>NW_004955429.1:2371660-2372692 GCF_000276665.1 Chinchilla lanigera | reverse complement strand
GATTGTGATGGCAAGGGGTAACATAAGGTTGTTTATTTGTGCTCATTCTGTTTTCCGGAGGTGGGAATTCACCGGTATAAATTTCCTTCTGAGGACTGCATTTATTGCATCCCACAGATTCCTGTAAGTTGTATCTCCATTTTCATTTGACTGTAAATGTTGTTTAATTTCTTCTTTAATTTCATCTGTGAACCATTGGCTATTTGAGAGGGTGTTATTTAATTTCTATGTATTTATGGAGTTTTTGGAATTCTTTGTGAGTAATTTCCAATTTCATTGCACTATCATCAGATAATGTGCATGGGTTAATTTCAGTCCTTTCACATTTAATTAAGCATATACTATGTACTAGTATATGGTTTATTTTTGAGAATGACCCATGTGCAGCTGAGAAGAATGTGTATTTTGATGTCATTGGTTGGAATACTCTGTAAAGGTCTACTAAGTCCATTTGTTCATGAGTCTGGTTTAGTTTTGCTATTTCTTTGCTGATTTTTTGCCTAGATGACCTATCTCTTTGTGACAACGGGTTGTTAAAGTCCCCTATTAAAATTTTATTATTGCTTATTTGATTTTTCATGTCTGTTAATATTTGTCTTATGTAGGTGGGTGCCACCATATTTGGTGTATATATATTTATGATTGTAATCTCTTCCTCTTTCAGTTTTCCCCTAACCAGTATGTAGTGACATCTTACCTCTTTTGATCGTTGTTTCAAGTTCACATTGTCTGCAAACAGAATATCTATCCCCACTTTTTCTGGGTTCCTGTTGCATGGAATATTGTTTTCCATCCTTTAATTTTCAGTCTATGAATTTTCTTTTGGGTTAAATGTTTCTTGTATACAGCATATTGTTGGATTTTGTTTCTTTTTTTGTTTGTTTGTTTTGTTTTTCTTCCAGTACTGGAAGACCTTGTGCTTGTGATGCAGGTGCTTTGCCACTGAGCTAAATCCCCAGCCCCAACGATTTTCTTTCTTTCTTTCTTTCTTTCTTTCTTTCTTTCTTTCTTTCTTTCTTTCTTTCTTTCTTT
>NW_004955429.1:2349639-2370425 GCF_000276665.1 Chinchilla lanigera | reverse complement strand
TATCTATGTCTACAGATGTGATGAACAATTCTTTCATTATGGCTGTCATTTCTTTTTTTTACCTGAGAGATTATTTCTGATCTGATGTCTTCTGTGGCCTGATGGAGTTGTTTCTTCACTTCAGTTGCTATCATTTCAGAAATTTCAGGTGTGTGACTTCCAATTTCTTCTATGTCAATGTTTGCTGGACTTGTTCTTGGTGGGTTGGAGGTCCGAGACTGCATTTTGATCCTTTTTCTTGACATTTTTGAACCTCCCAAGGTTCACCAGGGCCCAGCATCACTCCCACAATAGTGCAGGGGCAGGTGTGGCTCACCAAGGCTCTGTAGTTTCCCAGGGCTAAGCATCACTCCTGCAGTGGGGGGGGGGCAAGGGTGGCTTATTAAGGCTCCTTGAATTCACTGGGGCTCAAGGTCACTCCCTTGATGATGGGGGACCATGTGTGGCTTATGGACTTTCCCAAAGTTGTCCAGGGATCAGTGTTGCTCCCACAATTGTAGGAAGGTGGGGGAGTGGCTCACCGAGGCTCCCTAAGCTGTCTGGGCCTCAGCTCCACTCTCACACTGGTGGAGGTGTGGGGCATGGCTCATGGAGTTTCTCCATAATGTTTGTTTCATAGGCAGCCCCAGTTGAATCCCCTTGTCCTGTGGGCTGGTCACAGCCTCCTTACCTTTCTTCTCCACGTTCTCCTGCCTGCCCTCCTGGAGAGAAGTAACAAATTTTTTTATTTAAAAAAAAAAAAAGACTCACATCACATACTACCCCTTCCATCTTCAAAAATCCTTCAGTACTTTTCCTTCACTTTAGGAAGCCAGTCCACATTCTTCACAGGTGTCTCCATGGCTCCCAGACATGCCTGTGCATCTCCACGTGAGACTGTGGGCTCCTTGCTTATTCTCTCCTCACTTATTCTGCTTTCATTTCTTTTTTTGAAACAGGGTCTCTCTATGCAGTTCAGGCTGGCCTTGTGCTCACTTTGTAGCCCAGGATGGCCATGAACTGACAAAGATCCTCCTCCCTCAGCCTCCCGAGTGCTGGGATTAAAGGCATGTTCCACCATGCCCAGTTAATTCTACTTTCATAGTCTGAAAACTCATCAAAGTCTCTTACTAATTCTATTTAAAAAATATTTTTGTCGTGTTCCACCACAATCTAGAAATGCAGATGGTTGATAAGCTGAGCAATGTAGTTGAGGATAACTATATGCAATGTAACAACCATTTGTTGATTTGTATTAATTTGCCTTGAGACCCTGTATGACTTTGAATGTTCTTGCTTTGATTTCTTTATGTTCATGATACTGGTATGCTGCTACTGTTCTATTTTTTTGTTTGTTTGTTTCTCATGTACTACTCTCTTTAAAATAAAAAAATAAAAAAAAGAAATGCAGATGGTTCTATTCTTTTTTAATCCTTTTGCTTATTTTTCTTACCTTGCTGAGAAAGGCATCCAGGGTGATCCTTCTTGTCCTCTTCCTGATTTGAAGGGAAGATTTTAACATTCTGTAGAAGTGGATTTTGCTGTAGGTTTTCAATTTGTCTATGCTTGATTTTGTTTTGTATCTGCTGTTGATTAGATTTAGGACATTCTGTTTTGGTCCAAGTACATGGATTGATTCTGTGGTTTGGGAATGAAGGCTACTTTCCTACTGAGAGTGGAAGGAAGGAAGCTTCCTGAAGGAATCTTTATGAGGAGGTGACTTCCTGTGATGGAACCCCCACTTGTGTGGGTCTCCTAACTTTAAGCATTAGTAAAATTTCAGTTTACTCTTGCTTGATTTAGGCAGTGCAATTAGGACAAGGGCTGTTCTGTGCTTGGCTAAACCCTCTGTGTTACAGGCCTTTATTCAACCAGGATAATTAACCTTCATCTTGTCAGAAAGTCAGTAAGTTTTAAAACTATGCTTCTTTAGAGTTCAATTAGCATTTTATTACTTTCAAAGAGAAAGATGACCTGAATAACCTGGTATGGATGATTTTTAGAGGTGGAACTTGCTCTTCTTAGCTTCCAAACTGTAGAGGTTGTTGTTCCTTCTTCATTCTCTCTCTTTCTCTCTTTTTAAATGATTAGGTATTTATATTTTTTTAAAGATCTTTTCTCATATTTTAGAGTGGTAGTTCAAGAGGGAGCCCTATTGATGTTCTCCTCCAGGCCAAGAGCAAAGCATGAAGTTCTCACAGTGAAATAGGAGATTGCTAACTGAACTGAAATCTTGGAAGAGCATTTTAAAAACAGAAAATATTAATCAGGAAAATTTCTGTAACATTAATTAAATATTACCACTTTTCAGGGAAAATAAAATGGAGAAATATTTTTGTATTTTTGCAGGAGTGTAACTGACACTAAAACTTGGTTGCCTCCTAAAAAGTAGATGCCAGAATGAGGCTATGTTAGATATAATATGTTTCTAGAGTCTGAATTTTTCTTTTGAGACTCTTTTTAACTTTTGTACTCTATGAAGCAGAGTCAATTTTTTGAAAGAACCAAAATTAGATCCAGTCAAGTATGGTGAATAAGGAATGTTCGAGTAACATGGTGCCATTTTTAATTACTGTGTGCATGTGAGAAGGTGTGAGCATGTGTGTGATTAAAGAAATGTAATTATTGGTTATTTCTTGTGGAACTGGAGGCGGTTTTAAGTAGAATTTCCAGTAGATATTTGGGAGTCTGGTGGCAACAATTTGCTTACCCTTTGGAGGTGACTGATGGTAGCAAGATGTGCCTCAGTCGGTTCTTCAGGAAGAGATTCATAGGCCATCTTCTCTCATGTGCTAAGCAAGCCCTCTGCCACTGAGCAACACACCCAGCCCTTGTGTAAGATTTTTAAAGTGACAGAATACAGATGAGTGGTGGTCAGGGATGCTGGGGCATGGAGAGGAAGTATGTACTACAGAGCAGGTTTAAGTTTTTAGAATTATCATAACAAACTAGGTGGCTTACACAACTTATCTTCTTACAGTTCTGAAGGTTCTTCTAGAGAGAAAATTCACACTGAGTTGACAAAATGATGAGCATCATTTGAAGACCAGTTCTGAAACTCTTCACAAAACTGGAGCAGCTTCTGTGGTTTTTTTTTTCACTTACCTGTCCTACAGTTTATTTCTCTGCACATTGACTAGTGGTCAGAGCTCATTTAATAGAGGGACTAAGAGTTGTTCACTGAACTGTATCCTCCACTGAGAATAATTAAGATCACTTTGACTTCGCCAGGAGAGAAAAGCTGAGATTCTTGATAGTCTCGTGACAACAAGAGCTAGTCTCAACAAAATCTGATTCCTTCAAGGCCACCCACATTTGTTTTATTTTGAAACCCAAATAAAACCTGGGAAATTTATCGCTATGTGCATGTGCCCACAAAAGTCTACAGGGTCAGTTTGTTTTGTTTGTGTTTATTTTCTTTTGTAGTACATTGAAGCTGATGAAAAAAATTATTGAATAGATTCATTTTTCACTTTTTATTGATATGATGAGGTAGTCACTTTTAACGTGGGTCTAATGGAAAGAGTTTTTAAGCCTCATTATATGGAAATTGGGACTGTGATTTTAGCAATGAACATTCCTTTGCAACAGATTCATTGGGGCATACTTCTAAATTTGCTAGTGGCTAGCTCATTTTTCATGGTATATGAGATGTCATGTTTTGCATGGCATATAAAGTGATACATTTATTTCTCATTAGTGATGAACCCTCTATAGGACAAATACCTTATTGTCTGTTAAGCATCATACAAAGAGGCATAAAGACTGAGGCCTGAATAGGCAGTTTCCCTGATCGTTGTTGTTCTGACTGTTCAGCCAAACTCACATTGTGGAAAAGGAACATTTTATGAAGTTCATACATTTTCAAAATTGCTCCCACAATGATACTTTCATTTTGTGTTAGGACTGGAATGATGGCTGCTATCTGTTCCAGAAAACTTCAATATTGCCTCAAGTGAAAAGGAAAAGCTCATATTTCAAGACCACTGACATCAGCCCATTCACATCCTGCAAGAGGATGGATGCCAGTTCCTTTTACTGTGAAGAAAAGAGAGATGCATTAGCATCCCTTCACCCATCTCTCCACCAGTCTTTTTGGTTTGTAGATCAGCCAGTCTGGCTGCTGTAACAGGATTAAAATGTAATGTCTCCCAGCAAGCTAGTGAATATCAGCCCTCTTTCACCTTGTGGATATAAACGCCTTCTTTAGTGGATAAAGCCATTAGTTGACAATAGTATTGACATTTTTATGGGGTTGTTTTTGGAAAAGACTAACATGTAATTTTAAATTCAACATATGGTAGTGGTCACATTGTGTTTCTACTGTGGAAAATGCTTGAATAATAACTTACTGCATTCTCTTGGCCAATACACAGAGAAAAACTTGATTAATTTCACCAGTATCCCTTAATCTCCTTCCTTGGCTCCCATCCCATTCTGCAAGGGTCGATAAATCTTACATCCCTGGAAGATTATTACAGTGTCTAATAGTGTTATGACATTAGAAAGACGCTAGGCTCAACGGCACAGAATACATCCACCAAATGAAATCACATAAATAATTTAGTTTTCACAATTTAATTTTTATGGGGTGCTTTTTTGTCGTTGGTGTTGTTTATGGGGTATAATAAGGATTGTTGTTTTACTTTGCTGTAAATCAAGGGGAAGATTTTGACTCCAAAAGTTTTCAATATTGTTCCTGCCTTTCATCATTGGCAACAATCAACTATCCAGTTTCAGTTTAAGGTCATACATATGTCCATGAAATACCACTAGAGAGACAAGTACACTCACACACACATACACACACACACACACACACACACACACACGTGCATGCACACACACATACAGTTGTCTGTCTACCTTTTTTTAAAGCCAATATTCTTTTCTTTTCAAAAGCATTTTCCCATCATGTGCCCAAGACAAATTTTGTATACCTTTGTTTTGATATAATCTGTGGCAACTGAAGATCATCAGTAAATATTTCTTAAGAATTTTCTGGCTCTTAAAAAACATTGCCACATATTATTAAGCCCTCTCTGCATGCCAGAGGTCTGCTACGTACAAAGATGGATATCAAACAATCACAATACTTGTCCTGGTTTGAGAGGAGTTAACCCTACACAAACATGTGAGCATTTAAATGACAAAATATAAACACTTCTGAATAAGGAGGAGGTGATGTAAGGCAGTACATAATTAACAAAGGAATGTAGAAAAGTATGTTTGATACTGTGGATGTAGAGATTAGCCTGCAACTTTACTTTAGAGTAGCTTCCCATTAGTCTAAATGAAAATTTTTGTGATGAGCAATACGTACAATTCTACATTACATTTACAGTGTAATTAATGGACAGGTAATAAAGCTGTGTTGGTAGGACTCTGCTGTGTCAGCCTAGCTTCCCAAGCCTTGGTTGACTGATGGCCAGTCTGAAAGTTGATGCCTGTCTTAAGGGTGAGTCCTGTTACAGAGAGAAGGGTTGCTTGGATTCACGTGTTTTGGGACTGATGTTCTTGTGGGCTCTCAGAATGCAACAGAGAGCTCAGCATGCAGGTTTGTGCTCTTCTGAGTACAGGCTAGTTTTTCCTAAGAATGACAGGGAAAGCATGCGAAGGACATGGCTATTCTCTGAACATTTGTTGTCTGCGTATCAGTTATCTTCTCCCTGCATGCATGCACAGAAGCCACCCAGCTTCAGGACTGCATGCAGGACTTCATTGATGCTCATGAATGTGCTAGTTTTGTAGGGCTCATGGTTGTGGTTTGACTGCTTGGAGTACTCTAAACATTCTTGGGAGTGTTTGTTAAGAATAAGACACACTGACAATTAAGAGCCTCTGTAGTTAACTGTATGAAATGGAGGGCAATTTACTTATCTTCTTTAGGAAATGGGAATAACAATGTCTATCTTACATGATTCTTTTCAGAGATGATCTTATGTTAGCTGCTTGACATAGCACTATAAATATCAGTCCTCAGGGTATACGACTGAAGAACTCTGACTTGGCACTCAAGAGTTCTGACTTCTCATCTCAGTTGGTCACTACTTAGTTATCATATTTTGAAAAGGTTATGTAAGTTTCTAAAAAGAATGTCTTAATTTGTAAAATGAAGAGATTTGATGACTTCTAAAGTTTCTTTCTGGCACTCATGACCTTCTAAGTTTTTTTTCAAGTTTATAAGTATCTAAGATACCATGGCAATTTTCAGAGTGGAAAAAAAAAGACAAAAATCAGCACCATGTACACAATTATTTATTAGTAAGGAAAAGAAAATAAAGAACTTTCAATAGATATATGGGGAAAGTTGCTGACCACTGGTACAACAGTTAACTAATGAAAAATTGTAAGCAACGAGCCAGTCAATAGAAGCATTTAACTTCATTAATAAACACAAATAATCAAATATTAAGGAAGATAAAGCATCAATGTTCACTTATTATATTGGTAAATATTTTAATGGGCCTAACAATAAAGGGAAAGTTATTACATTGATAATACTATATCAGAATCTTTTGAGGGGTCAATTTGACAAGAGTTATTAATAGTTATTGAGAATTAAGTGTTTATCTTTGATCCAATCATCTTATTCTTTAGAAATATAGAGATGTCTGTACAAATGACCAACACATTTATTGTAGCATAATTAATTATTTCAATCTAGCAAGTGAGTTAACTACCCAAAAAGAAAGGGAGAGTTAAATACATTATGATACATGTGATTAGTATCAATATAGCCCTTAAAATCTATACATTATGCCATAGGAAAATTCTTGCCATGAAAAGAAAGAGGAAATCCAAATTGCAATTTCAATATCATTCTAACTAAGGAACAATGTAAACATATACCCAAATGAATATACTGAGAAAAATAAACACTAAAACCTCAAAGATGCTTATTTAAAAAATGATAGGATAGTGGCTGATTTTTATTTCATGCTACATATTGTGCTAAATTTTCAAAACTGTTTCATTCTTACATCTGGTAATCTGAGCAATGTAGTTGAGGATAGCGATACGTAATGTAACACCTACTGTTGATTTGTATTATTTTGTCTTGAGACCCTGTATCACTTTGAATGTTCTTGCTTTGATATGTTTATGTTTGTGATACTGGTACGCTGATACTGTTCTATTTTTTTGTTTGTTTGTTTCTCATTTACTATTCTCTTAAAAAAAAAACTGTTGTGATTCTGCAAACTTGGTGGTAAAAACAACCCAACATAAAATGCAAAACCGAATATCTTCCACCCTCAGATGCTCTGTGAATAATTTCAGCGTATTTTTAATCTGCTTTGTGTTGCTATAACAAAATACTGTACCTAAGATGAGGTGTTTGATGATGTTTGTGTTTGCATATGATTTTGAAGGCAGTAGTGAGGGTTTCATGCTGCACCATGTGTGGAGATGGCATTATAGGGGAGGAGGTGGAGTTATATAGGAGGACTGTGTGTGAAGGTCGAGTGTGGGGAGAAGACTAAATAGAGCCTTTATGGTACAACAACTTGCTCTCACAATAATTACTCGGTTCCCACAAGACAAGCACTCATTCCTTTTCAGGGCAGTGCTCCAGTAACTAATGCTCTGCCACTGTACTCCAGCATGTAAGGGTCCCATCACTGTCAGTACCATTCCACTGGATTCAAGCCTTGGGGTACACCCATACCCAAACTGTGTTGTCACTTCAGCTACATTGTGGGTCCTGAGTTGGTTCCAAAGTCATGTTCAGGAATGGGGTGGGAGGAGGACCACACTCTGATCCCGTCTTTGATCCCTTTAGTAAAGTAAAGGTACAATGTGGCTTTCTTAGAAGTAGAACTGCAGGTGGCTTTAATTCTGCTCCAAATGCAAAATTTTTCTTCAGGAATTTTGAAAACAATAGGTTTTATTTTTTAGAGCAGTTTTATGTTTATAGAGTTGAGACAATACAAAAGTTCCTGGATATGATCTTCCTCCTGAATGTTATTTTGGCTTGTAATTTAGCATGATGTACAAATAAAGGGGGAAATGTTCATGTTGACTGCCCCAGTGCAGTGCCTAAAAGCAAACACAAGAAAGCAGGTCCTGTTTATAAATGCTGCACACAGCATTTCTGCCCTCAGCCACCAGCGGTGGGCCAGAGTGCACGTCCTGCCGCAGCTTGTCCATGGAGATATGCCACAGCTGTGTGTCATGTCAGAGCTGAAAAGCCAACCTGGGACTTCCTTTCACTTCTCCTAGCAGTATGTCACATGGCACTAGGGGCTGCTTTTAGAAGAGCTAAATGTCACCATAAATATTTATAAAGGACCTAGTCTTGCTGTGCTGGAGGGCAGTTTATTATTATAAAAGTCACAAATAGAGCTGAAAACACAGCAGCAAATATATTATAGCTATGGCTTTGTGTACGTGTGTGTGGCGTGCATGAGCGTGCACCATATTTTTACATACAAAAATGCGTTCAATCTTGGATTTGGTACACAGGAGCGCTTTTTCTACACATGGCTTCTCTTTCTTCTTTCACCACACGAACGTAACTTTTATTGTCTTTCATCTCATCACCACACACACATTCCAGCCTACGGCTTCCTTCTTGTTGCCCTGAAGACAAAATCGCAGTGTGCAGAGAAACTTGCTTGGTGAACCATGGCAGCCCTCAAACACCAAGTCCGTGTCGCATGGGAAGGGAAGACTCGCTGTGGGCCTCACCTGCTTCCAGGTAGTTCAGAACGCGTAGGAAGGTGAACCTCTGCACCGCACGTACAGCCTTCCAAGTGCGGCAGAGGTGTGGAGTGTCGCAAGTAATTGGTAACTCCTAGTAATGAGAAAACCAAAGTGGACTCTTTGGATAACTCAACACACAAGTAAAGTAGGTTGAAGACCGTGATCCCTGTTGTGCTGGCACTCTTCCTCTCGTTGCGTGTGAGTCCGTGTGTGAGTGAGAAGAGGGGTTTTAAACACAGGCTTGCTAAGGAGTGTGCACTGTGGTGGTGACAGGGAGCTCCACTGTCCCTTCTTGTGCCTCCTTTCTCCACTGAAATGGCTGTTTTCTTGACCATTAGGGAGCACTAGTGCTGAATCCAGTGGACAGATCGCTGGCCGTACGTCCCTGAACAGTCATGACCCTTGACAAAATCACTGCTTCTTTTTTAATGCCTCTCACTTGGCATGGGGGACACGTGTGTCCCTGGCTTTCTTTACCAAGTGTTCCTTTCCAGCACTGCTTCCTGGAAGAAGAGTCCTCATGTTGCCCTCATGTTCCTGCTTTGACGGTGGACTGATCTTCTCTTAAACACTATGCAGTTTCTTCTCTCTGCCCCAGCTCCCTTTCTCCTCCGAAGAGCACCACACAAATCAGCCATCCGTTGGACAGCTTTACTTTTAGTTCAGACTCAGTAGGTCTGAACGCCCAGTGCTCCTTCCCCTGAAGAAGACTGGACTCTTGGTTCTTCCACATCAATAATCAACAGCTCTGTTCTTACAGCTGCTCGGGCCCGGATTCTTGGACCTGAGCGAAAATGCAGTCACTTTGCAAAACCAGCCCTGCCTCCACATCTGCACAAGTACTTCCTTCCACACTGACGTCCAGGCCACCCTGGAACCCACTCACTGTCTTCAGAACACACTAAAAATAACACTATCTGTCTCCAGAACCATGACTGCTATGGTGCACATGCTCCATTTTCTTGCTCCGTCTCCCTGCCCCTCCTCTGACTTTTGGGCTCTGAATGACTCGTCAGATCTTCTCATTTCTCTGTCAGATCCTGTCAGTGTCCTCCCATCCCACCTGGAATAGAGTATATAACCTTGACCACCCCTTGCAAGCGTGTGCCTGACGTTCCCTCTGGCCACACACTGGCCTCCTGCTTCCTCTGTTCTCCTCTTGCCTCTGTTCCTCCTCTCCCTGCCAGCCTTTGGGCATGGCCAATGCTGCTCCCTTGTCGGCCTTTACCTGGGCTGTCTCCTCCTCACCTGCTCACAGGTCTGTGTCCTTCCTGCTTTGCGGTCACTCCTCAAATGTCACCTTGACCTCCCTGCATGAAATGTCACTCCCACAATCACTCTCTCCCATCTGTTATAGTCCCTATTGATTTCCCCTTCGTACATGTCCCCATTTGGCACTTTATGTATTTATTTTCTTGTTACCTGACTTCCTCCAGTGGGAGTTAACTTACCAGTGGTGGCTGGAATATTTTAAATGTCTGCTTTGTTCTATCTCTAGGGCTTAGAGCCTTGTCCGGCATTTAAAAAGCACACAGTAAATGCTTCCTAAATGTTAACTGAATCCAGGGTGTACCTTGGAGTCTATATGCTTCAGTTTAAAGTGAACAAACATTTAAAAAATAAGTTGTAATTATGGTTATTTTAAGTCACTGTTCCCTTTGTCCCAGTGACACTATGAGGTGGTGCATGGTAGCATACCATGCCTGTGCGGATTCTCCCCATGAGGACGATGAGCAAAAGGAGCTTTAGCAGAAGACAGGCTGGTGGAGGATGTAAAGAGCAATTGCTTTTCAGAGTGCTCACTGCTTCCTGAAGGGGAACACTGGGGTCCTTTCGCATGTCTCTGTTCATCATATTGGCTATAGCTTGCTGAGACTGGTGTAGGCTGCATTTCTCCTAAACTCTTGGCTGAAGGCAGAGACTTAGCGAATAGGACCCTTGCTATGTAGTTCACTTGGGACAGAAATAAAGGTGTAGCTGTTATGCTTCAGGGCAGCTATAGGCAGCTATGTGGCCTTGAAGGTGATGTTTGTGAGGCTTTGCCTAAGACCCTTGGATATTTCACTGATGGGAGACCCTTCCCTGTGCCCTCTGCATGTCTAGACTCCTGAAAGTCTTCTTCCACTCTTTGCTCACTTGCCTCCAACAGCTGTGTTAGCATGCCTTCCTTTCTTGTTGTACGCTGTTCTCCTCAGTAAGTCAGTTTTTCTGACCAAAGCCTGACTAGTAGTTCCATAATCTGAGCAGAAATTAAGGCAGTCCCAGTCATCCAGGTGCCCATGCTGGGGGATACACTAGGCCCAGGGGAGGTGGGCTTTTAGGCACCTACATCTGAGCTCTGGACTGGAACAGCTTCCTTGAAATCTTGTCTGTGTTCAACCCTTATACATCCTTGATGGTTTCAATGAATGTTTGAAGTAGTCAACAAACCAAAGCCTCAAAGACTATGACATTTTTAAGCCAGAGCTATTATTAGTGGGTTAGTTTGGACGTATGACTTCATATTTTAAAGTTTTTTTTCCATAATAGACTATAAGTACTTTTTTCCCCTTGGAAATATAAGTAATAGATTAATTCAGATCACTGCAAGGCAAGTTGGAAATTTTTGTATCTAACAATATGAATTTATATGACTTTCTCTGACCACAGAAAATAAAATGGGCATGAGTCGTTTCTGGTTAAGAATGCAAAATCTAACCGCCCAACTTCCTATGCTGACTTTGCCATTTATAAGCTGTAAGCAGTACTCAAACAGTAAGCAAGCTACTTCAATTTCCTGTGCCTGGCTTTCCCCATCTGCAAAACAAGAGTAGCAATACATTTCTTATGAGTGACGGGAAAATCAAAAGTGTTAATCTGTATGGGTAAAAATATTAAAAACAGTGTCTCTTACCTGTGTAAGGTACACTTTTATCTCACACTCACTCGGAAAGAAACAATCACTATTCAGATAGCAAATAAAAGCAATCATATCAATTAATTTAAATTATTTCAAATGCCTTGTGTATGAATTTAAAGTACCTAAGATATTGCTGTTTTGAATGTTTCCAAAATAACAGTAAACCTTACAGTATTTGAGTACAATTCAAAAGTCACCAAAGAAACTTTAAATCTCTCATCTCGTGCAGTTTTATAAGAATCTCATAAAGTAAGTGCACAGGTCTTACATAATCCTAATATACAGGTGTGAAAACAGATTCCAGAAAAATTTTGAAGAAGGTTGAATAGAGAGCTAAATCCCAGGTCAGTGTCTTCTGGGAAACTTTAAAGACCAATCAAATATTTGAATAGGGAAAACTCACAGAGATAATGTGAACATGTGGGATGAAACGCAATGTCCCATGGAGGACACAAGTTCTGTTCATTCAAGGCCCTCTGTTCCTTGTCATTTGGGGTTTGTGAGTATCAGTGTGCCAGTGTGCGTGTGTTCATGGGCTAGCTGGTGCAGGGGAAGGGAAGGCTATATTTAAGGACCATTTCAGTGGGTGAGTGCAGTTTTACATGCTTCCCTAGAAAATGATGGGTTGTTTCTTCGCAATTAACTATAAACAGTATGCTCACTGTGAACAATAGCAACATAAATAACAGTTACTGCTTTTCCACTCCATAATCTAGGGGCAGAGACATTCCTCACTGTGCTTCCCTTGACACACACAAGCCTCTGTGTTTCCTATTAAAGTGTGTGAACAGGGTGAGTCCAGAAGCATTTTCACATTAAAGGGATTGAGAACCAGGCAGTTCCAGATACTCTAATTGGAGTGAAGACATTTGTAAATGAAACATGCTCTGTTGCTGTCATGCTTCATATTCTTTCTGGTTTAGAAACCCATTTCCAGAGCAAGAAAACAACTAAATGGAAGTAGTGAGATCAGCAAAACCTTCTGAAATTGTGCGCATTCTACTTAAAAATCTGCTTCCCTTGCTCGCAGGTGCTGGCAAAGAGTAATAATCTTGTGCCATAAAACAACTGGCTGAGCCACCTACTTTATATGAGGACGAGACGAGTATTTAAGCAGAAATAGCTGCGATGTGTTCTAAACGTTATCTTCATTGTTCTCAATAGTTTTCTTCACTCCTGCTATAGCAGTGTACATTTGTATCCATCCATAAATATGAAGCTACTGTTGTAGAAACTCACAGTCTTCATCTCCGTAATGCACTCTACAAGGTGTTTCTACTTCACAGAAGAGCAGTAAGAAGTATATACCAGTTCCAGTCTGTTTTGAATACTTATGGAAGATACGAGACAGAGCAAGCTGCTAATATGTCTAGCATCAGAAAACTGCCCAGAGAGGCTCAGGTTCTCAGCTGCCTTAGGCAGTCTATGAAGCATCTTTCTAATAATAAGTCATCCAGCTCCCCAGTGAAGGAGACTGATTTATATTTATATGCGAAAGGGAAGCTGGGCAGGTGGGAGACTGGTGGGTGGGGGCAGTGCTACAATGGTCCATGCTTGGCTCCTTGGCTTTTTGCACATCCTCGACTCTCCACCAGGTGTACGTGAGTGTGACAGGTGCTTCCATCCTCAAGAAACCAAGAGAGAAGGTTTTGACGTAAGTAAACTAGACCTTTGCAGGTCAGGCATGGCAATAGGCTCATCAGGTCCTAGAGATGTTCAAGCCAACAGAAGGGCAAACGTGGACCACCTTCCAGCCACGCTGTTTCTCCCAGCATAAAGTGAATGAAGCAAATAGAGAGGTGACATTTTGCTGCTATTTTGCTTGTGCTTAGTTTTTCTCTTGCACATTGTGAGTGAGAACAAGCAAAGACAACAACTCTCTTAACTGTGACACAAAGAACAGAAAAAAAGGAGATAATTTTAAGGGTATCGTTTTCTTGCTTAAATCACAATGGACAGAAAGTTGGAGATGTGCCTGTGAAGTCCAAGACAAAGCTAACCAAGCAGAACCCCAGTTCTGCTCACAAAAAGAGCAGCAACTGGCTTTCAAGTAGCATATTTATATATGTTGTCGTTTAGAATTCTTACTGAATGATCTTTCTGAATCTGTAACTAGTTTAGAGTGTTAAACACAAAGCAAAGTTTTTTAGTCTCCCCTCCCTTACCCTGAAAAGAAAAACCGCAACTCACACCCATTTCCTGTGCTAAAGCAAAAACCTTGTGGTTCCTGAAAAAACAAGGCAGTAAGTAGCCCTTGTCAATACTGCTTGTTAATTCTGGAGACCCGAGGATATCAATTCATGCCGCAGCTGCACACGCAGGGGCATTTTGTCACAAAAATGGTGCCCAACAGTCTGACATTTTGTTGGAGTCCATCAAAAGGGGACATATTCATTCTTGTTTTGTTAAAAACTTTTGAAAGGAGAGGACTTAAATGAAAAGAACAATTCCCAGGAAAGACATTGTTGCCAGCAGACCAAAGCATCCTATTTTAAACTGTGGGAGTTAAAGGTGATGTCAAAAGGATTGGACTCAATGGACAGTATCCTTCTGACCGCTTCATGATAGAAGATTGGATTTGGGGTTTTAAAAAGATTATGAAGGCAAATAGAATCTTTGTTTAGGCAGCCACAGCTATTCAGTGTTATTTCTTCCTCAGAAATATCACAGTTGCATGATTTTAAGCAGGGTTTTCTAAAGTTTATTAAGAAAATAGAAGGATTCTTTGTGTTTTTGGGTTTTAATTTCTCAGTTCATGAAGTGTCTAAGTGACTAATGGCAGCAAGTTCATTGGATTCCAAAGGTGCCCACTGGGGATGCTTATTGATAGTGAGAAGCAGGGAACTGCTCTGTCCAGACTGGCACAAATGAAGACAAAGGAATGGAGATGCTTCCTAGTGCAGCTTCGAGGGAGCATTTCTTTTTGCCATGAAGCAGGTAGGACCCAAGTACTGATGGTCTATAGCCCTGGAGGCCTGCCCTTCTATCCTTGTTGGGGGACGGCACCTTGTCTAGAATGAAGTGTCTGTATTTGGGTGGACCAAGCTGAGAGTACCTGGTCTGGATGAATGCGATATGTGAACCTCCTGTTTCATTTACTGTGTGTTCATTTGAAAGATGAGTGTACTTGTGATTCCACTGGGGTGGCCACAAGGAAGCAGTAGATCAGGAGTTCATGATGTAAATCATAAACCCCAAGCCATTAACAAAACAGAAAATCAGTATTTGTGCAATATCAGAAACCTTGAGAATATTCCTGTCTCTTCTTTTCACATTGAGCCTGTCACAAAGGAATCCGAGAGACTTACTACAGTGATGAGATATTCACATAATAATTCATTTTTCCTAAGGTGTTTCTTGGACATCAGTTGTGGCAGTTCCCTTGTGTTGTGTGCAATGCTGTGTTCACTTGAGAAAATTAGGAAGCAAGAAAATAAGTAAAAGTTCCTCATGCTCCCGGATTGACATTAAATCAGCTGGAGATGCCAGGATTGGGATGCCCTTGATATAATCTGCCATCTGAAATGCTACTTGAGATTTGACTATTCACATCCAAGGAAGGATGCTTGGTCAGGAGGGTGACAGAGTCTTAGGATGCAATGTGTCCAAAGCCTGGGGGTGCATGGGTGGTGTCTTCACACCCTCCATGACCTCTGGGCCTCCATGTTCTTTAAGGTCATCTTTCCACCAATCGTCACTTAGAAATATCTCAGCCAGGGCTGAGGCCAGGTGGCAGCCTGACCTAAGACTGTTTGTCCTGCTTACAGCAACTGAGAGGGACACAAGAGTGACAGTCTTATCAAGTGCCTCTCTGAGGAGAACTCTTTGCTGGTTCTCTGAGCAGAGGCAGTTGTTCTTGGGTTGTCTGGCTCTTGGTTGCTGCTTCTAGAACTTTAATTCACACACGCACTCCCTGTGGACTCATTAAAATACACACCTGAATTTGTAGGTGGGAGTTGGATGGAGATTCTACATTTCTCTCACTCTCCAGGTAAAGCTGAATCTGCTCAGTAAAAGGGCACGAGAAGAACATTGAAAAGCAGTCAGTGAAACAGTGAATTTAACACACACAGCTTGTGAAGGAAAAGGTCCAGGACAGAAAGCACACAGCCCGCTTGTAGGGAACTGGCAGAAGACCAAGAGGAACATCTATGGACATTTCACGATCTCTAGAAATCAAAAAGCATCCTCTCCAACAGGAGTGAGAGGTTAAGAGAAAGATGTTGGAAGGGTGAGGATGGTTTTATAAAAAATAAGTTAAATTAAAATAGGAGGCAATTGTCAGCCTTAGAATAAGCAATGACTTCCTGAATTGCTGCACCAGGAAAATTGAGAAGTGCCATGTGGAGAACGACACAACTTTCAAGACTGTGCATATTGTTGTAATATTCCCACAGAAGAAGAGAAGGAAATATTTCCAAGGAAGTTCACGTGAAGGGTTTAGTGGATGTTTTTGCAGACTCAACCAAGTCTCCTTAAAAAGCTTGAAAACATGGAACCTAACACCAAAACTCCTTCTATTGGTAATTTTCATCCCAATATTAGAGTCGTGTTTTTGCCTTAAACCACCACTTTTCTGATCCAGCCCATGGATCAAGGAGCTACAGTAGCTTTCAAGGCCACCACCTGAGAAGGAACTCTGCACAGGTATTGCTGCAACCAGCAGAAACCAAGAAGACATTGCTGCAATTATCCAAGGGCTCACAACATCTACTGTATGACTGTATCAAGAACCTTGCTCAGGCTCAGGGTGATGTCACCAATAAGTGTGTGAAAGATATCTGGAAAAAGTCACTTGAGAGATTCATTCAGGACTCTAGAGGATTTGTCAAGGAGGAGAAGGATGTAGAAATCAAGGCTGTGGTTGAGATGGCAAGCAGTCTAAGCTCAATGTGGATGAGGATAATAGAAGCTTCTAGAAGTGCTTCTAAAGGAATTGACTAGAGTGGTTGGAAGGAGAAATGGAATGCAGAGCTGAAGAAGAGGCAAGAGAAAAGGGCATTTCAGAAGAAGAGAAGGAAAAACTTCCAACATAGTTCACAATGAAGGGTTTAGTGGATGTTTTTGTAGACTCAACCAAGGCTCCTTAAAAATCTTGAAAACATGGAACCCAGCACAAAGGTTTCCACTGACAGAAAGGACCTGGGCAGGTCCCTCAGGAGGATCCAGAAAAAGCCATGGTCATCACAGAAGGGAACATTCATGTCATTGCCCCAAAGGTCTCCACTGGAACAGAATATGGAGATGACAGAATATGGAGATGAATATGGAGTCTGACCCCATGTAGGGGTAGACTCTTGTGATTTGTGTCTTAGTTTTCTAATAAAATGTTCAAAAATACATGTTTTTGAGATAGAACTCCCTTTGATAGTCCAAGTTGTCCTTGAACTTGCTTTGTAGCCCAGGCTGCCTTCCAACTTGTGACCCTCTTGCTTCAGTTTCCTGAGGGAAAAGAAATTAATAGGAAAAAAATCTTATAGAATAAGAATATAAGTAGAGAAAAATTCTTTTTGGTAAGCCTGTACAATGTGTTTGTGCTTCAGGCTAAGTGTTCTTACAAAACAAAGTTAGAAAACTGAAACATTTATAAAGTAAAATATTTACAGTAAGTTAAAGTTAATTTAGTGTTGAAAGAGGGTTTTCTGAGGGCAATACATTGTAGTCTAAGTACACAGTGTTTTTACTGGAGGACTGTTGTCATGTCCCGGGTCTTCACAGTCCCTTCCCACCTACACAGTGACTCATCTAGAGCAACTCCCACACTTGCAAGATCCATTCATGACCAGGGTCCTCACATGTGTACCTTTTCTATTTTTACATTGAATATTTTTTACTGTATGTTATCTAAGCTTTGGTATGTTTGGATACACAACCACTAACCATTATTATGGTTGCCTACAGTATTCAGGACAATGACATGCTGTCCAAATTGGTGGTCGAAAAGCAGTAGCTTATATCTCATGGAGTAGGTGTGTGGTAGGCAATATCACTGAGGCTTGTGTAAGCCTTCCTCATGATGTTCACAGAATGATGAAATTGCCTAACTCCACCTTTCTTTTAGAACATGTCCCCATTGTTAAGCAACACACGACTGTACTTGGATTTGTGAAGAAAGATGTTTATGACTTGGTGGGGGATGGGTACCAGGAGCAAGGATTTTAAAGGGCTCTATCCTCATCTAGTAAAATAGGAATACAATAAAGTAAGGTAATACAACTGAAGAACAGTAAACCAAGACCTAGTACTGCAAAACCTGGTGCTTATGATCATGGCAATAATTTCAGCAGAAATGCAGAAAGAAAAAAAATTGACCCTCGAAAATAAGATTGAAGGGAGGATTATAACACATCATCTTAAACTTTAAACCTTTCTATGCTATTTGACTCTTAAATAATAGGCATTTTTTATTCATGGGAGGAAGAAGGAAGAAAAAAGTGAGGGAGAAGTGGAGGGGGAGAGAAAAAAGAAAAACCAACCTTGGATCTAACACCTTTTTTTTTGGTAAGGCTGAAATCAGTAGGAAATCAGGCAATTTTCCTGCCTGGGCTTGGGCTTGGAGAGGTAAGACACTTCTAATATAAGGAGGTCGGATGAAATTGCAATTCACCAAGTGCACAGAAAGCTCTGTGGTCATTGGGCTGTGAGTATCTTCCATCCTTATGCCTGTTGAGTTAGATATGTTACCCCACTGTCTAGATTAGAAGACTGAAGTTTTTGGAAGTTAATTGAGCTAGTAGAGGCTTTAAAAAACAGGCCCTCATTTGGTCCAAGACTAGGTAACTCTCAGGAGAGCCAGGTGTGGGTGGGTGAGGGGACTGCTTCTAGCACCCAATCTCATTTGTCTGGTGCCAACATTGAAATTTCTGTCTGTTATGGTTTGTGTCTAGATGTCCCTCCAAAGCCTCATGAAGTCATGGGGTGGGTTTCTAGAGTTTTTGCTTGATTCATGGTCCAGTGCTGGGATTACGGGTGTGAGTGCTACACCAGCCCTGGGGCTAGTAGCCTGTGTACAATATAAGGGAGGGAAAGAGGCTTGTTTTCTGCTGCTCCCCGCTTTTTGCTCTTGTTGCTTTTGCTGTTTTCCACTGCTGCCATGAAATGTTGCCCTCTGCCATGTGCCACTCTGTCTTGGAGCCAGCCAAGTATGGATTGAAACCCCCACAAACTGTGAGCTGAATAAACCTTTCCTTCCTTAATTTTGGGTGTTGCGTATTTTGTCCCAGCAGTAACAGAAAAGTAATGGTCATCTATCCAGGAGCCAAGAAAGTGATGATCATTATTAGGGAATGGGGTGGGTGACATGCAAGGACACTTATGAAGCACATGGCCAAGTGAGTCTGTGTCTGTGCCTGAAAGGCAGAGACATGACAGGAAGAGGTGGGCTTCCTGTTTTTCCTCTAGTTGTGTAGTCAGAGTAGGAGACGATTGCTCTGATCTGATCCATGAGACTCTATTTCCACATGTCTGGGTTATGTTTGGGTGATTTTTGCTTCCCTGGGTGATGCAGCTGAGATAAGTCAGTGCAAATTCCAGCCTGGAACAAAAGGGTATAAAGTTCTCACTCTTGGCTCTTCAGGGCCTTGGCATCCTCGTTAGACAGCATCAGACTGAGGTGACAAGGAAGACTCAGGAAGGCAGCGTGACTCATGCATGATCATTCATTTTGTTAGCAGCAGAGAATGAATCTGACTCAAATCCCCTTGATGTAGGAACATAGTGCCTTTCATACACACACACACACACACACACACACACACACACACAAACATGCACACACTTTTCCTGTAGTACAAAGTAATAATTACAGTAGACACTTGGATAGCACTTGCCATATATGGGACGTGATTGTAAGCACTTTCATATTTTGTTCCCACAACATACCCATGAAGTAGGTATTATTACTAATTTCACTTTACAGACGAGGAAACAAAGTTCCAGAAACCTTATGCACCATGCTCTAGGTAGCAGCAAATGTGGGCTCACATTTGTTTGTCAGGAGGCAAACATATTCTGTTGTATTTTAGGTTTCCTGATCCTAAGGTATCAGGAGTGTCCCTCCCTCCCTCCCTCTCTCCTTCCTTCCCTCTCTGTTTCTCTCCTTTCCTCCTTCATGCCCTCCCTCCCTCCCTCTTTCTGAACATCTGCCATTCCCACTTATAATATGATTTTTTTTTCCCCAAGTAGGGATGGGAGAGGCAGAGAGGATGGTAGAACAGACTTTTGGGGACTGCAATTAAGGGCATGCATGCTCTGGTTCAAACACAACTAGAAGTGTTTTTACAAGGCTAAGATCATTTAAATTTGATGTCATTAAATTAATAAAACTCTAGGGTATGGCCAGTTACAATCTAATTAAGTTTTATAGAATGTAGTCCAATTATGTAACCAAGTGGGCTGAATTTCAGATGGATTATTTTTTGGTACACATCAGGCACTTAATCACTTCTCTGACATATCACATAAACTGGGACTAGACATGTCATTTGATACAACCTTGAGTACCTGTAAATGTCACTCTATATCTTTTATTTTTCATTCACCATTTTCTATGATTTATCCATAACATATCATGGAGTCTAACTCTACATCATGATCTTTTGTAGCCAGAGGTCAGTTCACTCTGCTGCAATGATGAGTGATTAAGTTAAGATTGCCACGTGGAGGAGGACCAAGTTGGCAGAGTGGTAAGCAGCAGAGAAAGAGACTTTCTGAGAGTCGCCATCCAGATGCTGGGATATGGCAACTCAAGGAAGACAAGAAGGCGGGAAGTGCATCCTGTGGGCCCAGGAAGCATCTGAAATGTGAATTGAAACCCATGGAGAGAGTGAAGAGAGAAACTTCAATGAAGAATAAAGGGGTAGCTAATGGTGCCTTCTCCCTGAGACGGGACTCACTGTACAAGAGGAACGGTTCAAACCTGTGGACACACAGTGACTTCTGGTGACCCCAGAGGTCTCCATAGAGATGCAGCTGTGGGGGAGAGCAGTAGACATGAAGGACTTCACTACCTGGCCTTGAATGTTGAGGGCTCAGTTGTCCCATGAGAGAGAGCAAATGGCCAGAAGCCACCTCTGAGAGGGGCCGGCTGAGCTCAGAACTCAGAGCAGCTTCGGACTCCATCTAGCAGCTCCCAGCTGGGCTCAGGCCCATGAAAGATGTGCTAATGGCTGCAGGTCAAATGAGTCTGTTCTCAACTAGAAGG
>NW_004955429.1:2346830-2349349 GCF_000276665.1 Chinchilla lanigera | reverse complement strand
GTTCTTCTTTTTAATCTCTTCCTTCTCTCTTTCTCTCTAGTCTTCTGCACCAGTTTCCCAAAGTTAGCATGATCCCCTTTTGTATGCCAGCCTTCTAATCTCTTCCTTTTTTTCTATCATTCTATTTTCTCCCTAAACCATTTTAAATTTTAATCTCTGATGGAAAAATTGACATATTAAGGACTTATATGCTGTACATAATTTTCTGGTTTGTTTTTAGATTTTTTAAATATAACTACATATCTAGTTCATGTGGTTAGAGGTGGCTAATTAATTGGTTACTTCAGTTTACCATTTTCTGGGCTATGTTTGATGCTACTGTTATTGCTGATGGTACCACTTTAGGCAAAAGTGACATAATTGCTCTATACAGCTATTCTTCCTGGTATTCCAAGACTGAGATTGCTTATAGGTCATAGAAAATATTGTGGCACAGTGCCAAATAAATAGAGGCTGGGCCAAGTAGGCAGCAACTTCTCATCCCCAACAAATTGAAGAGGTAGGATCTTGTAACAGATTCAAAAATCCAAATACCAGCTACACCTGGAAGATATCTTGGAGAAGTAATCATTTCCTAAGAGTTCTAAATACTAGCAATAAAGCAACCCAGCTGGGCAATTTACAAACATCACAGTGAAAGAAGTCATACAAGGGAAATTTATAGATGTGAATTCCCATATTAGAGAAAAAGAATGAGCTCAAATAAACAACTTAATGCTGGGCCTCAAGCTTCTAGAAAAGGAAGATCAAATGAAGTACAAAACTCATATGAGGGAGGAAATTATAAAGATCAGAGCAGAAATTAATGCATTGGAGACTAAGAAAGCAATACAAAGAATCAATGAATAGAAGATTTGGTCCTTTAAAAGATTAAATAAAATCAACAAACCCTTAGCCAGACTTATCAAGGTAGAAAGAAAAGACTCAAGTCTGTGCAATTAGGAATGAAAAGGGTGAAATCACAATGGACCCTGCAGAAATCCAGAAGATAATCTATATCTACTTTGAGAATTTGTATTCTAGTAAAATGGAAAATGCATAAGAATTGAACAGATTCCAAGAGACATATGAATTATCAAAGCTGAATCAAGAAGATATAAAAATTCTAAATAACCCAATATCAGTGAAATGAAAGATGTAATTGAAAACCTACCAAAAAAAAAAAAGAAAACCTACCAACAAAGGATAGCTCAGTCCCTGATGGGCTGACTGCTGAATATGAGAAGAAGTTTAGAGAAGACCTAACACCACTATTTCTCAAACTCTTTAATGAAGCTGAAAGGGAAACAATATTCCCAAATTCAGTCTTGGAAGTAAGTATTACCCTGATGCCAGAACTGCAGAAGGACCCAACTAAGATATAGAACTACAGGCCAATCTCTGTAATGGACATAGATGCAAAAATACTCAAGATACTGGCAAATAGGATGCAGAAAATCATCAAGAAGATTATACACCATGACCAAGTTGGTTTCACCTCAGGGATGCAGGGATGGTTCATCAAGTAAATCAATAAATATAATACAAGGATAAAAACCATATGATCATCTCAGTAGATGCAGAAAAAGCTTTTGACTGAGTCCAACCCCCCACTTATGGTAAAATATGTACAGAAAATTGGAATAGATGCTCTTTATTGCAATGTGATAAAAATTATCTATGACAAACCAACAGCCAATATCACACAAAATGAACAAAAGCTGAAAGCTTTCACTCTAAATTAGGAAAAGACAAGGATGTCTACTGACTCCACTCTTATTCAACAGTCCTGGAAACTTCAGCCACAGCAACTAGACAAGAGAAAAATAAAAGGCATAGCAATAGGAAAGGAAGAAGTTAAACTATCATTATTTTCAAATGACATGGTACTCTACATAGAAGACCCCAAAAACTCCATTAAAAACTGCTAGATTTAATAAACAAATTCAGTAGTGTAGCTAGATACAAAGTCACCACTCAAAAAACAGTTGCCTTCCTGCACACAAATAACAAACTCACTGAGAGAGAAATTAGGAAATCAACACCTTTCACAATAGCATCTCAAAAAATGAAATACCTAGGAATCAGTCTAAAGAAGGACGTAAAAGACTTTTACTCTGAAAAAGGAGATTGAAGAGGATATCAGAAAATGGAAAAGTATTCCTTGCTCTTGAGTAGGAAGCACCAAAATAGTGAAAATGGCCATACCTCCAAAACTGTTGTACAGATTTAATGCAATTCCAATCAAAATTCCACAGCATATCTTACAGAATTGGAGAAAACAATCCTAAAATCCATTTGGAACCAGAAGAGACCTAAAATAGCAAGCACAATTCTGGGCAACAAAGGAAAGGCATGGGGCGTCATAATCCCTGAACTGAAATTATACTACAAAGCTACTGTGATGAAAACAGAATGGTACTGGAAAAAAAAAGACCACAGACCTGAATATCAATGGAACAGAGTAGAAGATGCAGAAACAACTCCAGACATACTCAACCACCTTATCTTTGACAAAGGTGCCAAACACATTCACTGGA
>NW_004955429.1:2319482-2346520 GCF_000276665.1 Chinchilla lanigera | reverse complement strand
GGTATTTTTACACAATGGAATATTACTCAGCTATAAAAAAGATAAACTTGAGGCTCTTATAGATAAATGGATGCAGCTAGAGATCATACCCAGAGGTGAAATAAATCAGACCCACATGTGTAAACATCATATTGTCTCCCTTGTGTAAGAATCTGAAAGAGTAAATAAAACTCAAAAAGCACAATAGATATTATGAAAGGGGAAAGAAATTGCTTAAAGAAAGGAACAATGGAGATGAGGGAAAGGAGAAAAAGAAAGAAGAGAAATAACTGTAACTGTACTGCTATACTGCTTACTGTACTGGTGATATCTAATGGTTTATTGAAAGGAGCTGTTAATGCTTAAATTTTTTTTGACCAATTTTGCCTGCTTATATATGTAATCTGAACAACTAATTTGAAGACAACAATATGCAATATAATAACTATTAGTGAATTCTTACCATCTTGTTCAGTGAAACTCTGCATCATTTCTAATGTTTTTTGACAAGCTTCTTATTTTCTTTAATGGTTTGATCAATCTTGCATTCTTACATCTGGTAATCTGAGCAACTTCATTGAAGATAACTATATGTAATATAACAACCACTGTTAATTCCTATTATTTTGTTCTGAAACCTTGTATAATTTTTACCGTTTTTGCTTTATTTTGTTCTTGTCTATGTTGTTGATATTTTGTTATTGTTCTTTTTATTATTATTCTCTTTGAAATAAAAAAGAACACCACTAAATAATAAAAAAGAATAGGTAAATCTCTTGAGGACATTAGTGTATACAAAGAATTTATGAATAAAATTCTGGTTGCACAAGAACTTTCACAAAGAATCAGCAACTGGGATCTCATTTTATTAAAAAGCTTTTGTACAGCAAGAGAAACCACCAAAAGAGTGAAGAGAAAACCCACAATGTGGGAAAAATATTTGCTAGCTCTTCCTCAGATAAAGGATTACTTTCAAGAACATATAAAGAAATCAAAAAAACCCAGAGCTCCCCAAACTTAAGGACCAAATCCAAAAATGGGCATTTGAGATAAATACATACCTACTGGATGAAGAAATATAAGCAACAAACAAATATATGACAAAATGTTCAACATCATTGGTTATAAAAGAGATGCAAATTAAAACAACACTGTCATTCCATCTCACTCCAGAAAGAATGGCTGACATAAGGAAATCAACTAGTAACAAGTGCTGGAGGCGGGATGCTGTAGGGAAAAAGCCATTGTTGGTGGGAGTGTAGACTGGTCTAACCACTATGGAAATTCCTCAAAAAACTAGGATTGTAGCTCCCATTTGACCCAACTATTCCCCTTCTGGGTATCTTCCAGAAGAATTAAAAACACTGTACCACAGTGATATATGTGCATCCACGTTTATAGCAGCACAATTTGTAATAGATAGATATTGGAAACAACCAAAATGACCAAGGAATGGATAAAAAAGATGTGTTATCACATGCCCATGTCTGCCCTGACCAGGTTGGAACTGGAGGTGTCTGCTTGTCCTGGACACATCAAGTCAGGCTAATAAATATTTGTGCAGAGCTTACTGTGAGCTCATGCTACTGCTTTGAAGGAGAGTCATTTTGCAATATTTAATATAACAAAGGTAATCTCTTCATGACCTGGAAGTTGTGCTTCTGTGGACATTCCTCAGAGAACCTGCTGTGCTAGTGTACAATCTGATATACAAGAATTTCTGTTACTGCTTTGCCTGTCATGGACAGATGCTGGGAATGGCTAAGGGTTCATGGCAAGAGAATAAATATGTACATTTTAGTACACTTATGCAGTGGAACTTTTCAACAGTTAAAATGAGTAAATTAATTTTTAAATTTTTTTATTTTAAAAATTAAAGAAATCTAACAAAACAACAATGAAGACAAAATCAAAACAACACAAAAACAATAAAAATGATACATGACCTCAAAACAAAATGATAGGGATTAACAATGGTTGCTACATTACACACTGTTATTGTCAATGAAGTTGCTCAGTCCACCAAACGTAAGAATGTAAGATTGATCAAACAATCAAAGACAGTAACAAGCAATAAAAAAAACTGGAAATGATGCAGAGCTTCACCATACAAGATGGTAGGAATTCAACAATGGTTCTTATAGTGCATATTGTTGTTTTCAGATCAGTCATTCTAATTACCAGATTCAAGTGTGCAAAATTGTTCAGGAAAAAAGAAAATTTTAAACACTGACTGTTCCTTTCAATAAACCACAGACATCAACAATACACCTATCCCAGCTCTCCTTGTATATACATATAAATTTTGTTTTTCATTTTAAAGAGAAAAGAAAAAAACCCAAAATAACAAAAACAAACACATAAACAAAACAGCATAGAGAACAATAAAAATGAGACAAAATTTCAAAATATCATCATAGGATATTAACAATGGTTATTATATTACATACTGTCATCTTCAAACATTAAAAATTAAAACATTAAAAATGGTTGCACATATAACTAGATATAGGCATGCAAGATTGATCAATTACAAAGTACCAGTTCCTTTCAATAAACCAACAGATATTAATAGTATAATTATCCTGGCTATCCTGTGTAAAATGAGTGAATTAGAACTTAATGTATCAGTATGGATACATCATAGAAAATGGTGAATAAAAATGAAAGATGTAGGGTGACATTTACAGTATTATGCCATATACATAAAGTTTAATTTAATATTCATGGATATTTACTCTCTCACACAGTAAAACATAGAAACATTATTGAGGTTAAATACCAAACCTATGATAATAGGTAACCTTGATAACTTCCAAGAAGAATAAATTAGTAAGAATTAGGGGAGATGTATATGGAAGATTTAAATTGTAACTGTATTGATTTATTGCTCTAAAATAAGAACTGAAGTAATGGTACAAAATATTTTTAATGAAGCAATTTTTATGAGTGTTCACTACAGTATTCTCTATTCTTTTTGTGACGCTTGAAATAGTTTGTAATATAGGAAGAGTTTCCTGTAATCTAAATGTTAGCACATTCAGTTCAGTTAGACTAATGTCTGTGAACAAAGCATATACAGGCAGCAAGGAGAAAAAAAGTCACAACTTAGGATATCCTGGTAGTTGATACCACTAGAACAAAGGTGGAATAATTACAGTATAGATCTTGTCTTTGATATGAGCTGAATTTATGTGACAGTCTTTCTCTTGGGCAAAATTTACTCCCCAAATAATTTACTTTCTTGGATTTTTTTCTCTATAATGTAACATATGTAGGAAGTAGCAGTTCAAAGTAAGTTGTGTGGAGCTGGGGTCAAGGGCAAAATGATAGCAGATTTTGAAAGACATCCTCACGAGGGGGTGCCTGGTTGCAAACCTTTTGATTTTATTACTAATTTAAAATTACTTTGGCTGGCTACATTATAGGAAGGATGAAAACACAGGTGGCTCTGAACACCTGCAGACTTTTGATGGATGGAAATCCTGGCTTGAGCATGTCACCATCCACAGCAGGCCACTACAGCGGGTTCAGTGGATGGCACCTGGCCTACAGATTCCTGCTCAGGCTTTTCCCCTTGTTACTTGGAAATGGCTTGACACTCCACTTTTTAAATTCACTTCACATGTAGATAAATTTGGCAAAAGTCAGAGAAATAGTCAGTAGCCAAACAAATGGGAATAATTTAAGCCACAGATCATAAGCTCCCAGTGGGCAAGAACTAAGCCTTTATCTGCTCTCCAAAATGTCCCACACATCCTTATAAACATACTTTGATCTTGATTAGCATGACTCAGATGTTACATTCAGCTCCAGTAGGGCCAGAGTTGTTAGAAAGAATAAGTCAAATATACTTTCTTCATGTTCCCTCATCCTACATAAACTGTTTAGATACATGTCCAACACATTGTTCTCATTTCTGTGGACATTACATACTGCCTTACTGATTATCAGAGATCAATTCTTTAAAATAAATGGAGGCTATGGCTTTGTAAAGTGGTAAGTACACACAGAGGTCCAGGAGGATGTTCAGAGGTTGTGTTTATTTTAAAAATAACTACTTTATTCAATGAGGTATGAAGCAAACTCCTTCAGTTCCCCATCTCTTCAGCCCACACATTTTCAATTAAGCTGTGGTGCACGAGCTTGCTACATGACAGCATCTCACTCACACACCTGCCATGTGTCTTTTGTTTCTTGCTCAGCATCTTCTCCAATGTCATGGGATCTCACTGGTCTCACAGTAGGGTAGGAAGGAAGTTAGAGAGAATTCACTTTTCTGACAGTTGTATGTTTCAAACAGACTGAAGCCAGGGATGCTTAGATATCTGATAGAACATTTCCAGCGCGTCTGTGAGGAGATTAATAGCAGAACCTTCACTCGTGGAGTTTGCTATTATAGCTGATTGAGTGTGAGACATTGCAGATGATAACATTTAAAGATCACTTGGTGCCTGAAATAAATTCCTTTCTCCAAAGGGAATACACATTGCTTTTGACAAGTGGATAGGTAAGAGTTCTACAAGTACTGGATCAATCTTATCCATGGAATTAGTAGGATTTTACGCTGAGCTTGGTTCCTGAGAATGCTGGACCCTTCATGGTTTACCGTTCTTTAAAGGACGCAGGCTCTTAGGATTCTGCACGTTGCGAGATGTTAGACTCTAATCTTTACTCCCTGTCCTTATGAAGCTGCCAAAACTGCTCAACTTCAAAGCTTCTCAATCCGCTGTTTTGGAATCAGCAGAATCTCTCAGGGGAAAAAAATGTTCCCAAATGTCAAGTTCATCCATATGGGTTTTATGTTCTCCTAGATCTTATGCTCATTGTCTTGTTATCTCTACAGTGCTTTCAAACACACTAAATATGTTTTGTTTTCTTTTCTTTAGTTCTGGGTGAGAGACTTGATATACATCATCTAGTTGTATCAGTTTGCTAGGCTGGCATAACAAAGCACTACTGACAGTGCGGTTTAAACAACAGAAAGCATTTTTTCACAGCTCCAGAGGCTAGAAATTCAAGACCAAGTTGTCCAGAGGTTCAGTTTCTTCTGCGAGCTCTCAGCTTGGCTCACAGATGACTGACTTACTGTATCTTCACACGTCCATGTCAGTGCCTCTGTGAATATGCTGCGACGTGTCTGCATATTCAAATTTCCTCTTCTCAGGAGGTCATATAAATTAGATTTGAGTCAGCCCTATCAGCCTTATTTTAAGCTACTTATCATTTAATAACCCTATTTTAATATACAATCACATTCTGCGGTAGTAAGGGTTAGAGTTTCTACATATTGGGGTGTACAATTCAAAACAATTACATTCATCTCCCATTATTGGAGAAGTCCCTGGAAATACAGAAGGATTATTGATTACATCACCCTTATTGATTCAATTCCATTTTAATGAAACAAGTCATGTATATGTGTTTGTGTTCATGTGTGTATGTGTATAAAAGCCAGAAAATAATGCTAGGCAAGAAAATTATTGCAATCTCTGAGTGTAGAACCTCTCAGGATTCCTGCAGTCATAAACTTTCTGTCTAGATGAAAACATATTTTAATCAAATTTTGGTAAGATTGACAAATTTGCATAGAGGAAATGAATTTCATTGAAGTAATCTAATTCATTTCTAAACTTTGTGTATCATTTAAATAAAACATGCTAATTTTCATGAAGTTATTTTATTTGTTCTACTTGTTCCATTTAAATATTTATTTATTTATTTAAGTTGGATTTAAATATTTATTAAAGGTTGGTTTTATTCATTTTTTGCCCATATCAAAGTTTACTGATCAGAGCCGCTGCGTTATCAACATTGTGTGTAACCATCATTTTTTAATTAAAATTTTATTAGTATGTGTCTGCAGCACATAATGACCACATTCCTTGTGAGTTGATCCATGTGCATAACACATCTTAATTCTTTTTTAAAATCCCCTTCCCCTCCCCTTTCTTTCTCCCTCTGCATTTTTCCTTCTATTCTTTCTTTTTCTTTTCCTTTCCTTCCTTTCACCTCCCTCTTCCATGTTCTCCTTCCCATTTGAACATTTCCTTCCTTCACAATCGTAACCATCATTTTCGAAGAGGTAGTCCAATTTTTCGTTAGGGAACCTATGAAGCTTTCACATTGTTTTACAGCAAAATCTTTTTGCTTGCTTTTAGTCAAAAGCCTCCTTTACCATGTGCATTTTTGTTTATCAGCCATTTTCTTTATTTCCTTCAACAATTAAATAAAAGGTTGAGGGTAATTAAAGGAAGATAGCTTTTATTTATTTCTTAAGTAGGCTAAAATATGAAATAATTTTATGAAACAAAACTGAGAAAGAAGGAGAAAAGCAGATGAGATAACAAGACCCCGTATTATAAAACAAAAACAAAACAAAGCAAAATGTAAGATAAAATACTTTCAACTGAAACTGTTTCTGAATAATCTCCCTTTAATGTGCATATCATAAACAATAAAACAATATTGTTATCTGGATTTGTGATCTTGCCAGTTTCATTAGTGTAACAACAACTTCACATGCCATGGTCTCCAATGGCTTTTTACTAGAAAACTCTGACATATATCTTCCTTAATTTTCCTAGTCTTGAGTTTACTTTGAAATGTGCAGAAATGGTGGCACTTACATATTTTTTAAGGTTTTCTTAGTCTCTGTAACCAAATTCATTGGCTCCTGGACCACGCTTGCACATAGTAACTTGACTCTCTTCAAAATATGTTTCAAGCATGTACAGACTGCATTTCATGTGTCCATCTACCGTCGTGTTCAACTGCTTTTTTGTGTCTGTTGTTCTTTACCCACTTTGGTTGGTTCTCTCCTTACCTGGTGCAATGGCAAGCAGCCAAAATGACACCCATGATTTGGAGGCAGATTTATTTATGTTGATGGGCACTGATCAGGATCATTCCCAGAATATCAGGCCCTGATCTCTGGTGGCCTAGGGCTTATATTAGATAAGAGTGTAGGAAGTACAGAGGCAGAATGGCTTGTCAGTTGGGGATTGGTTCTTACAATGTGCATGATAGTGACCAACTATGTATCACAGTGACCAGCTGTTTCTAAGAGATGGGAGCAACCATTTCTGGAACAGGAACTATTACCTGAGCAGCTAAGAAACGGAAGTATAGTGGCTGGGGGATAGTGCATTTTCTGTTACACTGGTACTACTCCACCCACCAGGCATCTCTAGTTTGCATCTTCATGGCTATGAGAAGATCAAGCATGCTTAGGATTCCATTACAAAGAGGGGAGAATCCTAATTTATTGCCTTTGGATGCTAAAGCTAATTAGTAGGTGTCAAAGCAACAAAATAACTTGTATTTTGAGGGATTACTATACTCACGCTTAAATGTACTATCACATTTAATCCTCATTTAGAAAATCCTATGGTGTAGAAATTATTATTGATATTGTTAATTTACAGATTGGGAAAATAAATCTTGAAAAAATTATTTAGCTCATCCAAAGGGACACAAAAGTAAGTAGCAGAGCTGCCTTACCCCAAAGTGAGTCTCTTCACACCCACACCATAGTAGTTCTATCCCCAGTGTCTTGATTGGAGTGAAGGAAAATGTCTTTTGCATTAATATTCCTCTCACTGCTAAGACCCAGGCAGCTTGATGAGAAGAACACCCCTGTGTTCTAGGTCAGTAATTTGATTTGCCTAAAATGAGGGACTTTGTGTTTGTGGATTCAGGATTTCATGGGAGGGGGGCAGACCTAATGTGACTTTCTTCCTTGTAAGACAAGGGACTCATGCCTGAGTCATGTGGAGAGAGAGGCTGCAACCAGAAGTTGAATTAGTTGTCTTGAAGCCCATGAGGACAGAATGGAGATAAAGGGTAAGATTTCTTTACTTGCACAGAATGCAAGCTGCCTTGTAGCCTCAGGAACACAATAGTACAAGGGTTGGCAGTGCTCGGAGCATCTAGGGAGATCATATTGGTATAGTAGCAATGGTGCTCCTAAAGCTTCTGAAACAAGAGCATGGGGCAGAGCTTGACCTCCCAGAACTTTTCCAGCAGTAACCATAATGGAGAGGCCTATAGGGAAAATGATAGGGAGGCTGAGGAATTTACAAGAACCTTCTCAAGGACTCCTAGATGTAACTTGAAGTGGACTGGGAGATTAGGACAGTAAGATGAGTATTACTGTCTCAGGACCTGCCAGAATGTCCAAAGGCTGAAGAGGTCTGGGTATACTTGATGGCTACAGTTTTTATGTAAATGGCTGTCTAAGTTGCTACTTATAGCTCACCTCATATGGGTACAATGGATAAGAACATAAGCTCAAATGATATACACTAGACCTTCTTCTTTGTAATGGTAACACTTTTACCTAAGAACGCTGCTCATTTTCATTACACTTGGCTATGGGATGACTTCCCCAAACTTCTCTCAGATCTTCCTAGAACCGGGTTTCTTATTAACCTGCTCAATCAATGTGTTAAAATTTCCATAAAGATCTCCAAATTTTAGTGATGATACAACTTCAACTAAAGCTATCCACACCTATCTAAGTGAATTGAAAGATCAAAGAACAATCAACAACTTGCTTTATATTAAACATTTCACATCATAATAAGGATTGGTCATGCATAAAGGAAATTTAGAATTGTTAATAGAAGGGAACACATTCTTAAATTAATATGAGTCATTCACAACAGTGATGCTTCAGTGTTATTGACTCCTCTGCATCGCTTTGTGAGAGCTTGTGTGGAGCTTCTACCCTTGACTGGAAAATGGTTCTCCTGGATCTGGGAAGGTTGCTTTCTTTGACCGAACGTGGAGCTTCAGCAGGGATACACATAGAGCAATGAGGGAGGAAAGGGACATGTGTCTGGCCAGTCAAACCAGCTGAATCAACACTGGTGATCCGTGGGGTGATGGATGTCACAGCCAGATCATCCTTACATCCAGTACCTTTTTCTAAGAATTTTATCTATTCTTTTAAATTAAGATAATTTGGCAATCACTATAACTTTTGTTTCCCCAGAGAAATTAAAGATACCAAGATCCATTGCACAACACAGGGTGAAGATTAAGATTCTATTAAAAGTATGAATAACAAAACGAAAAATTTGGTTTGTCAAAAATAATGTGTGAATACATAGAATCCCAGCACTCAGGAGGATCATGAGTTCAAGGCCAAGCTGAACTATGTAGTGAACTCAAGGACAGTCTAGATGAGATAACAAGACCCCGTCTTACAAAACAAAAACAAAACAAAGCAAATATGGAAGCTAAACTTGTGAGGGTTGGAGATGTAGCTCAGTGATAGAATGCTCAGCATGGGCAAGGCCCTATCTTTAAAAACATAGCAAAAATAACTTGCTATCATTAAGTCTTATTTAGACATAGTTAAATTGCTAAACCAATATATTCCAAAGTTTTTACTAGTTGCCAACTCTAATTTTTGGCATCTTTGATAGAGAATTTTTCTTATTTTGACAGTACTCTTTATATTTAGGAAAAGAAAGTCACTACAGAATATAGTACAGTTGAATTTTGGTTGACTAGAATTTTTTAAAAAGTGGTGTGGGTTGAATTATGTACCATTCTGCACTTACTCGTTGAGGACAGATGTGACAGTCCATAGCACACACTGAAACATTCTCTTTGTTACACTTTACTGGCAGAATAAATTAAGAATTTTGTACCTGAGTAGTTCAGAATACATAAAACTTGCTAGAGTTAGATGTTTTTGAGAAGTTCTTTGGTAGCCCTTAAGCAATTTGATGATGACAAGAGACCCTCCAAGATCTCCCATGTTTTTTGGAAGAATCCTCAGACTTTAGCAGTATTTGTGACACCTGTATTCTCTCTACCCACTGGCATCATTTGACCTTGTACAACACTTTATTTATACATCTTTTAGAGTACCTAAGCATATTATTTTTTATATTATTTGCTACCAGGTTTCTCTCCAAGCACGTAGATCTTTGGGGGCTGTTTCTATTCATTTTATTATTTCAAATCTAACCATAGCCTGACATATAGCATATAGTCATTTAATATTTGTTGAATGATAAATTAATGCTAGCTGAATGAATATATGAATCTACCACTTCTAAGGGAAAATATCTGAATTCATTCCTGTTCTTGGTACTTGCATTTCTTTGGCAAATATTTAATAAACACTTTCCTAATTACCAGGAACAGTATTAAAAGCTGAGGTCAGGGTGATGGTTTCCTAAACTGGTTAGGTCTTTGGTGAGAGCAGTTTTTGTGCCATGGCCAGGAATTAGCTGGTAATACACAGACACAGGAAGGGATAGTGATAAAACACAGGAAACAAGTTTGCAAAATGCTATGAGCACATTTAGATATGGACAGGAGAAGTGAGTGTGGGTAGCAGCTAACAGAGCCAGAAGAAATTTTTATTTATTGTGAAACGGGAGAAGTAGATCATATTTAAATCCTCATGGGAAAAATTTAGTAAAAGAAATGAATAATATAGGAAGAATACAGGGGATAAAAATGGAGGAAATTGTGCACAGAGTGTGCAGATTATTCAGTGGTGGTTGCTGATTTTTATCTAATGACTTCTATTTTTGCTGTATAATAGTAGAGTTAGTGCATCAGTCAATGCTTACTAGAGTCAGATGTAGAAGAGTATGAAATATCTATCTGAACAGTGAGACCTGAAGAATCTAGGTGAAGGCTTGGGGCCCATGGCAAGGTCCCATGCAAGTCTGTATCAGGAGGTTGAAGGATAGGTATTGGGAGACTGAAGGATCTGTGCCAGAAAGGCCCAGGGGCCAGTGCTGGAAGCCGAAGTGTTTGTGCCAAAAGGCTGAAGGGTCTGTGCCAGAAGGCTGAGGGATCTGACTGGTAGCCAGGAGACAATGTTCAAGATGAACAGGTTGAAGCTCCTCTAAAGAAAGAAAACAGCCAAAGCTCTTTCAAAGAAAAACTGCTGAAATAAATGTCTCTGAAGAAAAGCAGTCCCAACAAAACTCCTCCCAGGAAGTTCTGCTGAAATCCTTCCCACTCGTTCTCTTTTTAATATCATTCTGACAATAATCCTTCAGGGTTTCTTTCTCACCCAGAACCATGCTGCCTCAATTCAGCTGGGTTTCCACACTCAAATTGTCAATTAGCCCATTATCCATCACAGCTAGGGTAAAGCAAGACACCCAGCCTAAAGTTGTGAGAGAAATGTAGATTTAAAAAAAAATGGTTTCTATGACAAATAAGAAAATGGAATTGACTGATTCTGTATATAAAAGCTGGTTATAGAGGGGTTGACAGAAGTTAAGGGACTGTCTGTATAATGACTAATATTTTCTTGTGAAGTAGAGCCTCTGATAAGAATGAGTGAAGACAGCCCAGCTGAGGCTGACAATCATATGAGTATGATAGTGCTGATCTGTCTGGTTTGGTTAATTTCTCCATCAGTTCTAAGCATCCTGTGTAGGTAGATGGGTTCATTCAACAATTGGGTATTTCAAATGGATACAATAAAAGGACAACAGGCCCAGAGAATTTAGAAGAGTGCTAAAGGGATGACATACAGCCTTTTGTATTAGTAAAATTTTCCATTCCTAGAATAAAAACTTGACATACATAATTTAAAGGAGAAAAGGTTTTCTTTGGCTCATGATTGCAGAGGTTTGCAGAGGTTGCAGTCCATGGCCACTTGACACCAGGGGAGAAACATGTCAGAAGGGCATGATAGAAGAATGCTGATCACCTCAATGGCAGCCAGGAATCAGAGAGAGCAAGGAAGAGCCTGAAAGAAGATATACTCTTCAAAAATATGAACTATGATCTATTTCTTCCAACCTGACCCCACCTCCAGCAGCACAGTCAGCTATTGATTTTCCAAGTGAGCCCATCAAGAAATGCACTCACAAGAAAACTCAAAAGGCAGGAATGAACAGAGCTTTATTGGAGCTGGCTGATGGACAGTCTCTAACCAGGAGCCAGAGAAGATGTTTGCCATGATCTGGGTCTCTCCTTCAGTTTAAATACATTTTAGGTTTCCATGGTAACCATTACCTCATTTTTGGGAATCTTACAAGAATGTCACACAATTATCACAAAGTTTACTTCTCCCAGAAGGTCAGATGACCAAGTTCCAAATGACCATTGTGGTTTAACTTTTAGCCCACTTCCCACTTTGTCCTATTTGTTCGGTTCCCATTTTATGACTCTGCTCTGCAGAGTTGATAACTAACCAAGGCGACTGGGGTGAACTACAGCTTAAGTAAACTTCAAGTGACTTCTCTTAATATGGTGTTAAAAACAGAAAATATAGTCTCTCTTGCTTTATCATTATGAACTTATCCATGGGTTGATGTATCGATGAGATTAGCTCCCCATAATCTAATATCTTCCAGAAACTCCATTCTGCATGCATAAGTCTTGTAGAGGATATTTTTGATGCAAAGTAAAACACCCTAGATAGATGAGAAAAAAGATAAAAGGGATTAAAAAAAAGAAATGGAGTGGAAAATAGATTGTGGCTTCTAGGGAGAATAGAGGTATGGCTATCACACAAGCTAGAAGGATAGATAGATGTGACCTGATTGTGGAATTTCATCAAAGATATATTTCAGTCTGGTTTGTGATTATGATTGTGGATGGATGAAGATTCATATAAGAGCAGGTAATCTGGGGGAAGAAAACAAAGAACAGAAATTCAGGTCTTGCATGCATTACCCACATGGAAATTCTGCTTGCTTAAAATTGCAGCTGCCATTGGAGTGGCGAACATGCCTATAAAAGAGAAATCTAAGCCTCCCACATATGAGAAAGCAGGAGTCACATATGCAGTGGTGATAAAGAAGTGCATTGATTCATGAGCCACATTGCTAGAAGATCAGGATATTCCCAGGAGGACACAGGACACGGTATGATGTTTGGATATGACACTGTGAAAGGGAGTGGACACAATTTTTTTGCTTCATAAAGTAAGGAGAGAATGTGATGAACTGAATAGTGATCCCCAAATTTATATGCTGAACCTTTAGTCCCCACTGAGGTAGTGTTTAGAGGTGGGTTTGTAGGAAAACAGGTCTCTGGATAGATGTGGCTGACTCAGCTCTTCTTGCTTGTAGCCCTCATGGTAACTGCACAGTATGCTGAGAATTTAGAATCCCTAGATAAAGAGGAACTCTGGAACAGGTTTTATCTTCATTCCTTCTGGAATAGGGTGTCCTACAGTGCTTTTACTCAGTGGTCCCAGCCTCTCAGGGCTTAAAACCAGAGTGGAAAGGCAGACATCAGCTTCAGTGGTCCCACAGATGCTGTGCAAAGGATGAAAATGCTAACTTATTTTATCTCTGGAAGCTTCCCTGGATCTTGGGGGGAGGTAGTTTTCCATGGATCACAGGCTTCTGTTTATCCTTGCTGCCTATGTATGAGTGATACCTGTGCTCTGCCTGACATGCTATATCCTGTTTCACTGGACTCATATTCTGCCTGATGTGGTTTAGATCCTGCTGGATCTAGGAACCTTAACAGGAATTATCAATGCATATAGAGATTGGGATTGGTTAGTGGTGTACACTGATTTTTGTACAGCAGAGGGACCTTTGAAGAGAAATAGGCTTAGATGATGTCATGAGGGTTGTATCTTCATAAAAGAATTAGTGTTTTTACACAATAGGACACCAGAGAACTTTATCTTTTTATCTCCACCACAAAAACAGTGAGAAGGCAGAAGTCTACCAACCGGGATGACTGCTTCACCGGGAACTAAATTGGAGGGAAACTTGACCTTGGATTCCCAGCCTTCATAATTGTGAGAGCATAAGTATCTGTTGTTTAAGACATATAGTTGTTGGTATTTTGTGATGACAGCCTGATCTGATTAATACAGGAGTGAGCAGTCCATGGCTTTGCCAAAATCATCATTTGCAGAATTTTAGTCACTAATCAAGTGCTTCATAATATTATGGCAATTCTGAGAAGGAGCAGGGAACCTGGGATCCTAGGTTACATTTCTGGTGGGCATACCACATTCACCAGAATACCACATTCACATTCTTGCCTGTAGAAGTCATATCATTTGGTGTACTATTTCTGAATTTCTGATATCAACTCAAGAAGAGGGTGGGGAAAGTAGTGATAAGGTGACAAAAGGTGGGAAATAATGATCTAAGAGTCAGAATAACCAGTCTCACCCATGCACTGTGATTTGTCTTTTCTATCTGCTATGAATAATAATACTCACCACTTACATACTTTACAGGTTGTTGTGAAAGTGTATTAGAAATAATGACTTTGATCTTCTCAGGTAAAGGGGTTGTGTTTACACAAAACACTGTATTAGCTCAATCATGGTAAGACTGGCTTTGCTTTCAACAGGGCCAGAATTGTTATAGGTAGAAAAGTCTGCATGGAATGAATTATGCAATTAGGTTCCTCTTAATGTGACTGAAAAGAACCTAATTTATGCTTCCAGAAAAGAATAGGCAGGCTCTGGAAATAAATCTCTGAGCCACAAGATGCTGTTCTATTTTTGCAAAATGAGCTGATAGCTTGGGCTTTGTAGAGCTGCCTGCAACTCCATCTCCCTATGAGACAGTTACATGACGCCTTTATTTTTACTGTCTGAGGAGGGAGAAGAGGATAAGCATCAAGCCTTTCAGCATAAGTGCTTTCTTCCTTCTCCAGTGGCTTTTATCCTGGAATGCAGTTTGTGCTGATTTTGGGGAAAACTTAAAGCAACTTAAGAGGCATGCCCACCATCTGCCCAGGTTAAGTCTTACAGAGACATGAAGTGAACCAACAGTGATTAGCACAGACTGATCTGGCGAGGTCTCCTGCAGAAACGTCCCATTCCCATCTGTTGTGATCTGGGGATGATTTGAATGAGACTTTCACTTCAGAAGGTGGCTGGTAAATTGTTGATCTTTACCTGAGAAGAAAGTACTTTAACTTTATAGGACTATTTCTGAATTCCTTTTGCTATATTGGGACTAAGGAGCTTTAGTGAGGAACTTCATTTCATATAGAAGGCTTTTTTTCCTTTCAAATCATGCAACCTATTTGAGGAAACAAATTACACATATATGATTGTATCCCCTCATTTGCATTTTAATTATCTTTAGGCCAAACACTTAGTTACTTTTCTCTTGCTGCTGAGACACAATACTTGACACCCAAGGTTAAAGAAGAAAAGGTTTATTTAGCTCACAGTTTGTAGAGGTTTCAGTCCATAGTTGGTTGGCTCCAAGGTGGGGTGGCATATGGCAGAGGGCAACAGTTCATGACAGTGGAAGACAGCAAAAGCAACAAGAAAATGGGAGAGAAACTTCATTCTGTCTCTTATACTGTATGCAAGCTATCCACCCTAGGGTGGGTGTAGCACTCACACCCTTAATCAGCATGGACCATGAATCAATCACAAACTCTAGATTCAGCTGTCTCCAAAAATCTCACTCCCATGAGTTCATGAAGCTTTTGGGGGGCATCCATATACAAACCATAACATTCAACTTTGGCTCTCCAAAGACTCATACATATTTCTTTATGCAAAAGGCATTTAGTCCATCTCCAAGAGTTGCCGAAGCCCTAACAGTTTCAACATGTTGAAAAGTCTAAGTCCCAAGTTTCCTCTGAGATCTAAGATAAATAAGATAATCTGAGATCTAAGATCTAAGATTACCTGCAAGCTCCTGTATAAATGAAAAGAAAGTTAAACACTCCAACATTCAATGACACAAGATAGACACTTCCATTCTAAAAGTTACAAACATGGGGATACAAAAGAATGGGTCTAAAGCCATCGAAAATCCAGCAGGGCAAACATTAAGTTCTGTAGTTTTGTCACAGCATCCCAGGCAATCTGTGACAAGATGTGAAAGCCAAAGGGCTTGAGTGGCTCCACCTGCATAGCACTGCTCGCAGTTGTAGCACACATGCCTTCTCTCTTATGTTGGCTATGCTTCTTCTTTGCAGTTTTCCTTAGATGATTCACGTTCCTGGCTTCTCCAAAATTCTGGGGTCACCAATGCACCTTTGGCTTCACATTAACAGATTCATACATTGCCCTCAAAGGGCACAGTTCCTGGCCTTCCAGGCCTTCTTCTGAAATCTGGGTGGAAGCCTTCCTGACTCCACAACTCTTGTGCTTTGTATGGACCTAAAACCAACACCACATAGATGATGCCAATGTCTGCTGCCTGCTGGAGTAGTAGCCAAGCTTCACTCTTTCTTGGCTATAGGCATCAAGTGGCTGGATCATGGAGCATTCTGAATCAGTTTTGAGGACCAAATTCTCTATGCTGCCACCATTCTGGAACATGGTGTTATGGGGCTATCTTCTCAAAGCAATCTTTCACTTTTGCAGTTTTGAGGGTGCAAAGAGTGGAGACTTGATTCTTCCTGCTATGTCCTCAGGCCATATTTTCTATTATTCTGTTCCTTCTCAGCAATCAAGATCTCCTCAGTTCTATCTTTGTGGTTGCCATCTTGACTGGAGCTTCCCTTATGACCAAACTCACAACATTTTAAATCATCCTGCTGGGTGTTTTGTTCTTGATTCTCAACACACATCTGGCTAAAAGCACCCCCAACAGCAGCCATGCCACTGCCTCAACATTAGAACTCCTTGAAATTTTTCTGCTAGATTAATTGGTCCACCCACCACCCTTAATCTCAGTCTCAGGAAAAGTTTCTGGACATGAGCAAAAGAAGGACAAATTTTCTGCCCATTCATAACATACAGTGTCTGGAATCCAACAACCAATGAAGTCCTTCTTCCCAAAAGACATCTATGCCTCATCATTACCCACAGGATTTCTATCAGCCTTCTGGCCTTCTGAGCCATGACAAGAATCTCTGATACAGTACAGCCAAAGGCATTCCAGCTCTACTTTTCAAGCTGGCATCTCTGAAACTTTCCAAACTCTTTCCACAAACCATTCCCAAAGGCTTCTGAACCACATGGTCAGGTATAGTCTGGCAACAAACCCAGTTCTGGTACCAAATTCTGTCTTAGTTTTTCTCTTTGCTGGGACAAAATATCTGGACACCCAATATTAAAGAAAGAGAGATTTATCTAGCTCACTGTTTGTCGAAGTTTTAGTTCATAATTGGCTGGCTGCAAGGCAGGGTGGCACATGGCAGAGGGACAACAGTTCATGGTGGCTGGGCTGATGGAAGATAGCAAAAAGCAACAAGAAAGCAAGAAACAAGCCCCTTTCTTTCCCTTATATCTTATGCAGGCTACCTGCCCTAGCACGGGTGTAGCACTCTCATCCTTAATCTTAGCATTGAAACATGGACCATCTAGAGCCACAAACTCTAAATTCAGGTGCCTCTGGAAAGCCCACCCTCCCTGACTGCTTGAGACTTTAGGGAGACATCCAGACACAAACCATAACAAGGACTGTATCATAAAACTCTTAATCCCTCAAAACCCAAGAATTTAGCATATCCAGTAGGGTACATCAATTAAGGTTCAAGTAGAAAAGCAACACCTTTAGGGATTTGTTCAGGGAGGCTCACACACCTGTGGAGATGGTGACATGGTCTCTGTAAGGCTGTGTCTCTCTGGATGATGGTATCTGAAGTCCATAGAGCAAGTGGTCCAGAATGGAGGAGTGCCAACAGGCTGAAATCCATGAACTGGAGCTTTCTTGAGCATAGACTGAAATCTGCTATGTCCTGGTTGCCTCTGACCTTGGCAATGAAGAGGAAACCTGTAGAAATCTAGGCCTTTCATCATGAAGCAAACACACACTTGTAGCTTGGAAGTCCCTTGGCTGAAGAGAAATTCAAAAACATAGAGGCCAGCTGCTTCTTCATGGTACAGAGGTGCATCTGAAGATTATCAAAATCACATACCAGCTACATAAATAGCCTTGCATCCATCCTTCTCTGTGAATTTCACTAGATTTTGGTCTGTGCTAATTAGAAACATACAAGAAATAGGACTTTGAGTGTGGGAAATACAGTTCAGCTGAACAGGTGCTCACAGCACAAACCCACCATCTGAGTGATCAAAGAATGCTCATTGGTTATGATGTTTTTAAAATAAAGATCAACCTTAAAGCAAATATGGCTGAATGCAAAGTATTGTTGGACAAATAATATTTTGGAGTGAGATCAGAAAAAAAGAGATAGAAAGTGGGATGAAAATGATCAGAGGAAGGATATTTTGATAAGACAAGCATTCAAGAATAAATACAAGTATGGACTTCCAGGAAGATGGTGTGGTGGTGTGGTAAGCAACAGAGAAAGAACCTTTCTGAAATTTATTGTCCAGATACTGTAATATAGCAACCTGAGGAGGTGGAGAAGGAGGGAGGGAGGTGGATCCCCAGGACACAGGAAAGATCTGAAGTGAGAACTGAAGCCCATTGGGAGAGTGAAGACAGAGACTTCAGTGAAGGAAGAGGTGGCAGGTGACACTTTCTCCCTGAGCCTGGACTCACTGCACTAGAGGGGCTGCTTGAACCAGCAGACCCACAGTGACTACTGGTGATCCCAGAGGCCTCCACAGAGAAACCAACCAGGGAAATGGAGCAGTAGACTCAGCAGACTGCAGTGGCTGCTAAGTTATTTGGGTTTAGATGTCTCCCATAGGATGCAATTGGGTGGGAGCCATCTTGGAGGGGTGCCAACTGAGCTCAGAACTCAGAGCAACCACAGGCTGCATTTAGCACCTTCTAGTGTCAAGGTAAGGGAGCTGAGTTCAAATGGGCAGAAAGTCAAGGAGCTGAGTTTGAGCTGGTAGGGAGCCAAGTTCAAGCCAGAGGAGGGCCACGGACAACTGCAGGTTGAGTGACACTTGTTCCAGCCTCACAGCCAGAAACTAGCCTTAACTTCAGTGGAACTAAAGATACAGGCTCACTGGGACTATCTTATATCCCTCTGTAAAGCTATAGCTGGCTTTCTGGGATTAATTAACTTGGAACTGGACTTTGTTTGCCCACACTGTCTACCTATGACAGTACAGACACACCTTCAGGTGGATTTTTCCCTCTTTCTTTTTTCTCTTTTCTTATTTTTTTCTTGATTGTTTGTTCTTGTTCTTAGTTTGAGCAGTGATTTCTAGTTATTTTGTTGTTGTTCTGCTCTGTTCTTTTTATTTCTTCCTTCTCTTTCCCTCCTGTCTTCTTCACCAGTTTCTCAAAGTTAGCATGATCTTCCTTTGTCTTACTAGCCTTACTTCTAATCTCTTCATCTTCTTCTAGTTCTCTATTTTCCCTCTAACCCCACTTAAAATTTTCTCCCCTCAGGGTAAAATTGCAACACTGAGGGCTTATTTACTGTATATAATTTTCTATTTCATTAGATTTTGTTCTATAACCACAAATCTAGTTCATACAATTAAAGGTGGAAAATAGTTATTTCACTTTGTCATTTTCTAGGCAGTGTTTGATGCTATTGTTATTACTCAGTGTACCACTTTAGCCCAAGTAACATAATTGTTCTAACCAGTTGTTCTTCCTGGTGTACCAAGACTGAGATTGCCTGAGGGTCCTAAAAATACTATAAGCCAGTGCCTAAGAATCAGGTGCCAGGCCAAGTAGGCAACAACTTCTTACTCTTATCCCCAATAAATTGAAGAGGTAGGATCTTGCAACAGACTCAAATCCCAAAAGAAAGCTACATCTGGAAGACATCTCTGAGAAGTAGAAGTAGGGTTATAAATAATGGGAATAAAGCTACTTGCCATAGGCAATTTACAAGTAACCTCAAAAATTAAAATTAAATGTCATAAAAATTTTAAAAAATGACAAATGACTTAGAGTGACATAAAATGACACAAATTACACAAAAACTTAAAAAACCCCAGAAAGTGGGAAGACATATAACAAGGTGCAACCTTAGACTTCCAGCTCACCAAAGGCAAACCCTAGGACAATGAGGTGGAACCACCTGAAAGCCACACACCTATACTCTCTGAAGTAGTAACAGAAGAAGTAACAAAGAAGATGAACAAAACTCTAGAAAATATCAAGTCAGGAATAATTTCTTATATAACTACAGAGATGGTGATCATAATGAAAGACATGATAAGTGACTACACCAAACAGATAAAAATAGAGGAGTTTAGGAAAATGATAGAACTTATGAACACTGAACACAGGAAAGAAGTGGAACTCATGAAATAGATTCAAATAGACATCCAGGAGATTAAAAATTCCACTGAAAGTATATTAAGAGAATGAGCCAATGTGAGGATAGAATCTCAGTATAGAAAACAGAGCTGTGGTTAGTGATCATGAAAGGAAAGATTTCTTAAAAACAGCAAGAGTACAAAAATTAATCTAGCTGGTACTAAATGATACATAGAAGAATAACATAAGATTGTTTGAAGTCAATGAAAAATCAGGAGATAGCACAAATGACATAAAAACCTGTTCACACAAGTCATGGCAGAAAATTTCCCAAGCAGAGAAAAAAGAATTTGACAGACAATAAGTGAGGCAGATAGAATTCCAATTAGCTATGATCAAAAAAGTCTACACCAAGGCATAATAGTCAAGATTGCAGAAATTCAACACGAGAAAAGAATATCAAAAAGTTGTTAGAGAAAGAAAACAAATCATCTAAAAATGAAAGTCCGTCAGAATCACAGCTGACTTGTTAGCACAAACTCTCCACTCAAGGAAAGCTTGGCTTGCAGTATTTTAACTCTGAAAGAAAATAACCTCCAAAGCAGATTGATGCACCATTCAAAATTCTTTTAAACTTGATGGAGAAATAAGATACTTCCATGATAAAAGCATCTGAGGAAATTCATGATCATGAAACCAGCACTCCAAAACGTTCTGAGGGCCATGTTAGAAAGAGATAACAGGGATTACAGCTCCATGAACCCCAACAGAATGAATCCACCAGGGAAAGAAAACAGTTAAACTGAGGGGAGAAAAGGGAAGCCAACAACAGGAAAATGACATGATAAGGATAAGTCAATACATATATGTTATAGTCATTAATGTGAATGGTCTCCATTCACCAATCAAAAGACATAGACTGGCAGAATGGATCAAGAAGCAAGATCCAACAACATGCTGCATACAAGAAACATTTAATTAAAAAAGAAATTCATAGACTGAAAGTCAAAGGATAGGAAACAATACTTCATATGATAGGAAGCCAGGAAAAAAAGCAGGGGCAGCTATTTTATTTGCAGAAAAATGTTTTTTTCCCTTGGTCTTTTTGAGAAAAGGTCTTGCTATGCAGTTCAGACTGGCCTTGAGCTCACTTTGTAGCCTGTGCTTGTCTTGAACTTGCAATGATCTTCCTGCCTTAGCCTCCTGAGTGCTGGGATTGCAGGTGTGAACCACCACACCCGACTAGAAAAAGTGGATTTCAAGTCAAGACTGATTAAGAGAGACAAAGAAGGTCACTACATCTTTGTAAAGGATACAGTCCAAGAGGAAGAGATAAATAATCATAAATATATATGCAACAAATACCAGTGCACCCAGCTATATAAAACAAATGTTAATCAACATGAAAAACAAACTAAGCATTAACACAATTGGATTGGGGAAACTCAATATACCACTGTTAGAAAAAGACAGATCAACTGGACAAACCACAATAAATGGATTTAGTAGATGTCTACAGAGTATTCCACCCCACAACATCAGAATACATATTCTCCTCAGCTGCACACAGGATATCTTCCAAAATAGACCACACATTAGCTCATAGAACATGCTTAAGTAAATGCAAAGAATTGAAGTTATCTCATAAATATCATGAGATGATAGTGAAATGAAACTGGACATTAATGTCAAAAGAAACTACAAAAACTTCATAAACACTTAGAGATTAAATAACACCCTCCTGAACAACCAGTGGGTCACAAGTGAAATTAATGAAGAAATTAGATGGTTTCTACAATTACTGTAAATGATAATGCCAATACAACATATTGAAACTTATTGGACACAATGAAAGCAGTCCTCAGAGGGAAATTTATAGGTGTGAATTCCCATACCAGAAAAAGAGAGTGAGCTCAAATAAACAATTTAATGTTGGACCTCAAGCTTATAGAAAAGGAAAATCAAGTTAAGCACAAAGCTTATATGAGGGAGGAAATTATAAAGATCAGAGCAGAAATTAATGCATTGGAGACCAAGAAAACAATACAAGAATCAATGAATTGAAGAGTTAGTCCTTTAAAAGATTAAGTAAAATCAACAAACCCTTACCCAGACTTATCAAAAGAGGAAAGAAAAGACTCAAATCCATGCAATTAGGAATAAAAAGGGTGAAATTACAATGGACCCTGCAGAAATCCGGACAATAATCTATATCTACTTTGAAAACTTGTATTTTAGTAAGATGGAAAATGCATAAGAATTGGGCAAATTCCAAGATTCATATGAACTACCAAAGCTGAATCAAGAAGATACAAAAAATTCTAAATAACCCAATATCAGTCAATGAAATTGAAGGTAAAATTAAAACCATACCAACAAAGAGAAACTGAGGTCCTCACGGATTCACTGCTGAAATCTACAAGAAATTTGGAGAAGAGTTAATGCTACTACTTCTCAAATTCTTTGATGAAATTGAGAGGGAAACAGAACTCACAAATTAATTCCTGGACACAAGCATTACCCTGATACAAAAACTGGAGGAGGATCTAACCAAAAAAAGAGAACTACAGGCCAATTTCCCTAATGAACATATGCAAACATCTTCAGTAAGACACTGACAAAGAGAATGTAGCAAATCATCAGGAAGATTATACACCATGACCAAGTAATGGTGATTCATCCCAAAGGTGCAGGAATGTTTCAACACATGCAAATTAATAAATATAATACACCATATTAAAAGAGTAAAGGACAAAAACATACAATCATCTGAAAAGATGCAGGAATAGAATTTGACAAAGTCCAACCCCTGCTACTGATACAATACCTACAGAAAATTGGAATAGATGGTCTTTATCTCAATCTGTTAAAAGCTATTGATGAAAAACCAACAACTAACATCACACTAAATGGACAAAAGCTGAAAGCTTTCACTTTATAATCTGGAACATAAGAAGGAGGCCCACTGTCAACACTCTTATTCAGTGTAATTCTGGAAACTTTAACCAGAGCAATTAGACAAGAGAAAGAAATAAAAAGAATGACAATAAGAAAGGAAGAAGTTAAATTTTTATTATTTGTGGATGGCATAATACTGTACATAGAAGACTCCAAAAACTCCACCAAGACTCCTAGATTTAATAAACAAATTCAGTAGTGCAGCTGGATAGAAAGTTAACACTCTAAAGTCAATAGCTTGCCTGTTCACAAATAATAAACTCACTGGGAGAGAAATTAGGAAAACAACACCTTTCAAAATAGCATCCCCAATTATGAAATACCTAGGAAACAATGTAATGAAGGTTGTAAAAGATCTTTACATTGAAAACTACAATGCTCTGAAAAAGGAGGTTGAAGAGGATATCAGAAAGTGGAAAGATATCCTTTGTTCTTGGGTAGGAAGCACCAATATAGTGAAAAGTGCTTTCACTATATAGTGACCACAATATAGTGAGCATGCTTCCAAAATTATGCAGATTCAATGCAATCCCAATCAAAATACCAATAGCATATCTCACAGAAGTAGAGAAAACAATCCTAAAATTCATTTGGAACCAGAAGAGACCTAAAATAGCAAATACAATTCTGGGCAACAAAGGCAAGTCAGGGGGCATCACAATCCATGACTAGAGATTATGCTACAAAGCTACTGTGATAAAAACAGCATGGTACTGGCAAAAAATAGACTTGAGGATCAATGGAACAGATTAGAAGATGCAGAAACAAGTCCAGACATACTCAGCCACCTCATCTTTGACAAAGAAGTCAAACATGTTCACTCAAGGAAAGATAGCCTCTTTAATAAATGGTGCTAGAAGCACTGATTTTCCATATTAAAACTAGATTCATATCTTTCACCGTGCACTAAGCTAAAATCAAAATAGATCAAAGATCTAAATATTAAAACAGAAACATTAAATCTGCTGGAAGACACAATGGGTAGAGCTCTTGAAGACATTGCTGTAGACAAAGATGTCATGAACAAAACTCTAATCACTCTGGAACTATTACCAAAAGTCAACAACTAGGTCCTTATCTTACTAAAAAGAGTTTATATAGCAAAAGAAACTACCAATAGAGTGAAGAAACAACCTACATTGTGGGAAAAATTTCTTTGCCTGCTGTTCTTAGACAAAGAATTACTATCAAGAACATATAGAGAGTTAAAAAAAATCAGACCCTCCAAATTTAAGGACCCAATCCAAAAATGGGCATCTGAAGTGAGTAGACACTTCTCAGATGAAGAAGTAGAAACAGTAAATAAATATATGAAGAAATTCTCAGCATCCCTGGTCATTCAAGAGATGCAAGTTAAAGCAATGCTGAAATTCCATCTCACTCTAGAAAAAATATCTATTATCAAGAAATCTACCAATAACAAATGCTGTGGGTGTCTGGGGATATAGCTCAGCAGCATAAGCACCTGCCTGGAAAGTGCAAAGTCCTGAGTTCGATTCCCAGTACCAAAAAAAAAAAAAAAAAATGCTGTGGGGAAAAAGGAACTGTTCTCCTGTTGATGGGCACGTAGACTGGTGCAACCACTGTGGAAATAAGTTTGGAGATTCCTCAAAACACTAGGACTAGAGGTCTCATTGGCTCCAACTATTCCATTTCTAGGTATCTTCTCAAAAGAAAAAAAGGCATCATACCACAGTGATATATGCACACCCGTGAGTATCACAGCAGAGTTTGTAACTGCTAAATATTGGAGACAACCCAAATATCTATCAGCTGATGAATGGATAAAGAAGATGTGGTTCTTTTTATACAATGGAGTACTACACAGCCATAAAGAAGAATAATCTTGAGACATTTCTAGGTAAACGGATTCATCTTGAGAACAAACTATTAAGTAAAATTTATTGGACTCACATGTGTAAATGCCATAGAGTTTCTCTGGTATGAGAAACCAAAAGTGTAAATAAGGACCAGAGCACACAATAGATATTGTGAAATAGGAAGAAAATGTTCAGAGGGAAAAAGGAAGTAGGAAGAGGGGAGAGGGAAAGGAAGGAAAGAAAAAGAAAAAAACAAAAAAAGAAGGGGAAAAATGAAACAAAGCTTTTGTAAATAGGGAGAGGAAGAGAGGTTGAAGGGAGTATAGGGAATGGGGGAAAAGTATCAATATATATCATGTACAGGTACCAATTTCCTATGATGAATGTGATAATTATATATACCTAAAATGTATCTACAAACTTAATTAAAAAGGAATAAATTCAAATATGAAATATGAAGTTTTAGAAAAGCCTACAATACTAGAACAATTATTCAGTGATACAGAAATAGTTATTAATTATTTGTGTATTCATTAATTCCACATGTACTTATTTCATGCCAACTACTGTAGGTACTTAAGGGGTGAATGAAGATATGATATTAGAAAAAGAGTAAGAACTGATTTCTGAGACCAGGAACATAGCTACTGTGTTAGTTAGCTTTCTGTTACTGTGGCAAAATATTTAAGAATAACAATTTAAAGAGAAAATGTTTATTTTGGCTCAGACTTCTGTTGGTTTTAGTACATAGTCATTGCTGCGGGCCTGTGGTAAGCCAGAGCATCATGATGGAAGGGTACATTGAACAAAGTTGTTTGCTTCATGGAGGCCAGGAAGGAGAGAGAGGAGGGGATCAGATACAAAACTCTTCAAAGGCATGCCCTTCAGGACCTACTTGCTCCAACCTGGCCCCACCTCCTGGTAGCCCATTCATCTATGAACTCATCAATCCATTGATAAAGAAAGCCCCCCTTGTCCCAATCATCCCTGTACACCCCACCGTTGAAAATGCTACACTGGGGGATCAAACCTTCAGCACATGAGTCTAACCTACTATATATCACAATTTAAGTGACAATCCACTCATCTATCTTAACGCACAACCCTTTCTGTCTCTCTTCCTTCGATCTAACTAGAATAAACACTGTTCCACATAATTCATTTCACATAAGTCACCTGAAGAAATCTAGACTCCCAGATAACTTCCTAGTCTTCAGCATTTCCCTGCCAAGAAACTCGGCTCTTTTTCTATTTTATTTTCATTCCCCACACTTTCCTTTTCCTAAAATCCTCCTGCCTTTGAAATTCATGATTTAACATGCCTTCAAGTCCATCCAGGGACCCCAATGTTAAAACTTAAGACATTGTCATAAACAATGTTCTCATTGTCTCCATAATCTCCTCTTCAGGAATACTCTTGGATCACCATCTTACCCTGTGCAACCCTCAACCACCCTTCTACCACAATGGGATGTCCAATGAACTAGTCTGTCCACTTTTCCACCTTAACTGTACCCCACTTGATAACTTCTCTACTCTCCTCGCCCAGATAACTACCATCAGTCATTCCAGCCATTTTTATACATACTTTCAAACTGTCACCTTCTCTCTTTGTCTTCCTTAAGTGGAGTATCACAGTCCTGAACAAAACCAATCCTCCAACTTCTCTGGATCTGTGTCTGTGCAGTGAATGTTGCCAGAGGAAAGTCTGTAAATGTGTGAATTGGTCTTATAGCCCTCATCTTGATGCTACTTGGTAATCAACCAAGTCCATTTGTCCCTGGTTTACTAGTTCCCCGTTAATCTATGTGAGGCCTATTTTACCCCTTGTTTTCTTCAGATCTTTAATGCTTACCTTCTAGATCTCACTGTCAGCTGATGAGCTTGCCGCCAGCATTCCTTAGAATGTTCAAGAAAACAGACATTAACTGACAGTGGCTTTCACACCGCATCTCCTCATTACCATCATATATTCTGTTTGTTTGTTTGTTTTTTTTTGTTTTTCTCTGGTACCAGGAACCGAACTCACGACCTTGTACTTGCCAGGCAGGCGCTTTTGCCGCTGAGCTAAATCCCCAGCCCCACCATCATATATTCTGATATCTGGTCTTCTGCCCAGTTGAACCATCCTACCTTTGAGTGATGTAACATTACTCCAGCAATTCTCTTTTGCTTGTAATTCATTCAACCCCAACAACCAAACAGTACTTCTCCTCCTCCTCCTTTCCTCTTCCTCCTCCTCTTTCTCCTTCTC
>NW_004955429.1:2310687-2319302 GCF_000276665.1 Chinchilla lanigera | reverse complement strand
TTTTTGCCTTTTTGAGACAGAGTTCCACTATGCAGTTCAGGCTGGTCCTGAACTCATTTTGTAGCCCAGGCTGACCTCAAACTTGCAGCAATCCTCCTGCCTCAGCCTCCCAAGTGCTGGGCTTACAGGTGTGAGCCACCATACCCAGCTTTTAGCAAGTACTTCTTAATCCTGATTTTGCATCAAATTTGAGCTATTTCTCTATTTCCTGTGTCAGCAAAACTCTCCAAAGGAGTTGTCTTTACTCTGTGTATAAATCAGTTTCTTCCAATTCATGTCACTTGGGATCTACCTCTACCACCCCACAAGAATCACTCTTTTCTTTGTTGCTAGGTTAGTTAATAGATTCTTTGTCCTTGCTCTGATGGGTCAGTCACATGGGATGCACTGGTTATCTGGGTTTCTTTTCCTGTTTTTTGGTTGGTTGGTGTCTTAGTTACTTTTATTTCATTGCTGAGATAAAATACCCAGCATTAAGTGGGGAAAGGTCTGTTTAGCTCAAAGTTTGTAGAGGTTTCAGTCCACAGTTGGCTGGTTCCAAGGCCGAGTGGCACATGGCAGAGGAGTGTTGTAGAGAAGAACAGTTTATGGTGCCCACAAGGTAGCAAAAGCAGCAAGGGGGAACCAGTTCATTATAGCCAGAAGATAGTAAAATAACAACAGAAGGGCCTTAATTCTGCCCCTTTTATACTGTATCGAGGCTACTAGGATTAGGGTTGTGTCAAACCAATCAGTATACTGATTTAGTAAGCACACACCCTTAACCCCAATGTCAAACACTCTAGATCCAGCCAATTCTGAAAAGGCTCAACCTATGACTGCATGAGTACTTGGGGTGACATCTAGACCCAAACCGTCACAGTTGGCTTCCAGAAGCTTTCTCAATTCACAGTTTTTTTCTTGCTTCATATTTTACCTCATGATTCTTCTCAGTCTTTGATGCTGACTCTTTTTCTTTTTGCTATCCTATATTCATCAGCTTTCCTATTGCTGGATATAATAGCTGACACCCACAAGTTAAAAGAAGAGAGGTTTAATGTGGCTTACATTTTAAGATAGTTCAGCCTATAATCATTTGGCTCCAAGGCAGAAACAACATGGCAGAGGATGTGGTGGAGCAAAGCTACTTAGATCAAGGTGGCCAGGAAGCAAAGCAAGGGATGACCAGTGCCAGAAACCATGCAGACCTCAAGGTCATACCTTCATGACCCACCAAGACACACCCAGACCTGTGCTCCACTGATCATGCCAGGTAGACCCCAAGCCAATCAAGCTGACACTATTCTCACTGCCATCTACCTCTTATTTTTGGAATTCTCCAGAGCTAAGAAATTGACCCTTTTTTTTCATTTTATAAATACCCTCTTTGTGATGTCACTCACTCATATAAATGCTTAATTTAGCATTTATATGCTAATAATGTTATGATTGTTAAACTGGATTGCCAGTTTAACTGGCTTGAGAGCCACTTAGGGGATTAGGAAAGAACATTCCTGGGTGTATCTGCGTGGGTCATGGAAGTGTAATGCTGGGTATTGTGTATATCTGGTCCTTGGCCTCTTCTTTATTGCTGTTTCCTTGCTCTGCTTCCTGGCTTCCAAGAACTAAGTAGCTTTTTTCTACCAGGCCTTTCCACTTATTTCTGTCTTTGCAGCCAGCAGATCATGGACAGAATCCCCTGAAACCATATGCCCAAATAAACCTCTCTTCCCTAAGATGTGGATGTTAGGTATTGTGTCCCAGCAACGGGAAAATTGAATTGACTTATACATACTATTCACCACTTAACATAATCTACTTATTGAGTGACTCATCTCCTGTTAGAGTACAATCTCCATGAAATAAAGAATTGTGGTAAGGGCGTTAAGCTGCATTGTGTCAACATGGCTTAGGAGTTGCTGAAAGGGTTGGTGGAGGACACTTCAGGATATGTCTGCGTGGGTCAGACATGGTCAGGCATGTCTATATCTGGTCTGTAGCCCCTTCTTCAACACTATTACCCTGCTTTGCTTTCCAGCTGTGCAAAACTAAGCAGTTTTGCTCCACCATGCTCTTCTGCCATGATATTTCTGCTTTGAAGCCTGTAGACTATGGACTGAATCTTCTGAAACCACGAGGCAAGTTAAACCCCTCCTCTGAGTTGTGGGGTCAAGTATCACTTCTCAGTGATGGGAAAAATAAAACAGTGATATTACCTTCTTTGTGTATTGGTATGTTTCTTGTATCTAGTAAAGTGCCTAAGACAATGTAGGTACCCAGTAAATATTTGTTAAATGTATGAGTGCACAAATGGATACATAAATATCTGTGCTTTATAAGGCAACTTTGTATACAGTGTTATGGAGATTAAGCAATTGCTGGGTGTCAAATTGATTCCTTCATAGTTTTCCATGGATTTATTTTTAGTGATTGTTGCATCTTCTGAAAGTCTCCTGCCAAATATATAGAGAATGCATTTTCCAATAAATTACATGAAAGTGAAATTTGTTTGGGTAATTTCTACATTTTATGTTTACAGAGGAACAATTTATCACTAAACTTAAACTCTTGCAAATGGTTGAAAACTGTCCAGGTTATTTGTTTTATTAATTTTCATGCTTATGGAAAATAGTCTTTACAATATTGACTATCTCTCTAGCAGCACAGGGGAAAAACACCAGGAAAAATACAAAGACTGCTCATTTAAGGCAAATGTGCTCTGCTAAAGTTAAATCTCAATTATGTTTCTCACAAGCACTCAGATTGGCAAACTAAACATGTTTGCATAGCTTGGAAATTGGGTGGTCCAAGCATAAAATAGATATTAAGAAAGCTGAGAAATGACAGTTCTAAAGAGTAACATACTGAGAGGCAATTAAAGTAGAACAAAATATTGGCATCTGAACAAGGAGGTATAAAAATAAGTAAATAAATGTTCCATTAGAGAGATTGGATGTTGTATTTCCATGGTATTAAAATGTGTATTTGTTATAGAATCTTCTACTCCTGTGAGCTTTTACTTGGTATTCCAATGTATAAAGTGTAGTTAAGATGGAAAACTGTTTATTTTCTCTCTGTCTTTCTCATTCTCTCCCTTTATCTTTTCTTCCTTCTCTTCCCTCCTTTCTTAATTTTTTCATATTTTCCTCCTTCCTTACAGGATGTCTTATATGCTTAAGTTTCTAAGGTTATTTTGTTATTTATTATTCACTGATAAAAGGACTTATGGTTGATGAACATAGTCTTCATTGAACCCCAGCGTGCAGTTTTATTGACAACGCAGTGTGTTTACATTCTATGAAGATTCACATGAGTAAATAATTATACATTTCACCATATAGAGAGCATGGTCAACTTAAATTAACACAGAGGCACATATATACATCTCCCATCCCAAGAAAAGTTGCAGACTTCCTAATCAATGCTCTGACTAAAGGGTTCTAAGCAGAAACAGAAAAGACTCTAGTCTGTGACTCCAACAATTTTATTAATAGTTTATCACATTTACAAGCAATATGACAGCATAAATCTACTTTGTGTGCTCCAGTGTATAAGCACTGGTAAAATGTATTCTAGATTGTAAGTCACATGTGTGTACATGTGAATTCAATGCTAAAATATGAATAATGTTTTATTTTTTTAATTTTTTAGTTTTTTTGTTTTTCTTCTGGTACCAGGAATCGAACTCATGACCTTGTGCTTGCCAGGCAGGTGATTTGCCACTGAGTTAAATCCCCAGCGCCTATGAATAATGTTTTAAAGGTAAAAATAAATAGCTAAATAAATGAGAGACAAATATTCCTTATAAAAGAATTCCAAGTAAGAAATGTGGAAGGAATACAGAACATAGGAGTCTACCATCATTTGTCAGTAATGGGCTCCAGGGGAGAATGAGAAGGGCTGGGAGTTTCTATTCTCAGGAGATGCAATTGGTCAGTCACTATGGAAGGGTTTGTTTAGGGCTACTCTTGTTCTCCAGAAAAAATTTAAAAAGTTCTTAATTACAGTATTTGTTATTTCATGACATAAGTACTCTTACCATGGTCAGTTTGAACTACCAGCATAGTGTCCCTGGGCCAAAGTGAGAGGAATGCCTATATGCACCGCCTTGGAGTCACTACGCGCTCCCTCCAGCCACCACTGGGTGTGCCATGTTGATATTTGGGTACCTCTGTGAGGTGCTGTAATCTGTGCACAACCATCTGCTTGATTTGCATGCAGGAATCTGAGACCAGGACTGCAAGGTTAAGAGCAACTGGGCTATGTATAAACAAACTAAGGGTCTGGGAAAACAGCTGAAATGTATTTTTTATTTTTACTACCTTGGGTGAGAGTGTATCCTTCCAAAACTCTTGCTCAAGAGGAACAACAGAATGTGTTCTTATTTGGAAATAGGGTCTTCACAGATGCAATTAGTTAAGAGAGGCTCTGGCTGGAGTGGAGTGGACCTCTAATCCAGGGCCTGGGATCTTTAGAAAAATACCATGCGATGATGCACAGAGTCAGGAGAAGGCCTTGTGATGATGGAGGAGGAGAGGGCTCTGCAGCTGCAAGCCAGGCAACACCACATGTTACTGCAACTATGAGAAGCCGGGAACAAGGAAGGATTCTTCCTCTGAGGGCGTGTGACCCTGCCAACACCTTGACTCTGAACATCTAGTCTCCAAAGCTATGAGAGAACACTCTGCCCCCCAGTTTATAGTAATTTGCCATGACAGCCATGTGCACTTTCCTGTCCTTCATGTGCCTGCTAGAAAGAGGCACCTATATTAGCCAAGTTTGACCATCACTATGACAATGGTTTCAGAATCAGGTTTTAGTGACTTTGGCACATATTTACCAAACGGAAAAAGCAATGTGAACCAAATGTGATTATAAAATCTCAATCTGTCATCACTTCATGACCACTATTCCCCAGGACTCCTCCTAAGGAAATTGAGGATCAGTTTACTCATAATCTCCCTCATATATCTCTGCTTGTTGCTGTGGGTTATAAAACAACTTAATGAAAATTAGCTGTTGTGCATTTGTTCACTTGTTCCACAACTTCAAAGGGAATGTATTTCTTACCAATGTTCACTTTAGATACCCACCCTGAGTAACAACAGTTGTTAAAAATCTAAGACTTAAGGAAACTTCAGGAGGCCTAATTTTTCCCACTTCATTACTTCCTGATAATTGTACCTGGGACTCAACATTGCCCACTAGTGACAGCGCTCCGTGCAAATATTATCGCTCAGGCTACCAGCCCCTCTGAGGATCCTGATTCTCATCACATCGGTCCTTCATAAAGAGTCTGCCAGTGGATCCCACAGCCAGAAGAGGGCTTATCAGCACCCTCTGTTGCCTGGCTTCCCTCTATTACAACATACTCGCCAGTTGTTTCTCTGGCTGAGTGTCTGAATCTTCCCAACTACCCTGATTTCTGAACCTTTCTTGGAGTTGGCCTCTGCTTAGCTATTTGTTGTGGGCTTCAGCTTTCTGAGGCACCAAAGAGCTCCATCCCAGTCTCTCCCTGGCTACCTTTATGAGTTTTTTTTTTTTTTTTTTTTTTTAAGTTTCTGTTCTGCACCCTAGGTCACTCCTCCTTCTCTTCTGTGTTATCTCCCTGTTCTACCTCAGCTTGTCAAGAGCTCCCTGTGTGGGTTTGTCTAGCACCTCTCCCTACAACACGAACCAGAGTGTGTGCCTTTGTGACAGCTCTGGACATCCTGGAGTGATAAAATGTGTGTGCAGTCATGTGTGCAACGTGGCGGACTCCAGGGCCAGACTCTACATTTCAAAACCATCATATGTAACGCATTGGTGTATGAAGGGAGAAAAAAACCTTAATAATTTCACCATCTATGTTTGCATGAGAAGCTGTACAAAATTCCATATCTATGTGTTATGAGATTATATATGTAATATATATGCACATATATAATCATGTCCCTTTAATTAGAAACTGTAGCTTCCTGAAAATATGCACCCCATGTTTCTTTATATTCCACACAAAGCTCTGTGTAGAAGAGAAGTGAAAATTGTCAGTTACCTTGGAGATCATGTACTCTAGGTGCAGAATAAAGATAATCAACACCAGAGATTTAAAGACACAACAGTGCTGTAGAGGTGGTTGTGATAGTACAGGCTGAGGAGAAACTAGGTCACTGGATTCTTGTGCAGTGGCTTTTCAATGATTTCATACTCTTATACTTTTGTCTGTTATAGACACATAAGTAATAGTACTCAGTGTTTATTACCAGCCAGCTATGCTAGGCTGTTGTATCTTTGTGGTTACTGACCAGAAACCTTCTTTGTTGCCCACTGATTTAAAATCCAAATATCTAGATGAATTATCAGCTTTCTTACACAAAAATATTCTTCCTGAATTCTCTACCAAGGCTAAAAAATGTTCTCTAGAGAACATTTTTGCAAAACATAAGCAAAGAGGTGCTCACAATCTGATTTAAATGTCAACTCTCTTCCCAAGGAAACAGAGTAAGTTAAAAGGAATAATCTAAGCCCTCTTGCTTCCTCTCCCTCTGAAGCTGTCTATTGTATAGAACATATAAATAAAAATCCTGGTGAAAAATTATCCCATACAGCCAGTGGAAAGAATGGCACATCCTCCGCCTGGAGTTCCTGTTGAGGTTCTTATATTCCCGGATAATAAGAATAACAAAAAAGACTGTTTGTCTTCAGTTCTACAGCTGTGTATTGTATTCAGTGCTTTGGGGATCTGTTATTCTCTACAACAAAGCTGACTTCACCTTCCTCCACAGCAGTCCGCCCCACCTGCATAGCTACTGTCCTCTAATGCCTCTACCAGACATTTCCTGTTTTCCATCTGTGCCCATTCTTCTTTATTGTACTGTAGGCAGTGCAGTTTTCCTTGTTTAATTCCATTTGTTCCAGTGCTGAGAATGAATTCACAGTCTTCTGAATCTTTAGGCAAGCACTGAACCCCTAAGCTACACTCCCAGCTTTTTATTGCCATTGCTTAAGTAGTCCTACATTCAATTGTATTATTCCTCATTTTCAAGGAAGGTATCTAATCTGGAATGCAAAAAGTATTCATTTCTTTCAGGTATAAAAATATGGGAACACAGATACAACATAAAAATAACCATACAGCCTCAAGTGTTCAGATAAAACTAACACATACGAGGGGCCGAAAAACATTGTGCTTGAAATATCTATATAGGAAGTGAAAAATATTTCAGTGTTTTATTTTTTACCTGGTGTATTTGGCATTTTTTCATCACTGTGACAAAATACATGAGACAAGTCAACTTAAAGGAGCAAAGGTTTATTTTGGCATGTGGTTTCAGACCGTAGTTGGCTGGCTGCATTGCTTTTTGGCCTGTGCGGAGGCAGAAACATCATGTCGTGTCAGGAAATGTGGTGGGGAGCAACACTGCTCACCTCATGGCCAGAAGGAAGGAAAAGGAAAGAGGGAAGAAGAGAGAGAGAGGGGAAGAGAGAGGGTAGAGGGTGGGGGGGGGAGGGGCCAAGGGGGAGAGCATACCTTCAAAAGGGTTCCCCCCAGTGAACTACCTCCTCCAGCGAGACCCCCAGCTCCTAGAATTTTGAAAATCCCTTAGTGCCAGCTAAGGGACCACACTTTCAACACATGAGCTTTTGGGGGATATACAGGGTCCAAACCCTAACACCCAGGTAATAGAATTTTCAATTGCTGATCAATGTTTGGAACCTGAGCACTCCTAGATTACTTTGCTTCTGCCTTAAGGACTCCACTCACATCCTTCCGGTGCTCAGACCAGAATGTGGGAGCCATCATGGGACACTTGCGTCCAATCTGTCATTGATCCCTTTAATTCCCTTCTTTTTTTTTTTTTTTTTTAGAAATTCATTTAGAACAACCATTTAGAACAATGTTTGCTCTATTACATGCCATTATCTTCAACAAAGTTGCTCAGTCCATTAGACATAAGAATGTAAGACTGATCAATGAAGCAAAGACAGTAACAAGTAAAAAAAAGAAATAAAAATAATTTTTAAGAAAGCATTGGAAATGATGCAGAGCTTCACCATTCCCTGCTCCTTCCTTATCTCAGTCTTCATGTTACCACCCCCTTTGCAGAGTCACCACTCATCAGGATACTCTTGTGACCAGGCTGATGAGACCAAATCCAAACCTTTCTCCTCTCGGGGCTATTGGCATCTCCTAAAGTTAAGATTTCATGTTGTGAATCCATTTCTTAAAATATTCGAGTGAATTTCTTTTTTATAATAGGACTGACAAGAAATATATCAGCGCCCCACTTTTCTTGTAATTTGGCAGAATCTCAAATCTACTTTCCTTAAAAGTGGTTCAACATTTATTCAATGAGTGGAGTGAGAAAGGGTTGATTTCAACAAAGGTTATTATCTCTTGTGCATAAAGTAACAAGGTGAACATCTACATTGGAATTTATTTCATTTTACAGTGTTCTTGTGTTTGACAAATTGTCTGCTACTTTTCTTCTTTTTGTTTTTTTTTTTTTTTTTGTTTTGTTTTTTTCTCTCTGTTACCAGGAATTGAACTCTTGGCCTTGTACTTGCGAGGCAGGTGCTGTGCCACTGAGCTAAATCCCCAGCCCCCTACTTTTCTTCTTTTTCTCCTTTTGTGAAGTCAGCTGGGTTGTCAGTGT
>NW_004955429.1:2301424-2310587 GCF_000276665.1 Chinchilla lanigera | reverse complement strand
TTGATTTTCTGTTTTTTTTTTTTTTTTTTGTTTTTTCTTTCCGTTACCAGGAATTGAACTCATGACCTTGCACTTGCGAGGCAGGTGCTGTGCCACTGAGCTAAATCCCCAGCCCCCTACTTTTCTTCTTTTTCTCCTTTTGTGAAGTCAGCTGGGTTGTCAGTGTGACCTACAGTGCTGGACAGCTAGAAAAAGAGGTTGTGAAAGTGCTGCAGTGGTACCAATCTGCATGGCAGAATGGATTAGTGAAGGTTTGTTCAACCACTCTCCTGTTTGAGGATATTGTCTGCTTCCTGAGCTACAGCACAAAGCATCCTTTCTCAGGTTTTTAAGTGGTGAAATGCAGAACCCCTAACTAGGGGACAGCTTATTTCCAGCTTTTTCCAAATGTTGGTGCCTGGAGGAGCTGCCCCTGCAGTCGTCCCACCTTTGTCTTCCCTAAGCCTACAGGTTAGGCTCCCAAATCTTAACTGTAGCACATAGGGTCCTCTGTGATTGGCTAACACCATGGTGTCGTTTCTCTCTACTCTTCACTTGTCTCCCCATAAAAGAATTACTTGAAACTGCAAACCAAACCAAACCAAACCAAAACCTCACAAGATTCTCTATCTTTGACCTCTTCCCACTGCTTGACATATCATGTTTTTCTGGTTTATCTTGGACGAGCCCTGCTTCTTTCTTACCTGCCATGAAGAAACAGGCAGCTCACCACAGCCGTGCAGCTAAGGGAAAGCTCAATGGTAAGAGTACATCCCAGGGTGTGGAAGGAGCTACATCACCAACAAGGAATGAGGGAGCACCCACCACCCATGCTGCAGGAAGCGGGGCATAATAAACCAGCCATTCTGCTCCTCTTATTCCTAGATCTCCTCCTGCTGCCTTCTACTGGAGGACCCCAGTGGGGTCTGAGGAATGGATGGATGCAAACCACATGGCCCGGAAGAACTGGGTGGATGAGGACATAGAACATATCCAGAGGGCCAGGCATCATTCATCAAGCTACAGATCAAATATAATTTCCTGAAAACCTATTTGTTTCCTTAGGGTGGAGAAATGCTTATCTGAAGCTTATTCTATCACTGCAACTTACATATAAAAATGTATTATGCAATTGTTTTCATATTAATTGTTTTATTAATTAATTTTTTTCATATTAATCACAGAGGACCCTATGTGGTCTCCCTAAACAGTAAGTTTCTTGAGGGAAGGGACTACACTTTATATACTGGGATTTTAAGAGTTCCTGATCTAGTTGAATGAAAGAAACCAGAGCTGGCGATTCAGGCTGGGGTAGCCGAGATATTTGAACAATCAGTGGGAGAGTTGAAGCAACTTTTGTCAGGGAGCAGAAATTTAAATAAAGGGAAGAAATTATTTTCTCTGAAAAAAAAAAAAAAAAAAAAAGGTCTGAGAACAATTCACTTTCAAATTCCCCCTACTCACCCAGAGCAGCAGTCTGTCATCTCTTTCCCGCCTTCCCCATCTTCAAATAAGTTGCCTTTCATTTTAAAAAAAGCTTGAATAAAAGTTTTATGGACCCTTATAAAGAGCTCTATCATAATTTGTACATATTAATTTTTGCTGAAAATAACTTTGGCAATCATGTGTGCTTTATTTATATACCTCATTATTCATATTTAAAATCCATATAAATTTTTAGTGCCTTTTTCATCCTGTGCCCATATGTATTCTGTCCAAATAGTTTCACTATTGTTTCTTTTCATCTGAGTCTTGGATTGTTAGCTTTGCGGCTCCTTTATGGTCTATACACATCATTTTCATATGATGAAATTCATTATGATTCATTAAATTTTCTCATAAAAAGAGCATGATATCCCCCAGGGCAAGTTCATTAAAAGAATCTCTTTGGTTCAATTATGAATCATTTTCCCCTGTATCCATCAGCATCTCCTAAGAGTTACCATAGGCAAAAAGGCCTCACAAGAGAGATACAGGAATCTAGCAGCCAAAAATCAGGACCTGCAGTGAAATTTCTGAATAAAAATATCACAGAGGGAGAGGGAGGACCATATGGCTGTCTGGTGGTGCTCTGTGCTTGGCATCCACTGAATTTCCCAGGGCTGACTTGTACAGGAGGTAATTATATCACTGCATGTTGTGCTGGGAGGTGTTGGGTAGAGAATCTGTGCCAGCTAGTGATGTAGGGTCTTCCGGGGCGATCAGAGCAAATCTGTTTTGTTACTATCCATTGAAAGATTTGAAAGCCACACTTTGAAAGAGAAAAGTTTATATTTAAGACATTTCTCCTGTATTGTCCTTTCCTCTCACAGCAGAGGAAATTCTCTTTTAAAAGTTAGTGTTTTCGTTCCTTGGCCAGTTCTTGCAGGCTAACTGGAGTGGAATACTTTCCTCATTACTCTACAGAAGAGTTTGCTAGTAAATTTTAAAAGTTACATGCAAACATAATAGGAAGAAAGAGTTGGTTCTGAGAACATATTTCACAAGTGGGTCTCTAGGTGTCGTTTGTATGCCCGTTCTGCCCTTGTCTGTACTCAAAAAGTCTCTGAAGCTCTGACAATATTTTAACACTTAGTGGAAAATGTGCTCTTTGCCTCTTGCCAAATGTGTCACATTTCGGAATCAGAAGGTTATTTATTCATCTGATTTTGCAGCCTGGGGCTGCCAGCACATGATGCCATGCTGCCAGCGACCATCAGATGGCAAGAGTGCAGAGCAAGAGATCCTGTTCAAGAGTGACAGCTGAGAACACAGTGCCTGGAGTCCCAGTCTGGAGAGTGTGCGAGTCCCGCTGAAGACAAGAGCCAAAGAACAGTTTGGTAAGAGTGGCCTACAGTTGCATTCTGCTGGGCTGCTGCTCCCTGGAGACCTCCCACCTCTGGCTCTGGGGTTCAACTCAATCCGTGGTAGGCCTTGGGAACCTTGCATGTACCCTAAAAAGTTACTTATGTGTGTTTTTAAAATAAATGCATTTACTCATTGGTTTCTTAATATTTTAATCCTTGAGAAATTTAAGATGGTGAAATGAGAGTGCTGGAAAAAGTAAGAATCACTGTTTTTGGTTCAGTAAACTTTTATAGGTATCAGTAGCATTCATCTGGCTATTTGCATATATTGTTTTGTAATGTGATTTAAAAATACTTCATGGTTCAGGATAATTATAGAGAAAGAGGAAGTTGTACAAATATGTTGTAGAGTCTCATGCCCCTTTACTTCCCTCTGTGATCCCATCTCATATAGCTGCAGTGCACGGTCATATCTAGGACACTGACTTTGGTATGTTGCAGAACTTAGCAAGTACCAGTTACTACATGTGTTAGTGTACACAGTTTTATCCTGCAAATAGATTTTCATAACCAATCAAAATGCAGAACAGTTTCATACCCAAGAGGAGTTCCCTCATGCTGCCCTTTTGTAGCTATACTTATGCCTGGTTTCTGTCCCCTGGCAAAAACGAATCTGTTCTTCATCTAATGTCATCTTGAGAATGTTTCCTAAGTGGAATTACATAATATAGAACCTTTGGAGACTGACATTTTCCACCAAATCTGATCCCCTGTAGATTCACCCAGCTTGCAGTACTTGTCCCAATTTTGTTCCTTTTTATTGCTAAGTAGCCATTAGATCTTTGTATGAACCATGGATTGCATAGCCCATATCCACTTAAGAGAATTTGACTTATTCATTTTTTGGTTGGCAAGAAGACAGCTATTCTAAATACTCATGTACAGCTGTGTGTGTGCATGCATATTTGTATGTGTTTATAAGCTTTTACTTCTCTGGGAAAATGTTCCAAAGTATACTGCCTGGATTACAAGAGAGGTATACTTGGTGTTACAGGAAACTCCAAATTGTTTCCTGGAGAAGCTGGCCTTTTCCCATCAGTTAGGCTTGAGTGGCTCACCTTCTTCCCATCCTCACCAGCTCTTGGTATTATGGCTACTTTTCTCTTAGCTGTCCTAATACATATGTAGTGATATCTCATAATGTGCTTTAATTTACACATCCCTAATGGATAATGGTGTTGAACATCTTTTTACATGCTTATCTGTCATCTGTATCTCCTCTTCAGTGAAATGTTTCTGTGATGGATTAACCAATGGTCAATTTAACTGGGATCACCCAGCTGAACTTAGTCAGCATGGCTCTGGGCATGGAAGACCCACCTGAGGATTGCTACCAACTGTATAAGAGGAAAACAGGAGGGGAAGATTGCATGCTGCTGATTTTCCAAGAGAAGCTTTGTTGTGGCTGGTTTTCCTGAAACAAACTTGACTGCTCTCATCTTGGGAGGAGCTTGCTGTTGCTGGGGATGGCTGCTGTTCTCTTTGGGGAAAGTCTGGTTTTTGTCTTGAGCATTGCTTCCTGGCTGTAGTGCAGAGCCTTAAACCTTCTGGCACAGATCCTTCACCCCACCGGCACATACTTTCTAGCTTCCATCACTGGCATTTGGGCCTTCCCAGTGCAGATCCTTGGTACAGAGTTGCATGAGACATTGTCGTGGGCTCTCGGCCTCCAGCTGGACTCATGGAGGACACCACCATGGGCAATGTTGCAATCCCTTCAATTTGTGCAACTTGTGCCATGAGTTTCCATGAGTCTAGGTCTCCAGCTGGATTCATTCATGTAGGACATAGATGTGGGCTCTAGGCCCTCAGCTGGATTCTTCAGGTCTCTAGTGGGTGGGCAGATCTCTTGTACTCATCTGCATTTGACTCTGTGGGTGAATATTATAAGCTACACCTATAAATTTATGTGTCCTGTGTTAAATCTATTCCCTTGTAAACCACTGATTACAATGGTTTCCTAAATGTATTATTTTATTTTAGTTGAGATCTGAGAATTTTTCATATATTCTAGTTATGAATCCTTTGTTGAACATGAAGTTTGCAAATTGTATCTCGTAATTTGTAGTTTGTCTTTTAATCCTCTTAAAAGGGGTATTCACTGCACAATTTTTTTTTTATTTTGAGGAAATCTAATCAGTTTTTCCTGTGGTTTTTGTATTTGGTGTCATGTTTCCAAAGTCTTTGGCCAGACTGATATCCTAAAGATTGTGTTGTCTTTCCTATTTTTTTTTTCTAAAAGTTTTAGTTTTACATTTGGATCTGTGATCAATGTTGAACTGATTTTTTACTCAGCGTAAGATTCAGGCCAACTTTCTTCCATCCTTCTTTCCATCCTTGCTTCCATCCTTCCTTCCTTCCTTTCTTCCTCCTTCCTTCTATCTATATCTATCTATCTATCTACCTATCTATCTATCTGTCAATCTATATAATGATTCTACCTTTATTTAAAAATTGTGTCAAAAATCACATAACATAAAATTTGTCATGTTTACCATTTTCGAAGTTTACGGCTCAGTGGCAGTAAGTACATTCACTTCACTGTGCAAGTATCACCACCATCCATCCATAGAACTTTTTCATCTTTTCCCAAACTGAAACTCTAAACCCTTAAATAACAAGGTGTTACCCATTTCTTCTAACACCTCTAGCCACTAGTAAACACAATTCTACAGTCTGTCACTATGAATTTGGCCAATACAGTTACCTCATCTGAGTAAAATCATACCCCCATATCCTTTTGTGACTGCCTTACTTCATATAGCATAATGTACTCAAGGTTTATCTATGTTATAACATGTGCTAGAATTTTTTCCTTTTTAAGTTTGCATAATATTCTATTGTATGTATAGACCACATAGTTTTTTGAAAAGAACTGAAAACATCTAGAAGAGATATTTGTAGTAGAATTATTCATAATAACTAAAAAATGAAAGCAATCCAAGTTCCAGACAATTTTTGAAAAACGATCTTTCCTCAGTTGGTTTTGCTCCTTTGACAAAAATCCATTTGGTGAACTTCATTATTTTGTTTCTGAATTCTCCATTCCTTGGAGCTATATGTCTGTTTCTCCACCAGTGTCACACTGTCTTAATTATTATAGCTATATACAGTGGTAGCTTTGTTCACGAACTTAATTCATTCTACGATTCTGGAAAAGATTGTCATATTCATGTTCAGGTGGGAAGGATGGCCGTGGTTGTACTCATCACCCAATGCACAGTTTGCACACAAAGTTTTCAAGTGCTTTTGTTTGTGAACCACATTGTTCACAAAAGCATTTCTGAACTAAGGCACCATCGTAGTAAGTCTTGAAGCTGAGTAAAATACATCATTCCAATTTATCCTTTTTCTTCCCCAAAGGGAACTGTTTAGTTTCTTAATCTTTCTATATGAACTTCAACACAAACTTGTACTAGTCAGCTTTCTTGTTGCTGAGATGTAATACCCAATGCCCACAACTCAAAGGAGGAGAGGTTTAATTTGATCATGGCTTCAGTCAATGATCAGTTAGGTACAGGGCAGAAACATCATAGTGGAAGAGCATGGTTACACAATGCTGTTTAGTTCAGGCTGGCTGAGAAGTAGGCAGAGGAACAGTGCCAGAAAGGAACAGGCGAGGGATCATGTATAGTATCTGAAGCCACTATTCCATGACCCACCCAGATGCATTCAGGAGCATACTTTACTAATCTGCTAGGAATTTCTTCATCCAGTGAAGTGGACATGTCATGATTAATGATCACAATCCACCCTCTGTCAACTTTGCACTCAAACACATCTCCTTGAATTAAACTTAATGTCCAAGTAAAGACAATAGCAAAAGTCCATCATTCTACCTAGCATAATACAATTATCTACGTACAACCAGAAGCACAACAATCACTTTCCCAAAGTCTCCAGAGTTCCAGAAGTTTTTCAAATGTTCCAGTTCAAGTCTCTTCTGAGAGACTTGAACTCAATGCCTATGAACCTCTGTAATAATCAAAAGCAAGTTACATAATGCCAAGGTACAGTGGCATGGGGTAAACATTCCCATTTTAAAAAGGGAGGATAGGAAGGTAGAAAAGAATCAGACTAAAGCAAAGCAATAACCCAAGAGAGAAAATTTAAATTCTGTACCTCCATACCTGGCATCTAGTATATGTGGTGGTGAGATGTGATTTCCAAAGGGCTTGGGCAACTTGACAACTATGGTTTACTGGTTTTGTAGCCCAAATGGCTTCTCTTTTAGGGTGGCTACACTCAAGGCTTACAGATTTCCTTGGCAGATGTTCTATCTTTTTGGCATCTCTGTGTTACTGGGCCTTTCACTTCATCTTCAGCTTTATGCACTGACTTCTCACAGGGGCTCCTTGTTTGGCTTTCCAGGCCTTCTTTGAAATCTGAGTGAGAACTTTCCTGACCCCCCAACTTTTGCATTCTGCATTTCAGAATGGTTTTACAGTACCATATAAATTATAACAAGTTCAACTGCCAGTTTGAGCAGTTGCTGGACTCTCTTGGACTATGGCTTCAGCAGGCTCTGAGTGCCTGAAATGAATATTGATGAACCAATTCCTTGGGAGGTTTTTCTTGAGCAGGCCTCCTGGGGATTCTCTTAAATGAAAGGTTTATACTTTTACACCATTTAGTCTGTAAAGATGGGGGCTTGCTGATTTTTGAAATGCCTTCAAGTCATCTTTCTTTTTGTCCCTGTACAAAGTACTTGTTTCCAATTTAATGGTGCAAATCTCTTCTTTTATTTTTATTTTTTTATTTTAAAGATTAAAAAAAACTAACAAAACAACAATGGAGACAAAATCAAAACAACACAGAAACAACAAAAATGATACATAACCTCGAAACAAAATGATAGGAATTAACAATGGTTGCTACACTACATACTGTTATCTTCAACGAAGTTGCCCAGTCCACCAGATGTAGGAATGTAAGAGTGATCAAACAATCAAAGACAGTAACAAGAAATAAAAAAATTATAAATGATGCAGAACTTCACAATACAAGATACTAGAAGTTCAGCAATGGTTCTTATACTGCACATTGTTGTTTTCAGATCAATTGTTCTGATTATCAGATTCAAGCATGCAAAATTGGTCAAGAAAAAAGAAAATTATAAGCATTAACTGACAGACATCAGCAATTCACCTATTCCAGCTATCCTGGTGTATACATATACATTTTGTTTTTCATTTTAAAGAGAAAAGAAGCTGGGGACATAGCTCAGTGACACAGTGCCTGCCTGACAAGCACAAAGTCCTGAGTTCAAGTCCTGGTACAAAAAGAAACTTAAAAAAAAAGAGAAAAGAAAAGAACCAGAATAACAAAAACAAAGACATAAACAAAACAGCATAGAGAAAAATAAAAATGATACAGAATTTGAAAACATCATGATAGGATATTAACAATGGTTGTTATTATTACATAATATTATCTTCAAAATGGTTGTACATATAACCAGATATAGGCATGTAAGATTGATCAAACAATTACACATCAACAATTCCTTTCAATAAACCAACAGCTATTAGTATTACAATTATCCTAGATATCCTGTGTATACATATGCATATTTTTTCTCTTCTTTCTTTCTTCTTTCCTTTCCTGTCCTTCATACCAGTTGCTCCTTCCTATTTGAGCAGTTCCTTTTCCCTTTCACAATATCTATTGTACCTTTCAGATTTTATTTAATCTTCCAGGTTTTTATAGTAGGGAGGAAATACAATGTTTACACTTGTGAATTTGATTTATTTCACTAATGATTATGGTTTCTAGTTGCATCCATTTATCTATAGAAGCCTCTAGTTTATCTTTCTTTATAGCTGAGTAATACTCCATTGTATAAAAATACCATATCTTTTTTATCCATTGCTCAGCTGATGGACGTTTGGGTTGTTTCCAAGATTTAGCTGTTACAAATTGCTCTCCTGTAAACATGGATGCACATATATTGCTGTGGTATAATGTTTTCAGTTCTTTTGGAAAATGCATGGGAGGGGAATAGATGGGCTGAATAGGACCTCTAATCCTACTTTACTGAGGAATCTCCAAACTGATTTCCACAGTGGTTGCACCAGTCTACATTCCCACCAACAGTGGGGAAGAATTCCTTTTTCCCCACAGCCCCTCCAGCATTTGTTATGGGCTAATTTTTTGATGGTAGCCATTCTTTCTAGGGTGAGATGGAATCTCAGTGTTGTTTTAATTTACATTTCTTAAATGACTAATAATGTTGAACATTTTTTTCATGTATTTATTTGCCATTTGTATTTCTTCATGTCAGAAGTGTGAGTTCATCTCAGATACCCATTTTTGTATTCAATCTTTGAATTTTGGGG
>NW_004955429.1:2248110-2301209 GCF_000276665.1 Chinchilla lanigera | reverse complement strand
ATATTTAGATCATTAAGCCATTTTGACTTTATTTTGGTGTGTGATGATAGGCTTGGGTCTAGTTTTAGTCTTTGGCATGTGGAAAGCCAGTTTTTCTGACATTTAATGGTGCTAATCTCTTTAGAAGCCACACTTCCTTTGGCTACAACTTTAGACATGGTTCCTTCAAGGCCAAAATTTAAGTTTTTCAAATTTTTCTTCTTCGCCATTTGCCCTGTATTCTCATAAATCTGGCTAAAAATAGCTGACAGTTCTCATGACAGAGCTTGAATGTTGCACTGTCTTGAAATTCCTTCCACCAGATTCATTAGTCTATTTCCCTTAACCTTAGCTTCCTGTAAAGTCTCAGCGCATGACAAAATGTAGACAAATTTTCTGCCAAAGTGTAACACACATGACTTCTAATCCAAATGCCAGTCCAGTTTGTGTTCCCAGTAGGAGCGTCTTGAGTCTGCATTCCTATCAGCATTCTGGTCTTCTCAACTTTGATCAGAATTGCTCATCAGGCTCTGCTTATTGCATTCTAAGATTTCTTTAGCCTGCATCTCCAAACCTTTCCAAACTCTTCCTTCAAACTAGTTGTAAATGCTTCTAAACCACATGGTCAGGTCAGAGTTATAGCAAAGATCACTGAGATACAATATCCAACATTCACACTGAAACAGGAGAAGTTTAATTTGCCCATGGTTTCAGTCCATGATCAGTTGGTCCCAAGGCAGGAATATCATGGTAAAAGAATTTGTTTGAGCAAAGCTGCTCATTTCCTGGTGCCTGGGAAGCAGAGGAGGGGACCAGTGTCAGAGAGGAACAGGTGAGGAATAACATGTAGTACCCACAACCACACCTTCATCACACACCCAGACACATCCAGGAGCATGTTTTACTAATCTGCTAGATATTTCTTTTTTTTTGTTGTTTTTTGTTTTTTTTGGTTTTTCTCCGGTACCGGGAACCGAACTCACGACCTTGCACTTGCCAGGCAGGCGCTTTGCTGCTGAGCTAAATCCCCAGCCCCTGCTAGATATTTCTTAATCCAAAGAATCTGCCTTGTCGGTTGACATATCACAGTTATCTACATAATCTTTACCTATATCTATATCCAAGCATTATGTTGAGATTGTGATAGGAATTGCAGAGATCAGTGTGAGTAGAAATGACATCTTTGCTGTATTGAATCTTCCAATTCTTGAAGACAGCATTTCTTTCCATTTATTTAGATCTTCTTTGATTCATAATATGCTATGTAATTTCACATAACTCTTTTATTTTTTGATGGTAGGTTGAAATTGAGGCCACCTTCAGTAGGGTATACAGTGGTACCTCAGTTCATGAACTTAATTTGTTCTGCAATTTTGGAAACGATTGCTACATTTGTGTTTGTGTGGGAAAGATGGCCATGGTTATGTTTGTCACCTAATGCAGAATTTGCAAACACAAAGGTTTGCCAAATGCTTTTGTTTGTGAACCAAATTATTTGAAACAAAAGCATTCATGAAAATACTGAAATTGTACCCAGTGTTGTGTTGGAACTAGCTCACAGCAGTTTGTGGGGGATCAATTGTGCACATTTCCTCTCAACTCTGAGTTTGTGATATCAGTTCGGTGGCCTGAAATTGGTCATTTATACCAGGAAAGTGGAAAGAGGCTACAAATCAGACTTTTCTGTCCTCCCTCTTTCCTTCCTGCTTCACTGCTTCCTTCCTTTTTCTCTCCACCTCTCTTCCCTTCTTACAGGGTGTTAAACATCAACCAGCACATCATGAAGCATGTCTAACTCTCAACCGTCCTGTGCAATCGGAGGTTGAACCCTTGCATCCATCTTCCCTTTCCATCTCTGGAGATGTTGTCCCTACCACCACCAACAGCAGTCTTTCTGGTTATCATGTTTGTTATTTATGCAATATACAGTATTCAGATACCTATACACATATTAGAATGAAAGTGTTAGAAATACAAAAGAAGACAAGAAAATGACCAGGTAGGAGACTAACTAGAAGTATCCCTTCGGTAGAAAAATCATTGAGATTCAGATGCTCAAATGATTAATTTAAACAAATGGTTTGTCAAAAATTCAGTCAGTATTATATGGAAAATTTTTGAATTTAGAGGTCAGAAGACTTGATTTCAACTTGTATTTCCACTGAAAATGGCAACATCTTAATATGTTTCCAATTTTAAAAGGCAACTTGATTTTAGCAAAGCTGTAGCCACAATTAACCATCTTTCTTCAAATAAAACCTTAATCATAGACCTATAGATTGCCACATGCAATCTTCTTGGCTAGGAGGAGGTAGTGTAATATCAACACATGGTGAGCTGCAAAGTTTGATTCCAGTGGGGCACTTGGGAACAGGGAACAACAGACTGGAGAGATGTACTCATTCAGGGAATAGACAAACTGTCAACCTCCCTGGGTTGGAGCGCTTAGCCCAGACCAAGCATTCTAATGTGAAGCTGTAAGATTTGGAAGCAACCCAATTACATTTGAACTCAGGCTCAGATGTTTCCTTGGTCTTTGACTTCAGTAAGTCTCTTTGTTTCTTATAATATTTTTATTATTACAATGTTAATGCTGTCATTCCAAAATACATTGAGAGCTTTCAAAATACAAGGAGAAAAAAAACCAACTTATTTATGGCTCTGAGCTTTTCCTCCAAGCATCCAGAGATCGCAATTATTAATGTGTGAATTTAAAATCCTCCAGTCTTCTCTATGCCAGAATATAATTATTTAACTGCCTTGTTTCTCCCTTTATTGCTGTTTTATCCTCAGAAATACGAGCTTAGTTTTTTCCTGAAACACATTTTGTGAATATTTTTCTTTGTCATAAAATAATGTTTTATGTGAAACTTGGGAGACTTACTAAGAGCTGCAAATATGCGAAGTGACGGACAAAAAAACAATGAATAAATGCTATCCACATTTCTCAGAATAAAATAAAATGTTTGGTTAAAATGTAGTAGAAAAGACTGTCATTAGATTTTTGGCAAGGAAAGAAAGAGGGCTGGGAATATGCTTAAAACACAACAAATATCTGAATTAAAATTTGAAAAACAGAGCGTGCAATAAACAGCTTCTGTGGGACTCGGGGAGCCATGAAACCTTGGTTCAGAAGTGCAATTTGCTCTGATGGATAATTCATCATGACAGATCATGATAGAAATGGTCTGTCCTGGATGTTCTAATACAATCCTGCCTGGAGGAGGGGAGAAGACTGGATGGTCTTTCAAGGTTTCCACCAAACCTGTGATTCCATGATTAGTCTGAATAATTGATGGTGTAAATTGTAATTATTTTCCCCCTGCAGGGTAGATAGTATGCAAAAAGGCAATTGTACAAAAATATGTGCTGCAAATGCTCCAGTGGGTCATTTAGATGCTGGAATTTTCCTGCTTGCATCTGCTATAGAATCAGTTGCATGTGTTTAAATGACTTTGCTTCAGGTCACATTCGATGTGACACCCCGTCGGCCTACTGCTTACTAATCCATAGTGCTTTCCTGGTGCCATCCTTCTTTTCTTTATCTGAGGAAACAATGGATCATGTGGCAAGACATTTATTTCAGCCCTCTGTTTTATTACCCTTGGTAATTTACATATAGTAATATTAAAATTTTGGAGCATCTTTTGTAATTATCACCTTAATCTAGTAAAAATATCTGGAAAGAATGATTTTCTGTGAACACAGCTAAGCACTTGTATGCACTTGATGAATACGAATAGGGCTACACAGATGATGACAGAGATGAAGCTGACCTGGAATTTGACAACCACAACAGCATAAGCCTCGAAAGCTGCCCTTAACGGTGACCCTCATCCTTAATATGCAACCTCTTTCTGCTACAAGCACAGCCTATCACCTGCATTTAGTTTTACTGCTCATTTTCCTCAATTTTCACTCTATTTATAGTTGAGAACCCTCCATTTCCCCCTTGTTGAAATACATTAGTTGCCATGGAAACTGTGATGTCACCAGCATGGATGAAGTCGGATGACATGTACAATTGCAGAGTACAGTTGGCGTATCCAGAGGTGGGAGAGAGAGTGTCATGGCTGGAGATCCATCTGAAGGGCAGAATGAGAACAATGACACAGTTCCCAGCATGACTGCTAGGAAGGGACGCCACACTCCTGGGTGAGAAGTTCTGGCAGAAGTAGAAGGTAACCAAAGCCCACTCGCAGCAAAGTGTAGCTCCTACATGGCCCCCAAACCTCAAGAGATATCTAGTGCCTCTCTTTTCTAGAGAATGAAAACTGGACCTAAAGGTGGTACCTACTATACTAGCAATAAACACTATAAGCATTTTATCTCAATTTATCTTTTTTAAACTTTTGTGTGTAGTGTCACTCTTCCCGCAGCACATGTATATTGAATTTTTCTTAATAGAAGACAAAGTTCAACATGCAGCATTGAACTCTTTTACACGGTCTCCCTTAGGAAAAAATGCTCAGTTGGGAGAATAAACGATTACTCTGAGAGGGGGTTGGTGAACTCAATGGAAAGTCAGTAGTTCTCTGATTAGGAGCCTTCCATGTCAAATCTCTCCTGACTTATTCACTGCTTTCCCTCCAGAATAGGTTTTGGCTGGAGTTGGCAGCCTGCCTCTGTTGAGCCTGGCTCAGCCCCTCTTGTCCCATGGCATTATTCCCTGTTCTCCACTGTGCTCATCCCACATTCTACCCCCTCATCCTACAGCTGCTAAGCAGTAAAACGTTCCCATCCAACTGGCTTGATTTGTGGAGTCCTGACTAGGTGACTTCAATTCACACAAATTTCTTTTCCCTGGAGAGTTCAATTTCATGTTCTAGTTTGATGATATAGTTTATATAAGAGTAGTTTGTGCATTTATATAATAGTTTGTACAGTAATCTATGACTTTGTTCCCCCAAATTCAACAATGCACAATAAAGTATCTTAGTCACCATTTTGCTCTTTTTTGTGTGACTTTAGTCTTATGGACTAATTTAAGTACTACTTCATATACTTTTAAAATACTATTTTATATGCACAATATTTATAATAAAACCATCTTATCCACTTTTACCCCGCTGTCTCCTCTTAGAGTTTAAGCTTACAATTTCCCTACCAAATGGGAGCATCTTAATGTTTCTTCTTAATTCTTAATATGCATCTAAGGCCAAACAAAGCGATCATTTTTGTTGGATGATGAAAAACAGTTTCTCCTAGGATGTCAGGAGCTGAACACTAATTGGCTACGTGGCTTTAGGTGGAGGAAAAGCAGGTAAGGAATGGAAGCTCCCTGATTTTTGAGGAGGGCTGGGTAAAACGATAGACGGTGAGTGAATGCTTTGTGCTGAGAACTAGACAAAGTACTTCACCTGATATCCCATTTAATGTTACAAACACACTCTAAGGGGAGCAATGCATGTACTATTCCACTTAGTGGGGAAACTGAGTCCCAAGGGTGGAAATAATAAATTAGAATGTATGACTTCCACGCCCATCTTTCATTTCCCACCCCCTGCACACCCATCAACTAGCTTCATCTGCTTCTGCAGGGAAGCAAGTGGCTCCTGTCATCCATGCCCTGCCAGAGGCTTTCCCTCTTTCCCTTGTCCTTAATCTGTTTTAGTTTTTGGCCTCTGTTCATGTTCAGGAATCTGGACTTTAATTCCCAAGTTGCTAGTGAGCAACTCATGGAAAAAAATAGTCTCCGGTAACATTTCTTTGTCATGCATTTTTTTCTCTCTTCCAACTTCTTGCTTTATAAAGCTCTTGTCAGGATAACAAGGTACTCTTTCAACATGTATAAGAAAGGATGTCATCTAAATCTAGGAAGTGAATAAAATTCCGCTACTGAGCCTGCACATTCATGACATGACTTTCCTGAATAAGGTTTTCAGCCAAATGGTTATAGTTTCAGGTAGAACCTGTAATTGGAACAACTACATTATTAACTGACAGTCTTGGAGATAAAAATAAAAAATACAAACCCTTACTTTGGTCTGTAGGGGGAAAGGCACACATTGTATCTGTCAATCTAAATGAGAAAATCTGTACATCAGACCTGTGATTCAATTACTGGAGTGGGGTGTGGTGTGTCTTGGATACTACAGCTGCCTTTGGTTGAGATGTAATATGTGGCAATGTGATTAAGAACAGGACTTTATTATATAGATCAATGACATATGACAGAAAATGAATTGTTCCCTGGATACAGGCTAGACCTAGGCACTGATCAGAAACAGTCCCAGTTTGCTGAAATTGCTGATTTGCACACAGAGATTTGTAGTGGAAATGCCATTCCTATACAAATACTATCATAGGAATAAACTAGCCGGTTAAATAGTCAACTTAAATAAACCTAATTCAGTGGATAATTCCTTTCTAGAAGGATATGACCACTCACAGAAATAGAATTAGTTCTATCTGATTTTATTAGCCAGTTGAACGGGGAAATTTTTGCTGGCATAGCTGCTTATAAGGCTGTGAAACTTCTTTATTGATGAGGAGTTTTGGAAGCTGAGCCAGGTCCCAGTGATTGTTGGGGGAGTTAATCCTCTCTCACCCCCAGTATTGGACTTTGGAATATAGACAGGGTTGGAAAGCTGGTGCTCCAGGAAGAAAAGGCAGAATTTTAAAGTTCTCTACTATTTTTTGATAAGGAAAGGCAATATACATTAATGAATAATTAAAAGCAATGCTTATCAGGAACTAATCCAACTGAGAAAATGAAAAGAACTATAACTGAACCAAGTCTCCTGGGGGTGGGGCTGCTGCTTGGGGAAGAGCGCTTGCCAGGCCTGTGCCAGACCCTCAGCTCAATCCTCAGCATGTCAGAAAGGCAAACAAAGCCAGAAAACTTCATGGATGTTCACAAGGGCAGTCGGAGGTCAAGAATGGGGGACTTTTACCTCTGAAGAAGGACAGACACTGAAATTGTATAGGACAGATTTGTGCTGTGAATGCACCACAGTCAGTGAGTGGACTCAGGGGACGCATGCTCCTTGCAGTATAAGCATTGCAGTCATGAAATCACCTCTGCAGACTTCCTGTTAGTGCTGTGGAGTCACAGTCCTTCTTTTGCTCCATGATTTAAAAATGTTCTAAGGTTAGTCCTTGTACTAAAATGCCCAAGCCTGAAACCAAAGGAGTAGTAGGACAGGGGGTTGAGGACAGGAGGGCTGCTTTTCAAACAGATTTTCTTGACAATACAGCAGAATAAGGAAAAGAAGTTTGGACTCAGACCAGAGTGGGGTCAAATCCTGAACTATAACTGAAGCACTGTTAATTGCTAATGGGGGTCAGTCACTCAGTTCCCTCCAAAGAGTTCTGAATCTAACACGTGTTTGTGTGTGGTAGGGGAAATATCCACTCTGCAGTGACCTGTGAAGATTAAATCCATGTATGTGGAAGTCCTAGCCTAGTAATTACTGACTGCTTGTGCTCAGTAAACAAGCACTGGTGTTGTTATTGTTATCATTCCCAAAGCCCATTGATATAAAGGAATAACATAGAATTATATAGAGAAAGGCAGGAGCCACTCACTGTGTCATCAAAAATGTATCAAAGAATATTTATTTACAAGAACCTTAGACATGAAGTACATGCTCCAGACCTTCTCAAACTTTTCAGATATAGAACTTTAGGAGGCAAGGAGCAGAGCTGGTTTCAAGGACTGACCTGGCCTTTGCACAGAGCCCTGGATTTGCTCTGCTCTTGATATCATGAGAGTCTTAATCACAGTGCACCCGTGCATTAGGCATGTTGTACTAACAGGGGATAATATATTTTTCTTGAGGGTGAGGTTGTGGCTTCTGCTGCTCCTTGGAATCTGGAATCTGAGTCTGAAAAATAAGTGCTATCGCTTAGGCTTGGAGAATAGCAAAGAAAAATACAGATATTGTGCAGCATATATTTCTACTAAAATGACTATCCTTTGTTGATCTAAAGTGCAAATTCAATCGGGCATTCTGAATTTCACCTGGGAACTCTATTCTCAAACATTTATTTATTAACCACAAAACCCAGCATAATAATAATAACTAGTATTTCCTGAGTATGGACTGTGTGCCAGATGCCATTGTAAATGTGTCCACTAACTTGGTTAAAGCTTATAACACATGTGTAAGGTGGGCTTTACCATCAGGCTTTTTCAGATGAGGAGACAGAGGCATGAGTAGATGGATAACTCAGTGAAGAGCCCATGACAGGTGCCACAAGGTGGCACATGTGCATCTGGCACTGATACTCAGACCAGTGCCTGATGAAGAACCTTACTAAGATGATAGAGCTGGATGGAAGCTGGTCCAAGTGTGGTCCCATCCAAACCAACTCACTGTTATTCCCATTCTCTGCGAGGGCTTGACTTTATGATCCAGAATGAGTTAAAGAAATAGATTATATCTTTAAGTTGTAATTATTCCATTTGGCTTTGTGAAAAGGTGCTAGTGCTCAGAAGAAAACAAATCCATGTATGCGATGAGTCATTCTCAACATGTTTTACTCAAGCGTAGCTCAGGCAGGGATTACTCAATGTAGCAGAAGGTGGAGGTAAATTCTTTCAAGCACTTTCCAAATAGTTCAGGTTTAGGAAAATTGAAAACATATGGTGCTAATGCCTTTTTTACTTTGAGGCTGAAAGCCATGTGTATTTAAAAAGAAAGGTAATCTACATTTCCAAAGCTATTCACACTTAACCCATCAATATGTAGCTTGTCAGTTGATGCACAGCTTTTTGACTACAAAATGCACAGAAAAAATATTTTTACCTATTTATGGTGCAAAATATTTATTTTAATTTCTTAAAGAAATACAAATGTAATTTTCCTTTACATCTTTTTGCTAAAGTTAGCAAAGTATAAGCTCGCAGTATCACATATTGAAGGTGTGTGACTGTCCCAGCTCTGGGGTGATCTCCTAGCGGGAAACCCATGTCTCCTACTGAAGATCAGGCTATGGAAATTCCCTATCCGCTTATTTGTGGGCTGAGCTTCCTAAGTATAGAAGGGATTCTTCCTGGTGTGTTTGCTCACTCTAAATTCCTGAAAGACACTAACTCCAATCCCACTTTGTGCCTAACCATTTAGCATCTGTGAAAATGCACTTCCTCAATGAAATTTAATTTAAATATTAAAAGTAAAACTTTGAAACCAGTTAAACTACTGTTTCTAATAATGACTTTTCATTCATTTGATATTTTGCATAACTGTTCTATGTTTTAAGATTATTAGAGCATTTAAAGTAATTTTGTACAATGGACTGATGGTTTTTGTGTTTGAGAGAGTTGAGTTGCATAAGTTTGTATTGAATGTTTAAGTATCTGTAAAGATGTGTAAATATTTAAAGAGCTCATGATAGTTAATAAAGACTATTAATTGTTTAGCAGATTGTAAGATGAATTGATATTAAATAACGCTCGCTTCACTGGCTGTATCTTGATCCATTCAGTTAACAGAAACATCCAGTGCATATGAAATTGTTTAGGGCTTGTCAGAATACTGAATGTGACAGGTAGTTGAGTCTGAATTTGATTGAATCAAAGATGAAAATGTTATTATGTCAGATTTCTGAAATTGTCTACTGTGGAAAATTGGTATTTTAAGGAGGATTTATACAAAGTACAATTTGGTTTTGGGTCATACTGGCCACATATCATCTCTTAGGGACACACAAGGCAACTAAACTTATTAAAGATTTTGAGAAGTCATGTGTTGTATTTGGAACTTGGAAAGTGCTCCCACAATCTCCTGTGGTCAGGACAGGGCTGGTGGAAGGTCGCTGGATCATGGGGTGCCACAGTTGGTGCTGGTAGGAGGAGGAGCTCTGTTAGAGGTGCGTCACTGGGGGTGTGTCACTGGGGGCATGGTCCTCTGTCTCCTCACTCCCCTTTTACTCTGTGCTTCTTGCCTGCTGTGACCTGAGCAGCTGTCCTCCACCTGAGCCTTCCACGGTGCTGTTTTGTGCTTTAGCCTGCCGAACATGCACTGAACCATCTAACACTGTGAGCCAAAGTAAAGCTCTCCTTCTTCAAGTTGTGGTGCTGGGTATTGTGTCTCAGGATGGAAAGGTAACTAAGACATCATATGTCAGCATGATCCACTAGGAACTCAATGCAAACTATGAAAGCTGTGTAAAATATTTTTTTCATTACTTTAAAAAATGTAAAAAGAAGTCAGGATCCTTCTTTTAGGGAAAGCACTGAATGCCAAGGAAATATACAAAATTAAATGAATCTTCCAGCCCTTACTACACCTTGTAGTAGTCCTGTTTGTTCTTTAAGCATCAACTAATTTGGTAAAAAAAAAAAATCCATTCTACCAGCATCTTTCTGTCATCACAAGTTTCTATCTCCCATTTCCATCCCCTGCCCTTGTTTATTCCAGTTCTTTGCTGGGTCATCATGGGCCGTGATTAGAGAAACACATCTCTGTTTGCATGTTATTTATTACATCTTCCCCTGACAGTTAAGAGCATGTGCCCAAGATAAAGCAGGTGGACATCTGGGCAACCACATAAGAAAGGTTTTGTGTGGAGGGCTTTGAGCTTCTTCTTTTCCAGGAGTAGGCCTGATCAGCTCCGTCGTCTGACAGCCACAGCCCTTTAGCTGGGCAAGACGAGATATCTGCTCTCAACTCTTTGTCTGTAATTGATATACTATTTGCAAGACACCTTGAAAAGCAAAAGGCTACTTCTAAAGTATAATTACTCAATGTGGTTGAAAAAAAACTAGGGAGGTACTCACTTCACAATCAGATCTAGAAATCTGAGATCTTACTAAGAACTGTTAGAAGAAAATCCCATATGGTGGAATCTCTGGAATTATATGAGGTTCTTTTAAAAAGTGCTCTTTGACCTAGCATGATTATGAGGAGGCTGCCAACCAGGACAGGAGGAAAAGGAAACAGCCAGGGAAATTGATTTCAATCCTCAGTGCACAGCTTCTAAGGGGCTGGTGGGCTGTTTGGGGGATACTGAATAATAAGATTACTCAGAGCCACTAATGATCCTGATTTTGTTATTTTCTGCTTAAAAAGGCACGTCGACCTTTTCTGAACCCAAATATATATTTCTTCATGGAAGATCACTGCATAAATGATTGAAGATTGATTTGTAAGAGAAACTCTAGAGATTGTTCAGTCTGGCAGGAAAAATGGTGCTGATATTATTAATTGAGTAAATGATCTATTTTATGTGACACTGTATGTACATGCACATAATGCATAAATTAGGCAAAACAGTTTCAGCATGGTTAATGAACTTGTCCTAAGGCTAATAACAAAGTGCTTAACTAGGTTTTTATTTTTTTCCTCTTTACGCATAATAGCATTTTACTTAATAGCATTAATCAAACTGAAGGACCATCTGTACTAAAACTTCAATAACTTTTTTTAGGCTGTGTGTAGGCATAAAAGAAAACACTTGGGGTATCAATCAGGGCTTGAATTCCCTTGAGATGAAAGGGGTTATCTGCTGTCTACATTTATTTTTCAGGATTTTCTCTTAAGATGAGTCTAAATATGAAAGAGGTTGAGGGTTTTGCTTTTTCCTAATGGTGAGTTGCTGCATGGCTCATCAATGTAGTAAGCGCAGCACATTCAGTTTAATAAATTACTTTAGTCTTACACACACAGAATTTGTCTTCCATTTGGCCCAGCAACTAGTGATGTTGTCTTGGAGAAGCCACTTTGCTTGTCTTAGCCTCATCTGGGGACAGAAGCATAACCACTCCCAGTTTGATGACAGTCAAATGAAATAAAAGACAAATGTTCTAGCACCAAGCTGACAACTGGTAAATAATGCAAATGTGTGCTGGTCACACCCATGATGGGCTGTAATACAACAGCCAAATTACAGGAAAGAGAAGTTCAAATACCTATCTACGGGGTGACTACCATAATTGCCTCATCCAAAATATAAATTATGACAAATGATCAATAAGCCCAGGAAGAGACGCTCAATACTGCTAATCATGGAGAAATGTAAATTAAAACCACAATGAGACACCCATTAGGATGCCTGTCAACAAAAGCAGAAGCAAGCAAACAAACAAACAAGCAAAATGTCCCAACAGAATAAAACGAAAGCAGAAAATAACAAGTGTTGATGAAGAGTCAGAGAAATTGGGACCCTAGTGTACTGTTGGTGGAAGGTAAAATGATGCAGCGACCATGGAAGACAGTGTGGAAATTCTTCACAAAACTAAATGTAGAATTATTGTGTGATCCAGTAATTGCACTTCTGGGTATTTGCTCATTGGATGGGAAGCAGGGTGTCTCAAACAGACATCTCTATGCCCATGTATCCGGCAGCCTTTTTCACAATAACCAAAAAAGTGGAAGCAAACCAGGTGTCCAGTGGATGCTGGGAGCCAAGGATTGGGAAAATGAGGAGTTGTTTAATGTATGTAGAATTTCCTTTGGAGATGTTATAAAAGTTCCAGAGGTGGGTGGTGGTAATGACTGCATATCAGTGTGAATGTAATGTCACTGGACTATGTGCTTAAAGATGGTTTAGACTGTAAATGTTATGCATACTTTACCACAATTTAAAAATGTAATATATAATAAAGTATTTTTCATGTTTCAGTATATTGAGCAGTGGTAAGCATTTTTTTCTTGCCTCCTCAGTGGTAAACTCTTTATTCATGTGTTTATTCATTCATTTTTCTAGTCATAAAAACTATTGAGCTCCTACAACATGTCAAATTCTATGAGAGAGAAAAGGTACAGCCTGGTGTCTGATTTCTCTAGTTTGAACATCCAGAAAGAAGGATAGTTGTGGGAATAGATTAGCAGAGAATCATGGGACAAGAGCAACTCACAAGGAATATGTGTAAGGATATATTTGTAAACTCATACTAAAAAGAAACATAGGGGTGAAAATAGGAAAAATGACAAAAGAGAAACTCATTTTACATATAATTGATAAATGACCACAGGCATATCAGTTTTCCCCTTTATTAAAAAAAGTCCTGGATTTATGTTGTCATTTCTGCCATTTTAAATTTTTCTATTAAAGAATGATCACTAAATTAACAAGGATGTTAGAGATAATTCATTTTATCTTACATGGCATTTGACACACAGGGAAACTGAGGTACCTAAAGTTGAAAGCAGAGGAAAAGCTAACACAATTAAATTAGTGACAAATATGTCCCTAGAATCCAGGTTTTCAGAAAAATGCTGACACCTGCTATCTGTCAGTGAATACTTACTGCAATCAGATGATCTCACATTTATATAGCACACTCATAAATTTTCAATCTAGGGTTTATATTGCTGAGACTCCTTTTAGGAAGGTTAGGTAAGTTTTCTTCTGACAGTACAAATGACTTCATTCTGGTTAGAAAAGACAGACATGGTCTGTGCTTTGACCTGAAGATCAGATCTACCATGTGTGAGGCTGTAAATAGGTTTGTCTATTTATTATACATTTGCTCAGCAAATAGTTAACACATACTCTGTAATTGGATGCTGTTAAAGGCAACAGGCATATGGTCATGAAAAGGAAAGACATCACGTTGCCCTTAAAACCTTACAATCTGGTGAATCTAAGTACCCTTCTGATTGGCTACTTGGGGTGATCTAGGAACTGGACGAGAGGACAAACCAAATGCCAGTGGGAAAACTAAACTCTATGTGGCCGTGGAGAACTAAACCATTTTGCTCTGTTTTGTTATTTTAAAAACTACTTAATAATGTGCTATCCTGACATCTACAACCGGGATCTGCAAAGGGTTTTAAAGGGATATAGGAAGCAAAAATCTGTATTTAAAATAACTTTGTTCAATATTATGAAATTTACTTTGTAGCACACAGAACATACAAAATAGTTCACTGTATTTAGTCTTAAACGTTCTATGTTAGAAAGTAATATTTTATTTTCACATTTTAAAGAATAACAAGCTAAAATGTACTGTAGTCACCAAATAAGAATATCTCGAGTGGCAGTAATTTTGTTTAATGAGTAATTTCACAGTCTTGGTGATCATCAGTACCTCTTGAGGGAAATTTTTCTTTGTTTTCTGTTTTTCATTGATGATCTGGCTTCTTCTGCCATCCTGACTTGTTTGAATTAGAATCTTGGCAGTGGGGCACACAGGGGTCGTAGAGGACCTGGGAGATACATTTTAGAAGAGAGAGAAATGAAACAAAAGAGACAGAAATTAGTCAATTGAAGCTTCTGGGAATCTAATTTCAGAAACTATCAGTTTAGACCAAAAATCTGTAATCATTCAAGGAGACCAAGGAGGGAAACTCCTTTGCCAGTGCTGTGTGTGACACACTCAACAGCCCAAGGATGGTATAGGGAATGGGCATGCACATCTGCAGAGGGTGGAGTGCTCATGCCAGTCTTTTGACTAAAGGTGTAATAGGTAGCAAGTGTCTTTCATTTGCTCTGGGCAGTACTAATAATGAGGAAAGATCAGTATAAATAATAGGAAGGTATAAAATATAAAGGAAGGGAGGAAGAAAAGAGTCTTTAAGAAAACAGTTACTTGAGTAACTTTTTTCCCAAATCAAATCTTCAAGTATGAAGAACATCTTGCTTCTGTCTTCTTGAACTTTTAATCTTGGCTATTTTTTTTGGTGTTGGAGGTCATAAGAAAATGAAGTTAAACATAAATAAAAGTATAGATACTGATAAAGATGCTTCCCTGAATGCAATTTAAGCCACACTCCTTGAGCCTTTCCTGTAATAATTGCCAAACTTGAAATCCATTTTTGGTTAGCTTAGTCCGGTTTTAGTGAGAATCTAGCTGGGTCAATTGAGCAAAAATCTCCTCTCCTTGATATCTGATCAAATTCCTTATCCCCACCCCCTCATTATCTTGCCACCCCAATCTGCCTCTAGCAAGAATCCTGTTTAGTTAGTTTAGCAAGATTCCGCCTTACCTCTCATATTTCCTCTTAGTAATTTTCCATCTGCTACCCCACAACCTGCTTCTTGGCTGTAAATCCTCACTTATTCTTGTTTTATTTAGAATTGAGTACAATCACTCTCTCCTATAAAACCATCTTTATTGGAGCCATTCTCCAATAAAGCCTGCCTTCTCTCTTTAACCAATGTCAAAATAATTTTTCTTTTGACAATACACAACTCCGACTTCACAGTTGGTTAAAAATTTAAGCGTTCCTGATATATTATCTGGAAACTTTTAACTTTTTCTATAGGTTCTCTTCCCTATTGAGAACCCAAGAGAATAAAATTCTTCAGTATCATTATGTGAGATGGGAATAACAGGGAAGGAGAGATTTTATAGGGGGGCGAAATGATGAGTTTAGTTTGGGGTAAATTGAATTTGAATTTCCAGCAACATGGCATCTGGGAATATTTAGCAGGCATTTGAAAACTTGAGTCTAATCCAAATGAGAAGTTAGCACTAGAAATGGAGATTTGCAAGCTGTCTATACAAAGATGAGAGTTGAAGCTTGGCCCGATGAAGCGTATGTGTAGGGCATGTGGGTGTTGATGCCCTCCAGTAAATGACAGCCAGCGCACAACCAGCCTTGAACAAGTTGCAGTGAGAGGAAATACACACAAAGGGGATGTGGGGCCTCTCAGCCTGGAAAGTGCTAGAAAAGACATATAAGGTTTGGAACGTAGTGTCACATGGTTTAGGGTTTGGCTGAAAGAAGTGAGGGTGTCTACTATGGACCGGGTGCAATCAGGAAGCCAGGGTGGTTTCATGATTGGGTAGCTTCATAAATCTTATCTAGAAGTGGACAACATGGAGCAAGAGGAAAGCTGTAATTAGTACACAAGTAGCAGTCAGTCCTACTGGCAAGTAAAGCAGCATGTGGAAAACCTGGGAAAGCAACATCAACCGTTTGCACTTGAAGATGCATTAAAAAATGCATCTTCAGGTCAGGGATGGAGTTCAGTGTAGAACAGTGCTTAGCATGTGTGGAGCCCTGGGTTCAGTCTTAGCACAATTTAAATAAAAGTATACCTTTCCAGCGTGAAGTTAAGATAACTAAGGCACAAGGCCAGAGTGATATTGTCTGGAGCCAACATCTAGTAAAATGGCATCTATAGCTTGTAGCTGATGTAGGAACCTTGGGTAAATTCATTTCATTTCATTTGATGGAGTTGGTTTGAAGACATGCAGATTATCCCTAAGGATTTCTATAGGCTTTTAGTGATTTTCTCTGTTACCAAGACTCTCAGGTTGTTTTATTTTATTTTTAAGAAGTTGCAGTTATACTGTAAAATCATTATGCCCATTCTCTAATGCAATTTTCAAGTTGTCTATAAGTGATTGATTTCTCTCGATCTAGTCTGACTGGGTTGGTTCTTGTTGAAACTTGATGTTCAGAATCTTGCCTCTTGATTAGATTCACAAGGGATTTTGCTGATGTTTCTGGATAAATGCACCACTACTCTTTCAAAAACTCTTTCCCATCTTGGTTTTCTCAGCCCAGATTTTTAAAGTTCCTACAAATGCCATGGTTACTGCTCCTTTCTTCTGCGGCTGATTCGACCCATGGAGTGGGAATCTGGCTTCTGAGCCTAAACAGCAGACTCTTTTCTCCTTTGAATGTGCACTTCTTTTGATCTTGACCCACGTGCTCCCATTGTGCAGTCCCTTGCATCCTGGTGCCCTGCATCTCAGCATCCCCAGCATTTGAATGTGAGTGTCCTCTGAAGCCCTCCTGGGGCACAGTGCCTAGAGATGTTCCCTGTCACGGCGCTCTCCGGGAGATGTGAGAAATGCGGGCTCTGCTCAGCCTCCTCTGTGTCCTTTGGAATCCCCACGGCTCCCGAGACGAACTTGGGAAAGGAAGGTTTGGAGAGGGCAAGCTGGCACAGAGTGGGCTGCAACCTTCTTGGCTGAGCCCCATCCGCCTTTCTAGGCCATTTTTCCCCTGGGAAAAGTCCTGGTGAGGAATGTGCAATGTGCGGGTGTTTTCAAATCAGGATTTTTAAAACAATTTCTTTGATGGCTCCATTAGCTGTGCTCATTTTGATCTTGCATTTGAAGTGAAGGCCATCCTATACCGTCAGCACACGAATGCCATAATGGAGCTATTGTTGCCACAGTTCTTTAGACCAATCTAGGGGCCTGGGGACTGCTGGTAGAGTGCCAGCAACAGCACAGCAAAGCTCCCCCTCTCATCTGGCCAACTCAGACATGCAGGGGTAAAGTTATCAGTGGTGAAGTTATTAGTGGAGCCATCTTCAGCCCAGGAAGGAGATTTATTTGCAGATTAGGAGCGAAATCTGGGCAGTTTTAGTGCCTAATAGATATTCATAGGGCATATAATAGCATTGTTATTTAAATATGTTCCTTTCATGCAGTTCTTATTGATCTGAGCCAGAGAAAGGCTGTGCGCTCTTTCTCCCACTCACATACATGCAGTCAACACAGCATATGTTTTTGTTGCCTGCCACACCAGAGTTACACTAATTTGTCAACAGCTGACACTGTTAATAAAGGATTTACACGTATCATATGAAACATCAATGTGCTGGTTAAATGCATGCCAATTGATTAAACTTAGTGTAGTAGTAATATATTTCAGAACTTTTGTTTGAGCTTTAATGGGGATGAATTGGCCCTTAAATGAAAACATATGGACAGGGGAGAACCCAGGTGCTTCAAATCAGCAGAGATTTGGCTAATCCTATGCATTTCAGTATTTTTGACATAAGCAAAGTTCGTTAAATCTGAAGCCAACCTTGTTCCTGATGTTAGCAGACTAATCAATCTTAAGAATTCTCTGGACCTATAATTAAATATGCAATTATAATTTCCAGATATATCTACAACCTTCCCCTTCACCTAGATAGTTTGACTTTTACTAGCTCCTAGAATTCCACAAATATAAACTCCACAAATAGGTTTGTAAGTTTACTCGCCTTCAGATCTTTCAGTCAAAAGGTTCAGATGTGAATCCAGTAGGCTGAAAAAGTGTTTTCTATTTTGGGAATATATTTACACTCCTATGGACCCATCAGTTCAAAGACACACAATCCAACCTTACATTTGGATGTTCTTGTTCTGGTATAGCACATTCTTGGAGATATATAAAATGTAGTCTTATTATAGATGTCCAGCCTCATTAAGTAGAAACCCTGCAATTAATAGGTGACAGTGGTGTCATCAGACAAATGAAGTTGTGAGTTGAAAAGCAACAGGAGCAGAGAGCCAGAGCAATTTCCTCAATAACTCGATACCCTTTGCTCATTTCACATGCATATTTGAGTTTACCTTCTCATTCATTACAGCAAAAGTTAAGTTTTCTTTCTGAAAATCAAGCAAAGGTTTGAAAGCATCTCAATTTTATGTCTATTCTGAAGGCAATCATTTGGTATTTAAAGTTCAGAAACAGCTTCATATGGTGTTGGAAAATCTACTCTTAATAGCTGAACCCTATGAAATATATCAGAAATCTTCATTAAAATTTCTGAATTCAGAAAAGTGACTCTTTGATTAATACATTCTATATATGTATTATCCTACTCTGTTATCTCCATTTTGTAGGATGGTTTCTACTCTAGTAATGCAAAATTTGAAATAGAGTTTAGGAAAAATAATCTAAATAAATATAATTATGCACTACTTGTAATTGTTTTTTGTTAAGCAAGAGAAAAAGATTATTTTCTCAAGACAGCATAAGGCAAGAACATTTTCAACAGTAGACTAAGCAAAGATTAATCTAAATGAGGAAAATGAATATATTCTTTATAGATATGGTAAAAGAATCATACTATTACTTTATGAAAATCCTATAGAGTAAATTTCCTGGAAATTTAATTTTTTTAAAATATGAAAACAACCATCATACATTATCCAAACAATTATAGAATCTCATATCATCACCTATGAGGATTCTGGATTACCAGAATAAATTAACATTTTTTAATCAGTGAGAAAATGTTGTAATTGTTTTTTAAAAAATCTATATTATACTGTAAGACACAGGAATATTAAGCTTTATAACTTCATTTCTCTTTAGGGCTCAATCTCAGAATTTTCAACATATGCAAAATGAAAGACAAAAATAAAGTGTTGCCTCTGGAAACCCATGACTCTTATACTAGATTTCATTACCTCAAATGATTTGAGAAAAAAAATCTTTTTTTCCTCCTAATCTTCATTGACCATAACTCTTTGTGGTTCCAGATTTATGGACTGATCTTCTATCATTTAGTCCCCTCCTGTCATGGGTACTCATTGGTGTTTCTGAAATGGCAAAGAAAAGAAGAAAGAAGGAAAAGCTTGGGTAGAAAGGACCTTAAAGAAGCTCTGTTCCAGTACATTCAATGTGTCCCAGAAGAAACTGGTTAGAAAAACATGGAAACTTTAGAAAGGCAGTGGTGAGACAAGTGTGGACAGGACTGGTTGCTCCAAGGGCTGCAGCTGCCTAGTGCTATGGACTTGGGTTGTGTTGCTTTAGTTGTGTGAGCTTGGCTCTTGTTGTGTGTTCATCCCACTCTTTACCTTTGTATTAGCATAACACAAACTGCTTGTAGATGCAACTGCATGGGTGTAGAGTACTGTTACGGGGTAGATTTCTAAGAAAAGGAAGACATGATGACAAAAAAGCTCTTCTTCCTCAGGTTTGTGATGGCTCAGGAAAGAGGGAACAATGATAAAATCACTAAATAACTGAAAGTATCCTTCTTGCCTTCTTTCCTTCAAATCAATCCAAATGCTGAACTTATGAGTGTGACCAGGGTATGAGCAGAGGAAAGAGGCTTGCAAATGAAAACTCAAGAAAAGCCATTGATGTGCCTGGAGATAGGTCAAAACTGCCAGAAAACAGAGTGAACAATGTCACTGCCTGAAGTTTTAAGATGTAATATTTGAATTTAGGGTTTGACCCTGTTGGAATGTAATGTATCCGCCTATCTTCAGAGACCTTATCCATGCCTTACTTCTGAAAATTCATTTTGTAGAATTTTCCAACAGGAGGTGCCTCTCCAGTCCTCCTAGCTTCTCTTCTTCTTCCTCACAGCATCTCACAATGGCCTGATGTTCTGATGAGCTGTCTCCCCTTGAATAATCTTCCACAGTCCTTGTCATTGAGCTCACACCGTAGAGAAATTATTGCATTTTCTTAAACCCTTATTAAACAATTCCAGTTCAAATAATTGCTCTCATTTCCTTTACACTGTTTATATTTATTTTATGTACAATTTAACATTTTATGTGGGAAATATGAGGGGATCAATGGCTGCAAAGAGAAATGAGAAACTAAGTCATTTCCTTCTGCACTTTCAGGTATGGTCTGTGGGCTATAAATAGTAAGATGTGAAAGTTGAAAAAATGACAGATTTTCCTGTCTCTTAAGCACATACTGTAGCAGAAAATGCACCCTGCTCCCCAGCCGATATACTTCGGTTTCTCAGTTACCTGGGTAATAGTTCCTGTTCCAGTTCTGATTGCTCCTGTCTCTTAGAAACAGCTGGTGCTGTGATGCATAGTTGGTTACTATGATGCATATTGTATAAACCAATCCCCAATTAACAAACCATTTTGCCTCTCTACTTCCTGCTTGCTTATCCTGTATAAGCTCTAGACCACCAGAGATTTAGGGCCTGATATTTTGGGAATGATCCCAATCAGTGCCTGTTGACATAAATAAATCTGCTTCCAAATCCTGGGTATCATTTTGGTGTTTTTGCTTGCTGTTGAATCTAGTGTTTCAGCCATGAAAATCAACCATGCTGATCTCTTTGGTCACTAGTGATGGCCCTCATGGACATAGCAAGGACCTCTCCAGGTCCTGATGGAAAGGCATACTCTTGAGATTTCTCAAGTCCTCTCAGAAGTCTGGAGGAGAATTCCTGGATCTCAGCTTGAAAAGCTCACATTTTACATAAATGGAGGAGAACATAGTCTGTCTGTCTGTCTGCCTGCCTGCCTGATTCTCACCCAGGAGTACCCTGGTTAGTCTATCAGTCCTGTTCAGCTCAAGCTGAAGGGGAGTCTGATCACCTCTTATTATCCAGGATCACCCTCAAGGAAAGGGAGCTGGAATATTTAACCTCTGAGTGCCTGCTGAATGAATGTGTGAGTGACTGGAGTGGACAGTGTAAGCAATAGGCTGCTCTGTCTGTGCACCAAGACTGGGAAGCACTGGTTGTGGTGGCTGACTGAGCTCTCACTTGCAGTTCCGTAGCGATCGACATGTAGTATAACGGAGGCCTCACACCTTCCTTAGCTAAGTTGTGCCTTCGGCCCTGAGAGAAGCATGGCCTGGCAGGCATCTGAATGGTCTCTCTCTGAGGGGCACCCAACCTTTGTCTGTTGAGCCATCATTCAAGGGTACATAGCGCACACATAGGAAATCAGAGATGGGAACTAATTAGTTAAAACCTACAGTCCCTGGCTGCAGGAAAAAGGGCTTTTACAGAGTTAAAATGAAACCAAACCACTTTCTACATCTCAAAGAAAAAAAGAGGAAAAAGGTCCATTTTTCCTGAGAATTCTGCCTTAGCACCCTTGTCAGCCACTGCAGTCGCTGCCAACACCTACAGCTTCACTCCTCACTCCCTACTCATCTACTTCCAGCCAGCTGAACTGGTTCCAGCTGGCCATTGCCTGAGAGGGTCCTCCCTCCAGAGCCTTCTGCTTACATGCCTATCCTGGTCAGATGGTGTCATCTAATGCCCACCTGAAATGACTTGTCAATAATCCCTTCTGAGTTCCACATTTTGACTGAGGAAAAATTGGAATGTAAGCCCTGACAAGTGAGTTGTACCCTATTGAGCCTTATTACATAGGACTGACCAAGCTCTCTCAGATTGGGCCCCTGAGAGCCCAGGGTTATTGCAAAAGTCAGAGGCAAATTTGTGTCTTTCCTGGTAGACAATGGAACAGAATTCTCTGCTTTCAAAAGTTCCCTCTGTCAAAAAGTTACCATCACTGGAGCAGCTGGAACTCTTGCCTCTTGCCCCTTCATCCAGGAAAATCTTGCAGCCTAGGAGGGCATCTGCCTCCCAAGTCAGTCAACCTCCCTCTCATTTAATCCTGCACTTTCAACTTTGACTCTTTCCCAAGACAAAGATGATGCCTGCATCAGCCTGAGACAGATAACAATAATCCTGAAGTTCTGAAAACTCTCCTCTCAGAGGTATAGGCTAAAGTCTAGCCTTTGGGCCTGGCCAGTAATCATGCCACCTCACTGTGAGCTCCGTTGCTATCAGATGTCATGGGAAGCACAAACAGCCACATAGAAGTTCGAGATCCCTATAGACTGTCAGGCTGCTGAAATACCCCTCTCTTTCTTTTTTTTTTTTTTTTTTTTTGGTTTTTCTCTGGTACCAGGAACCGAACTCACGACCTTGTGCTTGCCAGGCAAGCGCTTTGCCGCTGAGCTAAATCCCCAGCCCTACCTCTCTTTCTTATAAAGCCAGTTCAAGATCTCTGAGCTGTCAATGCCACCATGATTGCCCTCCATATACATTGCCTGAGTCTTCTGCCACCCACAGCCTGTTGGTAAACCTGCGTGGACCTAAAGAATGCTGTTTTCTGCCTTCAGTTGGCTCTGTCAGCCAGCCCCTCTTCACAAAGACCCCAGTTCTGGACTCAAAGGTTAAGTGACCTGGACTCAACCTCACAGAGGCCTAAGCCACATGTGGGGTTCCAATTGACTGAAATATCAACCTCAGCCCCCAGACCTGCCCTCACCGTATGTTCTGCAATCTCAAGCAGCTATGCTGGCACACATACCACTGCAGCCAGCTCAGGCTTCAGCATCTGTGTCACTGGCCCTGACCTCCCATTCCCTACCTATACTGAGAGACAATAAAAATCAGTAGGGTCTTTCTGTAAAAAAAAAATCATCCCTAGATATGGCCTACCCTTAATCATTGGCAGTGACAATGAGCCTGCATTTGTAGCAGGAGTAACTAAAAAACTAGATTGAGTAAAAACTACACACAGCATACAGGCCACAAAACTCTAGAAAAGTGTAAAAAAATAGCTTGTAACCAGTTAAAAGACCAGCTATATCTGTAGACATTCCTACACACACATATAACCCAGGTACATATTAACTTCTTCTACAAGTTTCAGAAATCCAGCCTTAGACCCACTAGAAATTTGACCTGGACAGCTCCTCTGGAAATCATCCTGAAGAGACAATGCAGTCAAAGCCCTGCTCTGGTCACTCTGGACATTGACCAGTCCACACACGGCTAAAGCTTGAGGACATCATTCACAGGATTGCTCCATACCTGTGAATGATTCTATGCCTCCATTTTGTGTCTTTTCAGACTGCTTACCCCCGTCCTTGCTTCCTTGCCATCTGCTACCTGTGGTCCTTTTTGCTTTAAACTCTATGGAAGGTTGCCCCAAGAGAATAGGACAATCAGTCAAACACTTGACCAAGATATTATGAGTGTCAGTGGCATATTGGACACTCTCTTAGATCAGAATAATTCCCTCACTATGCCAGAGGAATGTTACAGAATGGACAGGCCTGAATTGTCTCTTCCTTAAAACAATTTTGGAAAAAACTCTGTAATAAGACATTCTTGGGGAGCTTGGCTAGAGCCCATGCTAGGATCACTAACAACCCTAATATGCAACTGCTTCTAGTTGGACCTTTTCTCAGAAGATCCATGTAATATGCTGGGGAGACTAAAAGTGGGGGGAAATGTTACAGAATATGCTGCCCCGTACCCCCAGCCAGTATACCTCAGTTTCTTAGTTGCCTAGGTAATAGTTCCTGTTGCAGTTCTGGTTACTCCTGTCTCTTAGAAATGGCTGATCACTGTGATGTACATTGTATAAACCAATCCCCAATAGATGAGCCATTTTGCCTCTGTACTTCTTGCTTGCTTATTCCATATAAGCCCTAGACCACCAGAGATCAGGGCCTGATATACTGTGAACGATCCTGATCAGTGCTTGTCAAGGTAAATAAATCTGCCTCCATATCCTTGATGTCACTGTATTTCTGCTTGTCATTGCAATACAATATTGTAGGCCTTTAATAAATGTGATTGGAAGAAAAAAGCAAATGAACGGGAAATGGATGAATGTAAGGCTTGTTTCTAGGTATGTATACTGATGCAGTAATTAAATTTAAGTGTCTCGGGGCTGGGGATTTAGCTCAGTGGCACAGTGCCTGCCTGGCAAGCATGAGGTCATGAGTTCAATTCCCGGTACTGGAAAACCTCCCCCGCACCCCAAAAAATAAATTTAAATATCTCAAAGAATCTGCATTATGAATGAAAAGATAAACCTTTTGTAATTTTTTTTTCAGGATACAAAATAGAGTGGCTAAAATAGCATCAATTATCCGGGTGTTGACAGAAGAGAAAGAACATGACTGCCTCCAGAAAGACTTCATAAAGAAAACAGAATTTGAATGTATTTTGAAAGAGCATTTAAGATTTAAATGACAGAGAGTCTTGAGAAACATCCCAAAAGATTTCAGAAGGACCCAAGTAGGGGACAGGAACAAAGACATGGAGGGTGGAGAATTGTTTAAAACCTGAATCTGTGCCTACTAGTTCTTATATCCTCCTCCCCATCACAGTACCTGGAGTGGAGCAATTGCTGCAAAGGTGTTTGACTGTATATGCATGGGTGTTTTCTTAGGTCATACTTCGGTATTTGGTCCCTTTGAAATTCCTTGAATTTGGTACTCAATGCATTTTGTCCCTGTACTCTAGGCATGAGCAACAGTTTGGCATATCAATTGCTTTGTCACTCCCTCCTCTTTCCAGCCAAGACAGTTTGCTATTCCTCACGCCTCCCAGAACTCACTAAGGATGAATACCAAGGTTTCACTGTAGTTTGCCTGTGCTACTAATTACAAAATACTCCCAGATTAGCATAATTGAAAAACAGTAGAAATCTATTCATAGTTCTGGAGTCTGGGAAGTTCAGAGCCAAAACACCAGCAGATTCAGTGTCTGGTGAGGGCTGTGCTTTGCTTCTAAAATGGTGACTTGTCCCTGTGTCCTCAGACAAGGCTGTGTCCTGACATGGCTGGATGAAAAGAAGAGCTAACAAGGTGAACAGGCTGGGCAGCTGTATGAAACCTTTTTAACAAACGAGGTATTAGTACCATACAAGAGAGTAGAATCCACTTAACATTATCACCTCCCCAAGACTCTACCTGTTAGCACCGTTACCTTGGGGTTTAGTTCCACAATATGAATTTTAGAAATCAGAACATAGCAGGTTTATTTTGAAAAGGTGAAAAATTTGGTTGTTACAGTATTTTGGAGAGGAAAGACATAGTTTTAAAAAGTGAGCATAGTACGAGTAGGTGGAAAGTACTAACTTACAGATTCTAGTCCTAATTTTTCTCCTCACTAGTGGGTGATCTTGGAGAAGGTTCACTCCTCCAGTGTTGGTTATTACCTGTGAAGAGTACATGGAAGTAATTGGAGGGGTCTATTGTGGCTTCAAATGGTTTCAGCTGACCAAGCTTGATGCTTGCTTTGTGACAGGTTCCTGCCTGGGTATAAATTGCTGAATCATTATGGTGGTGGTCTAACATAGCTGAATCCCCAAAACAGCAGCCTATCTTCCAAATGACCACTTCCCCCTTGAATACAACTTCCCCTTACTCTTCCCACAGGAGTGAAGAAAGCCCCATTCACTCTTCATGCATTGCTGAGCCCACCCCTGAAGTTCTTCCTCTAGTCAAAGTCTTCAAAAACCCCCACCATCCTTTGTCTACCTCGGAGGAGCCCTGCACTGCATGCAGTTCTTTCCTCTCCATGTCCAGAGTAAAGGCTTTCTCTCCTTTGCTTTGTTTGCTCCTTCTTCTGCACCAAAAGCCTAACACCTTGTATTTGTAGTTAAGAAGAACCATCCCTTCACCAGTAGGACAAAGGAGGGAGAGAGTGACTGTTTTCTTCTGCTGCATCCACTGCCACTGTCATCCAACAAAGGTTCAAGACACACTCTTCCTCTGGACACATTGCCTAGGACCACATACTTACAGAAATTTAGGGAAATATTTTAATTTTAATTGTTTTTAAAAGAAAAAGAAAAATAATCAATGGAATAAGTTCATCCTGGGTTATATTTATCCTTACAGCAACCCTGTTATAAAATAAACTTTTAAATACTTATTTAGAAGACACCCAGCTCAATAAGAAAAAAGTGCATGAGGTCATGAAGGTCATAGAGCATCCCTAAGTTTTGAGTTACTCTTTCAAATCAGGTGCTGGTGATCTGGAAAACGCACACCCATGCAGAGCTGGGGTGCTTGCTCTCATAAAACATATATTTAAACATACAAAGCTTTGTCTTCTCAATGACAGCAGAGCCCACTCAACATAATCATTTCCCCAGTGACTCTACCACTTATCTTTGAGTAGATAGGTCATTCATTGAGTACATAGACAAAACATCTGACATATGCATACTTTCTGTAATGAATAGGGTGTAATTCTAGGACATCAAAGAATCACATGTCATTTGCTGCAGAAGGATGGCATCGTGCCTAAAAAGTAAAGCCAGGTTGCTATCCAGGTCACTCTACTTACCCATCAATTCTGTGGGAGGACCTAGCTATCCAATAAACTAAGCTCACTAAAGCTATGGACACGTAAGTACATCAGGCTGTGCCAAAACTACTGAGTTTTTCCCTTCGTGGCTAAAATTTTTGGTTAAAATATGTTTTGAAAAATAAAGATTCCCACATGTTCAGAGACTCCAGAGAGGTGATAGGAAGCTCATGGTATAAACAAAGAGGGGTAGTTTGAATGCATGTATTTCATTTTTATTGCATTCCTCAGCTGGGGTATACAAATCAGGAAGCAATCTTTCTTTTCCTTTTTGGTGAGGTTGGAGATGAAGAAGTATTCCTTATAAAGCCAGCTCTTTTGAGAGGACACAAGAAGAAGAAAGTGCTGTTTTTTGCATAAAAGTGTCAGCGTTTCCAGCTTCTGAAAAACATTGCTAAAAGTGGAGGTGCTATTTCTATTCTCCACAGCCTGGCCATCACCATGCTGGTCTCTGCTGCCAAAAAGAGGAGACACGCACAAGTCTGGTCAATAAATACCACCGGATAGAGAATCCCAGCTGTTATACCAGGATGCATTTTCTCATTGCTATCTGTCAGGTTTCTTCCCAGAAAATGAGATTAAGAGTGCTTTTTATAGTGGTAAAGTAGACATAACATAAAATTTGCCATTTTAAGAGTACAATTTGGTTGCATTAACTGCACTCCTACTGTTGCGCAGTCATCACTGCCACTATTTCTAGAGCTTTTTCAACTTCCCAAACTCAAATTCTGTCCCCATTAAACAACAACTTCCCTTCACTATCCCTGCATTCCCACTCTCTGTCTCTAGGAATCTGACTATACTTTATACCTGTAAGTGGAATTTCTCAGTATTTGTCATTTCACTTAGCATAATGTCCTCAAGGTTCATCTATGTTGCAGCATATATCAGAATTTCCTTCCTTTTCAAGTTGGATAATATTCCATTGTATGAATAGATTATACTGTGTAACCATTCAGCTGTTGATGGACATTCAAGCTGTTTCCTCCTTTGGATTTTTGAAAACATTTGAGTATTGGGAATAATTTGCCACGAGAATGAAAATATCTGCTTTTGATTTTTTTGGGTATATACCTAGAAGTGGAGTTGCTGGATTATATGGTAATTCTCTATGTAAGTTTTTGAAGAACCACCATATTGTCTTCTGTAATAGCTGTACCATTTTATATTCCCACCAGTGATGCAGAAGGCTTCAACTTCTCCATATCCTCACCAATGATTTATTTTCTTCCTGCATTTTGTCTGTCTAGTGGCTGTCCTAATAGATGTGTAGGAGTATAACACTGTGATGTTCCCTAACAATTAGGGTGTGCATCTTGTCATGTGTCAGAAGGCTTTTAATTGTGTTCCCTCTGGTTTGGACTACTCTTGCTATAGCAGAAGAGGGCTGCCATCATTGTAGTATTCACCTTAGAGGAATGGGAGGAACTTGAGGAATTACCTAAAAAAGTCATATATTTTCAAAAATAATTTGATCTTCATTTATTTGAATCCATACATGAAGAACCCTTGTGTATGAATACCTTGCTATATTCAAAATAACTGAGCTGATTTTGTCAGAAGGAAAGGGTTCATTCAACTACAACACTGTTGGAATGAGAACTATATGGGAAGATTTGGACATGTAGATCAGCCAGGAGGTTTCTAATCATTCCAAATGCGGGTATTATTCCAGATATCTCTAAGGCAGTGGCAATGAGTATGCAGAGAAATGGGCTCTATCTGTGGGAAACCAAAGTGAAGACAAGAGTGCTTAGGACTCTACAGAGTTCTCCAGTAATATTGGTATGTGCCAAAGATGCAAAGGGTACAGAGTACTGTACTGAACACTTCAAATGGAAACAGAATTTTAAGCTAAAGAAGAATGGTAATTCATTTGCTACCTGTCTTAATTAGTTTTCTCTTGTTACTGAGACAAAATACTCAATACACAAAATTAAGGAAGGAAAGTTTCATTTAGCTCACAGTTTGTAGAGTTTTCAGTGTGCAGTCAGCTGGCTCCAATGTAGGATGGCATGGCACAAGGCAATGAAGCAAAAGAGGGAAGGAAGCAAGCCTCTTTCTCTCCCTTGTATTGTAAGCAGGCTACCACCCACACCACCTCCATGCCTTCTTCTTGCTCAGGCTTAAGATACTTACAGAGTAAGGACCCTGACCCCTGCTGAGTCACTTAGTTAACCTTCTAAACTTCTCAAGATAACCCTACCTTTGAAGAATTACCATCCTAAAATGAGTAATGCTAATATAGACCTCAAAAGGGAAAGAAAGACTACTCTCACATATAATAAGAGGAAGGATTAGCAGATTTTCTCAACTCTAACAGTGATATCCTGAGTTGTGACGATTCTTTTGGAGAAAACTAAAACTGTGACCAAGTGTTTCACTTACTAGACCAGGAAACATTTTGTTTTTATGTGGCTGAACCCATCATATTAGTTTACTGAATGTCTGAGTTGTGAAAATCCAAATGTTGTAAAAACCAGCAACATAATTTTTCCATAAAGTTGCTTTGCTGCCCTAGGGGTGGCCCTTTGTCCCCTTGCCCAGTCCCTTCTGTTTTCATCCTTCCCTCCAATCTCATCCAGCATGAGGGTCTTTAGTAGGGTGGAATGCTGAGGAACCCAAATTCTTCGATGATGAACAAACAGACGCTGTACAACATCTGATATATAGCCCTTCTAACCTGGAGGCAGGAATGTGGGAGAAGATGAAATGCTGAGATCAATGTTAGTGACCATGGTGAGAGAGATGAGGGACTTCTGGATGTTCACACCACATTGGTTCTGAAAGGATTAATGGAAGATTTAATGAGAACAAAGAAAATAACATTGCATCGTGCTTTGAAAGCCATATGTATCCTGATGGCCCAACAATACAGTTTTCTTTCTGTTGATAACTGAACTTATATACCTTTCCAGGTGGCAAGGACATCACTGAAGAGTTGCTTATGATGTTCAAATAGTCCTAAGGTACAATAAAATGATTTGGGACCATTCCTGGACAATGAACATCAAAAAAGGGGTAATAATGTAAGAAATAGCATACTCACCTGGTCATGATTGTCATACAAAAATATGATTCTTGATTTGGAAGAAAGTTTAAACATCTTTTAATCCTGTGCACCCTCTGAGAATAGGAACATTCTCATTATTTTAACAGATAAAAAGGGTTACATCACTTTTTCAAGATCAAACGATTACCTGTAGGCAGGATTCTGGTTAGAACCGGACCTTCTGAGACCTAGATCAATGACTTCTCAGTACACATCATTCAATGACCCACTGGTGAGTGCCACCCCATTCCCATGCCTCCTGCAATTCGGAGAGCTCAAAGCTCGTGTCATGCATCCTCATCATCAGGCACTGCTCATTCTGCTCAAGTGCACATGGATAAATGGATTAAGTACCACCAGTGCCCAGCCATCACTTTAAAGAAAATTACCATTCAGAGTTTGGAGCTCTCTTGGTGACCATGAATATGTCTCACTGCCAATTATATTGGGTGGTAATTTTCTTCTTGCATGTGCGATGGTTCCTCCTAGGTTCACTTTACAATCTGGTGAATATTAAATTGTTATTACAGCATGGCTTCTTCCACTTCATTTTATTTTACTACCAAGGTTATGGGCTCAATGTTGTAGTTACAGTTTATTTCACTTAAAAATCAACGTCTATTTTGGTCACTTGTTAGCTTCCTCTTGCTTGTAAATTGGTTTCTTTACCCAGGGCACAATGCTAACCAATGCTATTGCACAGGCTGTGGGCTTTATTTCATATTTCAAAGGCTTTCTGCTACTCGAATAGTGACGTGGTACTCAAATATATCAATAGTGAAATAATATTGGTATGATTATTTTTCTTGTTGCCTTTTCTGTAGTCCCCAGTGGGTGTTCTATTAATGTTATTGTATGAACCATGATTCTAGGCCTGTGAACCTGATGCTTTGCATTCCACCTGGCATTCAGATGCGGATGCAGCTTTTTATGGACAACCCAGTAACATGCCTGAGTCATCTTGGCTTGGCTGCCTCCCTCCTCATTAGCAGCTCCCCTTCATTAAGAAGTCTTACTTCCCAGGCATGAGCTCAAGTACAAACTAACCAACTCAGAACCCACACCCCAAACACTTTCTCTATCTGGCTGTCAGACTCCGGGTCACCATCTATCTGTCCTAATTGCCTCTCCAAATGCCGGACAACCATGGACGGTTCTGACACCCTAAAGCCTGCTTACATTATTCCCATTAGAGAAAATTAACTTTACTTGTTTTGCCCTTCCCATTACTTCATAGGGGGCCCACTAGCAATGTTCTCTACTATTTTCTTCTCTTTTTTGTCTCCTAACTGACCCTGGACTTTCCTCATGTGCTCTTGAGTGGTGTGCCCCTTTTCTACAATTTAAGAACTGTATCAGTCAGTGTTTAGCAAAGAAACAAATACAACATAAGATATACAAATATATGAGAATCTACAAGATTGACTTACAGTGGCCACTCACAGAGTCAGATGTGGAAGAGTGTAGGGGGTCTCTTTGCACATTGGAGACTCAGGGATTCAGTTGTGGGTCTGGAGCTTATTACTGTGTTCCAAGAAAGTTTTCATCAGAAGCCAATAGGTCTGTGATGGAAGGTTAAAGAGTATATGAAAGAAGCCAGAAGATGACATCCAAGGTGTAAGTGAAGAGTGGAGCTCCTCCCAAGAAATAGAAGCCAATCTATCCTTCTTAATTTTCCCTTTAGAACATCCAGGAGACAAGCTGCCATAGGGTAGGTCTTCCACCTTTGTGTGTGGAATTGCTGAGCCAATTTAGTTGAGCCTTTTTTTTTAAAATCAAGTTGACACAGTCAATCAGCCATCACAAGCCACCCTTGTGAACTTGACAACCAGACACATTTCTTTAAACCAGCCCAGATACAAAGACAAGCTTATAATTTATACCTAACATGTTACAACTATCCTGTGCACAAACCAAAATGCACTGATTCCCTCCCTAGAATGGAAGCCAAGTTTTCTATGAGTGATGCTTACTCTTAACATTTCATAACTTGAGCATTATAGCATAGGTTTAACAATCCTTATGAACCAGTATTAGGTCTATCAACATTATATTACATTAGGAACATATTAGGAGAGAAATTGTACAATTACAAATCTCTTCTCTGTGGCTGATCATGGGGTAGTAGCTGGTATTTAGAACTACCTTCTTCCACTACCCACTATGCACTCCCTTGGCCTTCAGCAAACACCCCAGCAGGTCTTGCTTCTTTCCCTGGTGGAGTGACCCATATCTTCATTTCTGAACACTCTGCGCCATTTGTCATTGTGCAAAGATTAGGTTGTTGTAGTTTCCCATTGACTTTAATAACAGGGCAAGGTAATACTAAGAGGCACCCTAAGGCATCTCCCGCACTCCATGTATATTTTTACTTTCTTCCATTATGGAGTAATAGTTCAATTTCCCCTTGACAGTCTAGATCATTCACCCCTGACAAAACTGTGACTTCCTTTTTAGATTGTTTCTTCAGATGCATGAGGAGACCAAAGTAAGCAGGGGGAAGTTTTAGCTTCCAGTTCAATGGCATCATTGTTGTGCTTCATGGTACAAGCCTTCCCCGCTCTGGAACCAAGACTTCTAAGCCAGCAGAACATAAGATCTTGGAAAAAGGAACCAAAATTTTGCTAGTGGATCACTGGGAGTAATGGTAAGTGGTACCATTCCTACTTGCACCCCTGATGAGTGGTACCATTATTTGTGTTAGTGAGTGGTACCATTCCTACTTCCACCCCTGATTCCCAGACCTGGGAATACTGGCTATGAAAGACACAGTGATCCACTGGCCTTACCATAGTTCTTTTTTTTATTAACGCACACACATATTTTAAAAATACTGTAGTAATGTCAAAAGTTGAGAACATCTGAATCCCTAGGATCCCACAAGACTTAAGAAACAAAAGCTGAAGATGATTTCTTGAATCATCTATTCTACCAGAACTTTGCAAGTTGGGTAGCTGGTTTTATGTCATTCAGTGCCAGGATTTAATTTCTCACTTTTGAGTTCTCCCCACATTCAAAGGGGAAAAGGCTGTGACTTATGTGTCTTGGTCTAGATTCATTTTGGCAAATTAAACTCCTAAGCAACCTCCATTAAAAAAAGATAGATCAACTTGTTTATTTTAAACATATATTCTAAGTCTTCTATGAAAAATACTGTCTTCTATGAAAAATATTATATTCTTGATTAATCTCCTTAAATAGTTTACCTGGTTTGTTCATAGCCAATCCAATTATTTGGTTTTGTAGAAATTTCTTAATGTTAACATAAAATATCACTCATTTTATTGTCTGAATCTCATGCCAATCCTTGGATAGCAATTCATTTTTTTTAATCATTTACTTATATCTACTGGCTATTAGCTTTAGTCCACCCTTTCTTTTCAACCAATCTATAAAAGATAGTATTCTGTTTGGGGCTTCTACTTTCTTGTCAATGATTGAAACTGTATGTTAAATAAAAATTTTTTTTGCTGCTAATTTTCTACCATTTCTATTTATTTTTGAAATAAATTAAATGTCCTTATTGCTAGACCAAACACTTCCTTCATTGAGTGAAATTGATCTCATTTCTTCATGAATGTTTTTGCTCCCTTTTTTGCTTGTTGTGAGTACCTCTCACTCATATCAATAAATAAGTCACTCAGTCAATTTCTTCTGTATTCTGTTTTGTTCTCGGCTTTGAGGAGAATGGAAGACAACCACTAGAAATGTTTGTGGTGTCGTGTATTTACATTAAGAAGATAAAACTAACACAAATAAATAATGAAGTTCTAAATTATATGTACTTTTCATCTAAGTCCTGCCCCATTTGAAGGATAAAGGGGATCAGATAAGGTGCTATTTGAGGCGATTACTGAGACTTAAAAAACAGGCAGACTCTAAACAATGAGAAGTTGCTGAAGATACATCGACCATGGCATTTTTTTCACAAAGTATTTATTTGCTCAGTGAAAAGGCTAGAGAAGGGAGGAAAGGAGAGAAGAGGACATAGGGCTAGGGCTGGGGAAGAGCATTTGGCCAGGGCTTTCACCACCTAGTTGAGAACTCACCAGCTTACCCTTCATACAACAAGGAACCCTCACACATACCTTTTTTTTTTTTTTTTTTTTGAGTTTGAAGACAAAATATTTTATTATTTATTTTAAAAATAAAAGGAGGAAAACATTAACAGACAGACAATCTTTTACAAAATAGTAAAAGAACAGTACAGACAATACGGAGTTACAAACAAAGTGGTAGGAAATTAACAATGCTTGTTGTGTTACATACTGATTTCTTCAAAGTGGTTTCTCATGAAAACAAATAGAGACATGCAATATTGATCAATCAAGGACTCATTAACAGTTTCTTTCAGCAAAGAAATAGAAGACAGTAGATCAACTATGTTAACTATCCTGTATTACATACATACAATATTTCTCCATCTTTTAAAGTAGTTGATCTTCTAACAGCAGCATCCCTGTTGAGTCAGAGTATTGCAGGCTGGCCTGGGGTGTTGGCTGGGAGATGAGGGCATAATTCAGGCAGTTTTGAGGAGGGCTTGGCCTAGAACTCTGGAGATTTCCTTTTCAAAGAGGGTTTCTCCCATTGACACTTCAATGAGAGTCCTACCAGTGAACCCTGATCTTGCATGGGCTTGTCTGGGTTCTCATTGTTTTAGTGTTTTTTTCTTCTTGCCCATTGCTCTCCCAGAAGGCACTAACACCTCCCCTTTCATTAACACAGAGGCAAACAGGTGGGGTTTAAGGTATTGGCTCCTCATAAGCTCACGATCCCTCTTCTTCCTTCTAGCTTGATGAGTATGAATCATTACCAAGGTGACTAAATTGGCTTCTCTTCTTTACTTCCCAAAATACTTTCAAAAATTTTCCTATTGAAGAGCTTCTAAAAGTTTGAATAGGGTGAGCCTTGGATTTGCCAGTCACACAGAGATGACATGTTTCTATGGCAGGTGTGTTTTATGGGGCATACCCTGGGTTTCAGGTTGTGAAACTCTGTGTTCCAGTGCAGTATCTGAAACATTCACAATAAGGAGTGAGATACACAGGGCTCATATTGATGAATGTATCCTTCTTGGAAGCTGATATGCCATTCCTCAACAGAACTCAAGTCAGTGAAAGACAGTAGTAACTCCAAGGATGTGACTCTGTCTAAAGATAGGTCTTGTTTAAAACAAGCAAGTCTTTTTAGAGTCTTAATCAGAGCATAGGAAATAAGATATTTAATTACTGTTAGCAGTAATGGAGAAGAATATACTGAATCTGTAGAAGGGTTTATTTCACATGGAACAAAATAATTAATCCACCAAGGACAGGCTCCCTCCTTCCACTTGTTTTTCAATTGTGTTTGTTCGGGGAGGTTGACCAGTGTTCTCAGAAGATCAAAGACCTTGTACTCTCTCCTTTTGTGATAATCAAGACATTAAGACTGAGTTCTTACTTTCAAATTTTGGTTTAAGAGCTGATGTGGAAAATATGTGATTTGATTGCTTATGACACATTTGGTCATGTAAATGTGAGTTCAATGGCATGTTTTTTTCCAATTCTTGCCGTTTTTCCCCCTGCTTGATAAATCTTTATCTTCCCTACCTCCTCAGAACCACTTTTGGGTTTTTCAGGAGTGTCTTCCACACTTATCCATTCTGTGGGCAAGACAGCAAGCCATGCATGCCACCAACCAATTCTAGTAAATGTTAATTAAGTTTGAAGAGACTCCATGTCTATGCTTTTTCATGATGTAAACTAATAATTTTAGTAGAGAGAAAAAATGGGAACAAAACATACTGCTTTGTGATGGAGTATCTTATGAGGAGCAACAAAATACTACTACTACTAATGATAATAACAATAATAATAAGTAAGCAAAGTAAATGAAGATAAAAGAGACCCAACCTCAAACTACAGGCTAGCTCTCAAGCTATCTTGGTAATCAGGTCTCCCCTTCTGGAAAGCAATCTGTCTTACTAACTTGATTTACCTCCTCCCACCTGTTTGAGAGCTTTTGTTTCCTGGCTTCCTGACAGTTCCCTGAACAGCAAGATGTACAAAGTCACTCACTATTGGCTCCCTGGGTGTTTGTAGGACTTGAAGAGGTGCTCCACTCCCCACCCCCCACACTCTCTGAGCAGAGAGGCTCAGATTTAACCCCTCCTTACCCTAGCTCTGACCACCAGGCATACTGAGGCAGATAGCCACATTTACACAGAGTAAGATCGTTGAAAGAAAGGCTCTGTTTTTATCTATTCCTGGAAAATTGCTCCACCAAATGGCAGAAGATTCTTCTAGTTGGAACAACTTGAATTGTAGCTCAGGGAGCAGAAGCATTGAGCCTATCTGGAAATGTAGATTCTCAGGTCCAACTTTGACCCAAGGGACACAGAACCTGCATTTTAACAGGGCTTTCATTTATCTACTTGCTTGTTAGAACTTCAGAAACACTGTTCAAATCTAGTGACTCTTAAACTTTGTGGTTCCAGGATACCTCCTCACTCTGAAAAATTATGTAACTTTCCAAGATCTGTTTGTATATGGCTTCTGTTTATCTACTTTTAGAAAGTCAAGCTATAAAATTCTTAATTTGTTTATTTATTTTAAAATTACAAATAAATTATTATTTGTCAATATAAATATTTTTCTAAAAATATATTAAGCAAAAAATAATCAGTGAGAATGACATTATTTTCCTTTTCCTTTCTTCTTTTGCAAATCCCCTTAATGTCTGGCTTCATACGAGACTGCTGGGTTTTATCTCTGCTTCTGCATTTAATCTGTTGCGATGGTGTATATTCCCTGGCCTCTGCGGAGTCATTGACACATTCATGAGAAACTGACCATGAGAAGGCAATTGACCATGTTCTGGCAGCTAAGAGGGCAGCATAAAATAGAAAATATACATTGGTCATAGGATTAGAGAACATTTTTCAGTTTTAGGAAAATTAAAGAAAGTGGGATATTGCTAGCTTAAAGCAAGATTACTCAGTTTATTATCACAAAGCCAACTTTGGAATATTCAGAGGCCTGACACAGGAGAATGGCAGACAGAGTAAGGGTCCATCCTGATGAGAAATGGAAGACAGCATAGTCAGGTGCTATAGGGTGAACTCCAGGACAATTTGACTGCAGTTCACTTCTTGTTCCTCCTTTTGGGTGGGCCTAACCTCTGGGTCTTGGCTCATTCAGGCTCATTAACTTTGTTAAGGTCTCCAGACATTTTTAACTCTTTCCACTTTTATAAAGTCTGTTTTTTCCAAATGCAGTAACAAATTCACCTTCTCTATTGGTGTATTGAGCAGCTCTCCCAAAAGAAGTGACTGAGAAAAAAGTTTAGGGTATGCCAAGTTACCAGGAGACATAGGGTTTATTTTTAAATTGTCAGCCACTGTGCTGTAAGTTAAATAAAAACCCATTGGAAAAGTTCTCTTCAAAGTTTCACCCCCAGGTATATTGCAGTGACAGTTATGTTTTCAGGGCAACTAAAATTCTGATTTATAGTTACTGGTAAAAACACATAAGCATGTGATGTCAGTGGTGAGTTTGCCAGATTTTCTTTGTGGTGTGTTAACAACAATTTCCCTTTCATCTGCACATACTATCTTTTTCATAATGTCCCCTGAGAAGTGAGGCAGCTGTTTGAGTCATAAAAGATAAATATATCCTGAAATGACCATTGTTTCAAGTCCCTGAATCATTTCAAAGGACATTTGCAGTATAAACAGATGATGTCACTCCATGTGCTCCCAACAACACACCTGCAAGGTAAGTTGCACGATGGCCCAGGATGACATCAGGTCTGTAAATAGACTGCAACCCACATATAGTGTCATGAGATCTATAGTCCATGTTCCTAACAAAGACATTAACCTATGTCTTGAGCTAAGGCAATATTCATTTTCTAATGGGAACATACCTTATTTTATTTTACTAAAGCTTTTTATTATTGCAAACTTCTCACACATAAAGTGCTCTAGTAAAAATTCTTTTGGTATACTAGCAGCTTGCATTACACAAAACCGATAAAAAATAGATTAAAAATTAAACATTTATGACCCAAGGAACCGCTGAATAGACTATACTGAGCACATCTGTAACCATAAAACTCAGAGTCTTGAAGTCTGAGCTTGCCTGTTGTGCTTTGTTAATTACTAAGCAGAGTAACTTGTTGGGTCCAGATAGGGCAATGCCTAGAATGTAGGAAATATCACTCCCTCTGGGATTGTCTTGTGCAAATTCTAGAGGGGGAGATTCTCATTCAAATACCCAAGTGTGACTTTCGTTATTATTAAATGGAGTCATGTATATTACAAGGTAGTATAACGGACCCCAGAGTAGAGGAATAAAACAATCCCTTATATCACATCAGCAGTATTATTTAACTTATAATTTTTAAACCCAAGAAAAAAGAATAAAACTTCCTCTCAATGAAGTGAACAATACAATTTGCAAGTATTTCCACTAATGAATGTAGAGTCACAATTTGGTGGTGACCTTGGGCTCTTTCCTGCCATGTAACCGTCCCGTCTGCCCAGATCCCAAGTCTGCAGCGGTAGAAATTGTGACTTGATCATTTCTGAGTTTTCAACAGTATTTATCATAGTGATAAGCAGGTTCTCAGTATATGTTCACTAATAGGAGCTGTGGAAAAATTATATACTTTTTGTTTGGTTTTTATGAGATTTATTATTTCACTTTTGAGCAGCAAATTCAAAGTTAGAAGCTATCAACTTCACTACAGTTCTCCATTTAGACAAAATACAAATTTTCCGCATATGTGTTTCCATGGAGTGAGGCCATGATCTCAGCAGAAAAAAAATACCACCACAATCTTGGTAAAGAACCAGGAACAGTGAACCAGAAAAACACATTTTAGTAGCATTTCTGGCACCAAATATTTGTGTCATCTCAAGTTGTCTTGATTGTAATTAATTACTAGTCACTTGGGGTGAAAACACTTATTTCAAAGAGAATCGTGAAGGTAGGAGGCATGAAAGTAGTATGCACATAAACCCTCCTGTGTTTGTAACTTCATTATTGTCTGCGTAAAGAATATTTTTCATGTTACTGATTGAATTACAGGAAATGAATCTGAGATAAATCTTATCTAGAGGTTGGAAATGACAGTCAAATCATTCTCTTAGATTTGTTTCCAGAAACAAAAAAAGAACTTTGCAAATATTAATACACTAAATAATAAGATGCCACATCAGTAGGATAATACAGGGAAGTTAAAGAGAATCAATCTCTAGTATGAAGATGAAAAGATCATCATAATAGGATAGAGGGTAAGATATTAGAATCTCACATAGAGAAGTATAAACACTTTATTAAATGTCATTACATATATTATCTCACTGAATCATAAGTGCATGACTGAATTGTGCGAGGTATTATTTGGAGTTATGGTGGTTTGTCACATTCTCATTAATTGAAAAGTGACAAACTAATGATGTCATTTGAAATAGTCCTGGATTGACCAGCATCCTTAGTTGATGCGATTGACTCATTTCTCTACCTTCTTATAGAGCAGAGGTAAATTTCAGAGAACTCCCAACAGTGCTGCAGGGCAGTAATGTAGAATCAACTGTGGATAATTTGAATTGTCTCCTTATCACAACACATTCATAGTCTAGAGATTCCAAGAAAGCCCAGGAAGGGTGTGAGGTGGCATCTGTGGTCAGCTTGCCTGGAAAGGAAGGCAATGTCTACTGCCCTCCAATGGGTAAACATGTTGGAACGATCCCCAGCCTGACCATGCAGGGATCATCACTGTTGGTCCATGTGTATGATCAAATTGGTTATTGTTCTGCATGCTTTTTGGGACTCACTCCTTTGAATAGTTAACCTGGATCAGTGAAGGTGCAAAGCAATGTGTTCTCTGAGACCTATGTGGTCCTGGAGGAGCCACATCAGCAACACATGGGAGCGTGTTAGAAATGCAGGCCCTGAGCCTCTCCTAGGCCGATCAAGTCAGGTTTGCTCAACAAGTTCTCTGAGTGATTCTGATGTAACAAAAAGTTTGCGTGCATGCTCTATGTGGGCCAACAGAAATGATTAGACTCCCTACCTCCACCACTTGAGGAGGTGTTTCATAATGTAGTGCTCTCTTTATTTGAGTATCCAGAAAGCAGAGGAACGAAGGTAGGGAATGAGACAGGAGAAAAGAGTTAGAAGTAGATCCTTGGTTCTCAATCAAGAGCGCCTGTACCCCACGGGGTTGTCGAAATCCAGCTGCTGGCCTGTCCCTGAGATTCTGACGTGTAACTCCGGTGGGGCCTGAGTCTTCTGAAGTTCTCATGTGGGGCAGGCCTGGGCTGCACGTTGAGAATCACTCTTGTAGAAATTTGAAATGACCAACTCATTTTCTCTTAATGTTGAGCTTGAGGATCAAATTTTATCCAGGAAATATGATGTCTACTAAATGGCTCACTGCAGGATCACAATCTTGACAGCCTAGGGAAATGGCTGTTAGAAAAAGAAGAAATCCAGGAAGTGGGAAAGAGAAGTAAATAGAGTCAAAGAAAGGAGTAACATGAGGTGCACAGAGTCACAGTGGTAGTTAGGGAAAGTATCTCAAAAAAGAAAAGTATCTCATAAAAAGAAAAGCGAGGAAGCAAACACACAAAATACTTGAAATGCTAGGGAAGAGCAGGCTTCGAGCATGGGGAAAGAGAAGAAAAGCTGAAGTGACTTCTTAGGGACTGCTTACCCTGGGAGCCCTGAAACCACTCTTGCTTGTTGCTTTAGAAGTACTGATTGGCTTGCTAGATACTAGTTATGGATTAACTATGCTATTCTTCAATCTTTAAGTAATGGGTTAAATTACTTAGCTTCCTCCTTAAAAAGTGAAATGTCTGGACAGTGCCACAGGCTCTACTGTTTCCCCATAATAGATACTATGTATTTTCATATGCACTGTATTTTTTTCTGTAAGCTTTTATAATAAAGCTGATTTAATCTGACCATTTAAACTTTGAAAATCATTAGGCCTTTAAATTCAGATAGATTTTTATTTAACAGAAAGAAGATTTGCATGATCACATTTTCAACAGAAATCTATTTCTTTGAATATTGACAGTTATGAATACTCATATTTCCTGTTTATTTTATTGGCTTTTTGAAAACATGCATTGAAAAAGGACTCATTACTGATCCCATACATCTCCATAGTGCTCTATGATTTCAATTAATTTGTAGCAATTTTATTAGTAGTTTTATGGAGATGTAATTCCCATTTGACATAATTCACTCAATAAAAGTACATAACTTAATGATTTTAGTATATTCATTGGTATGTGCAACCATCACTACAGTTCATTTTTAGAGCATGAATATTTTCATCCTCTCAGAAAGCCTGTGCACATTACCATCCCACCCCATCGCCCTATCTCCCACCCCGCCAGTCCTGAACAACTGCCGACCCCTTCTTTGTTTCTATACTTCCTACTTCTGGCCACTTTATATGAATGGGATCCTGTAATATATATTCTTTTGAGAATGGCTTCTTTCATCCAACATATTGTTCTGTTTAAAAAATCATTTTAAAAAATTTTAGTATACTTTTAGAACACTATATATGCAAAAAAGTTTCTGAGCTAGTATTTGAAGGGCTCCAAATATCCTGCACTCTTTTCCCCTCTCGTTAATGCCCTATATGGAAATGGTACATTTTCTCCAATTAATTAACCAATATTGATAGATTGCTATTAGCTAACATCTATAATTTATTCATATCTCCTTAGATTTACACCTAAGGTACTTTTTCTGTGATACCACCTTACATTTAGTTGTTTTAGATTATTCTTGGCTGTGGCATTTTAAAAAACTTTCTATATTGCATTTTTGAGTTTTATTTTTTAAATTTACTTTTAATTGACAAATAAAATTGTACCTATTTCTGGTATACAACATGATTGATATTTTAAACTTGTGATGTGATTAAGTAGAGATAATGAACATGTGTGTCACCTTACCTACTTGAAATTTCCTGTGATGAGAACATTTAAGATCAACTGTCTCTTTCAAGTATATAAAACTCACTGTTATTTCTATAGTCACTCTGTCACATGGCATTTTAAAAGACTTGTTTAAATCCACTACTATATTTTGTGCTAAAGTTGAAAAAATGGTTCTATATGTATCTTGAATAAAGGAACAATTTGGCTACTTGATATTTCTTTATTGGCTTCTGTGTCCAAGGCGAGCAAATTGCAAAGACAAAAAGAAAGAACTACTGGAAAAATGGAAGCTAAGTCACTCAGTGGATGTATAATTTAATTAAATCAAATGAACTAGTTAGGAAGATGCATGATTTTCAAAGCAAAATTCTTTCATCTTGGCATTGTTACCTCCGGGGGTTGAGCTGAGGGTTTGCGTTGCAATTGCCAAGATTACAGATGAGGTGTACTGCTTGCTTGCTTGCTTGTTACTAACTGAAGCCAGGGCCTTCACACTGAGCTTCATGCCCAACCCTCTTCATTTTTCGAGACAGGACCTCACTAAGTCACTAAGTTGTCCATGCTGGGCTGGAACTTGCAATCCTTCTGCCTCAGCCTCGCAGAGGGCTTAGCTTCTGCTGTGTTTTGGGGAGTTCTGGGAAGTTTCCTTGGGCTCTCTCTCTGGTCTGTGGTACTGACTTCATCAGATTCCACAATGGTAAAAAGTTGCACACACAGTGTTTGTTATAGTCTGTGATGTGGAAATCACTCAACTGGCATTGATGATGAGGGTGAAGATGACCATCATGGTGCTGTCCCTGGGGTCTGTGGAAATGACACCAAACATGCTCATTGAACTGAGTCAGCAGAAAGGCTCAGTAAGCACAGAGAATGGAAAATGAAATGGGAGAGGAGAACTTGAATCTCCCCCTAGCTGTGTGAAGTGCTACCTGACTACAGCCCACACACCACACCCAAGGCAGCCACTCGAAGGGGAGCCAAGTGTGGGCTCCCTTGTGGGGTTTGTCCTGGACTCTCAACCTTGTCATTCACATTGGCCGATGACCTTGGAAAGCGACTTACATCCTCAATTCCCTCATCTCACACATGACTATTGGATTAAATGATCGAAACATCCCTTCTAGCCGTAACATGTATATTTCCCAAACACTATTCAATCAAGTCAAGTCACCAACTAAGTTCACAGGCTTTTAACTTCTCACAGTAGAAATGGAAATATGTTGTGGAGGGCAAAAGAAACTATAAACAGCAATCCAAGATAAACATTTTCAGTGTCTTATTTTATTAGAAATAATACAAGTGAAAGTCAAAAAGAGTAACACAATTCTCTTCCAGGTTCTTTTTCTGTGAAGTAGATGGCAAATGTAAATAAAAATATTCTTTATATATGTGTATATCCTTTAAAAGCAAATGGGAAAATCTCTTCATAAAAAGAATACCTACTCTCAGGCTGAAATCTTTTTATGTCAATTTTGTCCCCAGCTGGTTCAATTTTGCTTTACAGCTGGTCATTTATTAGGGGTTGGTAATGGAAATGCTGAAAGCTCTATAAATGTTGTGATACTCGTGGATATGGCTGAAATAATGGAGCCTTTAATCACTACCTGTGAGCCGATGGAGGGAGAAAGCTCTCCCAGTATTTGACAATATGGAAAATTCCTGGAGGAGAAGCAAGCATTTGGGGGATATTAGGTAAGTATTTCACCTGTGCCCTTTAGCCAGTACACAGCTTCTATGGAAAAAAGAGGTTTGTTGCATATGATGGATGAGGAGTCTTTCTAACCAGGTACCCCTATATTGTAGCAGTTCTCCCATGATGCATTGCTCCATGCTTGTTAAGGTTACTAAGATAACAGTACTTTGTTATTTAGTATGGATTTTCCTAATTGCAAAGCACCTTATGATTTATTAGACAGTCTATGATTAGACGAGGCTGAACCAATCAATATCTCATTAATTACTAGTTGCTGTTTTACATGCATTCTACCAATATCTGAATTCAAAAGTTGTTATCTCAGCTAGAAGCCAGCATTATATACATTTTTCATAAATACAAAAAGCTCATTTCATCTTAAGAGGAAGCCATTATGCCAAGAAAAATTGAATGCAATTTATTCAGGAGCAGACAGATTACTCTGTGTTAAAGAGAAAATCATTCAATTTGTTGATCATATCCTGTTCTCGAGTATCAAAGGGAGGAAAAAATTGTGAGGTCAGCATTAGCTACCAAAAGATAATATTTCACAAAAATTCACATGGCTGACTTTTCCTGAAGATGTCATTATTCAATTGAATACCAAAGGTTTCATATTGATAAAACCAAAATTTTGATGTAGGATTTATGGCAACCAGTGTATCATGTACAGTTGGGCACATGCATTTAGGTGGTTGTTTAGATTGTACCCGAATTAAGTAGGAGCAATTTGAATTTTGGGATTCTTAGAGCAAATTATAAGCAAGGCAAGTTATTCTCCTTAGTGAGGCCAACCAGTGTGACAGGGTTAACGTATTTGGTTGCAGCTAATACTCGACTTGCCCTCAAGCGTACGGTTCTCACTGAACAAAGCAAGGAGGCAAGCTGCAGATCTCCTCAAGAGGTGTCCTGTAATGGGGGAAGTGTGTTTCAGGAGTGAACATGATCCTGGCAGCAGAGAATGATCAAAGGGAAAAGAGGAAAAATCATCTCCAGTTACATTTTGGATGAACATTGCTTTTCTTGTATCTCGAACTTTAGTCCAGGAGCTAGGAAATACAGTTCCTGCCTAGTCTAAAAATTCCCCAGCTGCATGTGCTGTGACTGTAGGACAGCCATAAGAAGACAGATGAAAAAGTCTTAGGTCTTGAATGATCTAATTCAGTGCCTCCCCGGCCTGGGCATCCATCCTGCTCTTTCGCTTTCTTCTTTTCTCACCTACTCTGTCTCCCTCTGTCTTCCTCACTCCTTGCTCCATCCCTTGCCCACTCTTTTCCCAGTGCCCTCTGGAATTCCTTCCTGGCCTGACAGCTTGGCTCAAGTTCAGGAAGTGTTTCACTTCCACACTTCCTGTCTCTTCACTGTCCTTGGCAATTGTACTGCACTCTCTGCTTCCCTTTGTGTCTGCTGTCATCCAATTATATTATGCGCACCTTGAAGGCACTCAGACCTTTGAGGCTGTGTCAGCAGCACCTTGCTCCTAATTGTGCTTGAGAGGAAAGACCATAGATGCCCAGAACTTGCTGAGCTGGTGCCCTCAAAGAGCCCTGCAGCCCTTCCCCCAAGATTGGCTCTGATGCTTTCTGCTGGCCTTGAGGGAAGGATGCAGCACTGTTCTTAGGTGTGTTGAACTCACCTTCCCTGTAAAACCATTGATAGGATGGATACATAGGAAATTTGCACACACACAAGCACACATTCACATGCATACATCACATATACATACAGCAGACACATGTGCTACAATGCACACACATGTACAACCACACAAATGCATGGGGGATGCCACAGCTGCTGGTCACCTGCTTGGGTTACCAGAGAGAATGGAATTAGCGGCGGAATGTGCCCTTCATCATCATCTTGCAGTCAGGGCTGGCCTTACCACCTTTCTTCCTGTCCCAAGCCAGGCCACTGACAGTGTGCCCATCTGCATGGCAAGGATTTGAGTCTCCCTTCTTAAATGAAAAAAATTTGTTGTTGCGTTCCCATCTGGGTAAATAAGTGCTGCATTTGGGGACACAAGGAAGAGTAGGAGGTGAGAGATTCTCCAAACTCTAATGGTTATTTCTTCAGAGATCAGTGTCTTCCTTGCAGTTAATTGGAATTGGATCCCCAGATGGATAGGAAACCACTGAATGATTCAGCTAAGATTTTTTTCTGAATAGAAGGGGAAAGTTCCAGACAGCGTCCCCTCTCTGGCTGTTCTGAAATGTCCGCACTCAGTGAGCAGGCCTTGCCATGCTGAGTGGAAATCCTTTCAGGTTAGTAGGTAATAGAAAGCCCAGCTGAGACTAAAACCGGTTTAACCAGCATGGGGAATGCACTGCTTCACAAAATGGTGAGTCAGAGGCTGGGTGACCACACAGCATGATACATCTAGGAATTGGATACTCCCCTTCTTCCTGCTGTCAGTGTACAGTTCCATCTCGGAACATTTCACATGATGTTCAAGACCTCAGGACATTTTCACATGATGTCTGTAGCAGCTCCTAGCATTGCATCCTCTCATTGAAAGTTCCTAGTGCTGGACGAGAAGGCATCATTTCTTGTGTACTTTCTAAGAGCAGTTCAAATGACCTCAGTCAGTAGATAATGCTCTTGTGGAACAAAGAGTCTCTACACATTCTGCACCAGTGGCAAAGGGGATAGAATGACCATGTTTATCATAATTGAATTAAACCTACCAAGAGTAGGGCGGAGGTGAGGGAGGCATCTAGATTCCCCTGAAGCATATGGCAGAAATAATAGAGGACAGGGAGTTGTGGGTATAGAGATGGGCTATTGGGTGTGTGGCCTGTCCAGTGTCTGGGTTATAGCAGTCACGTATAGACTAAGGACTTTAGGTGCCTTAGTTTATCTAGTCCTCTCGTGAACCTTGTGGGGTAAATATGGTTTGCTATTATCTCTGCTGCATGAATGAGACAACTGAAGCTCAGTGCATTTAATGTGTATGAGTTGACAACCACACACCGATGCTCCTCGAGACAAAGGCTGTCCTTCCCACTGTGGCTGTCCTTCCCCACTGTGGCTCAGAGGAATTCTAGCTCCCACTGTGAATGTTGGAGTAAAAGCTCTCAAGCCTAACAAAGCACCAGTCTATTCTTCTCCTTATTTTCATTTTTTTTTCTCTACATCTAGGGAGCACTTTCCTCATCCACAGTCTGCTCTTTCTTAGGCCATTTCTGGACAGGAACCCTCAAGCCAGGCTTAATCCCAATCTTTTTTTTTTTTTTTTTAAGCAATTCTCCCTTGCTTCAGGGATCTCTGGACTTTGATTTTGGCATCCCCAGTTTAACCTTGTCTGTATCTACTCTGATACTACCTCCTAGAGACTGCCCCAGAATCTATTTGGTTGTAGGGGCTGTCCCATCTCAATCTCCCTACTCTCTGGTTTAGCTGGAATTTGTAGACAGCTACACTTGGCTGAATGGCGTCTGAATCTGCTATGTCCAGTAGAAACTTAATCCCTATCTTTCCCAGATCTTACTCTTTCTTCCCCTGAAGAACATCCAAGAAGCAACACAGCCACCTTTTCCTCGTTTATGGAAAGAAATGAAGATGACAGAAGTGTAGCCAGATTCTGATGGTGGTGGTACACACATGAATGACTTGGAAGGTTTGCTTCTATCTGCTCTGAGACATCTGTGTCCTAGGGGAGGACACATTGGGAGACACTCATTCCTCCAGATGCCTTCATTTCACCCATGCTTGAGCTCCAGTGACTGGGGAGCAATTGGAGAAACCCTGAAGCTGGGTAATGGACCGTGTGCCCCAGAGGCTAGGAAGGAAGTGTGGATAATGGCAGTGACCAGAGAGGATGGAGACCACTGGGTTCTAGAGGGTGTAGTCTACTTAGAAAGTGGTAGGGGCTGCTCCACACCAACATGGACTTACCATGAATTTTGGGAGCTGTAAACTTCTGATCTTTTGGAAGAAGCTGGTGTAAGGGAGAAGGAATTTTCTTTGTCTCTCTTGGAGTTTGTATCTGGGTCTTTGTATTGATCAGATTTACTTCATTGTGACAGAATACATGAGTAAAACAATGCAAAGAAGCACAGGTTTATTATAGTTTATGGTTGCAGAAGTTTAAGTGCAGAGTCTTGCTGCATTGCTTTTAGGTTTGTGGAGGGGCAGGAACGTCTTGTCAGAAGGGTCTGGCAGAGAAAAGCTGCTCATCTCATGACAATTAAAAGGGGGGTGGAGAGAGACAGAGAAAGAGAGGACGGATTTCTGGGACCAAATATATTCCGAGATCACAGCCCCCTGGTCAACTCCCTTTAACTAGGTCCCACCGTGACTGTCTCTATCATCTTCTGATAATGACATTAAATTATGATCCTATCAATGGATAAATCCACTGATGAAGTTGGATCCCTAATGATCCGATCACTTCCTGAAAGTTCATCAGCTGGCATCTGAGGCTTCAGTGCAGCGAGCCTTTTCCAAGACATTTTAGCCTGAAATGAACACTGACAAAGATAAGCTCATAAGAGAAAAGCAGATAGATTTATTAATATGAGTTTCATGTAACACAGGTCCCTTCAGACGTGAAGACCGAGACCCAAGCGTTGGTGTTGGTAGCAGTGGTAATCAGGCCAAAAGAGGCTTCTGGAGGAAGTGGGGTTACTTGTGTATGATTTTAGGTAGGAAAACAATGTTTGCTTCTCCCAGGAAATGAGTTTATATCTCTTTGGAAAAGAAGAAAAAGGAAAAAGTGAGATAGCAGTTTTTATTTTCCTCACATCCACCCATCCACTGTTTTAGCAGGCTCTTCACTGTGACATCAAACCCAACTTTTGGCAGAGCAGATGATTAAGTTTTGGCTTACCATGAAGCATACTTTTTTTGTTTTAAGGAGAAAAGTTATATACGTGACTATATTTAAAAAAACAATTTGAGGATAAGGATCAAGGAATAGGAACTGAATGCATTACAATTGTTAAGGGTTAAATAATGTAGTTGGGGGGGACAGGAAGCTCTACTTTTCAGATTTAGTCACATCTCAGGATAATTCTTACATAGCCTGAATTTTCTTAAGAAAGAAAGTAAAAAAAATCAGACCTTTAATTTATGTTTGCCTAACAGATTGAGTTATGGTTGTGGATGCCAAACAGAACCATCATTTTCTGAAAGAATTTTTTTTTAGAGAATATTCTAGGCATTGCCATTCTCCAACAGCTCATTCTCAGAACCTTGTTATCATTGTTTAAATAAAGCACTAAGTAGGATGCTAACTTTAAGCTTAGAAAAGATTATGGTGAATGATTTTCTCTTTTTGAAACTTAGGAAGTCCTGTCGGTAAGCTTGAGTTCTATAGCTGCTCCAGGAGAAAGACCTAAAGTTCTGCTGGAGAGATGACTGTCAGGCAACAGGGAGAATATTGGCAAGAAAATCTCGAAAACCCGAAGTGTCATACATTCACTGCCTCATGAAGAATTGTCTGTGTTCTATGCAATTCTGGCTGTGTGATGAAGTCAGACAGGCAGACTCTAGTTGCAAATTCTCCTAGAAATTCAGTGGAGAATTCTCTACTCACTGACTCTGAAGAGACTTCGGGAATATCTGAACCTTTCTCCTGGTGCCAGTCTGGAATGAGATGCCCTCCAAACCTATGACTATTTCAGGCACTAGGCAGAGAAGTAGCTTCGGCCAACTGGCAAATGGGGTAGGAAGACTGGAAATCAGCTTTAAACATTGAGTAAGTACAGAAAGAAAGAATAGGGAAGCTTCAAGTGGAGAGATTTGTGAAGCATAAATAAAGACTGCATGGCTGCTTGGTATGTGACCAGGGATTTCCCCGTTTCCAAAGGGTTCATCCACAATCTGAGGCTAAAACAGCTGTTCAAGAAGAAAAGATAAATATGTAACAAAAAAGTATAGGCATAACAAAGAACACAATCAAAACAGATCAATTGGAATCCCAGGAGATGGGGACTAGACCATGTAAGTTCCAAATCAGTGGAAGTTAAAATGCAGAATATCTCATCAATCCGTAAAAAGTCAGAAGGCAGAAAAAAAGCAGCAAAGAAAAAAGTTTCTGTGCCTGGACAATAAATAGTAAATAGACAGCATCAACATGCTAGAAATACATACCAAAATATCAGTAATTTAAACAAATGGGACACATTCATTCTCAGATTAGAATTTAAATTTCCAGCTATTTACTTGTTTAGATTATCACCTCTGAAAAGCAGGTGCTTAAACAGTGCTGGTAGCCACATGAGAAATGTATTAGGAGCAGTGTGTGTGGAGATGCCCTGGAAGGAACTGGGACTGGCAGAGGAGCTGATTAAGGTGGGCCTAACTCTGGGGATGGAGACAGAGGAGTATGAGAGGAAGTTTCTGAGAATACATTGAATATAGAAGAGTTTGGCAAGATTGGGGGCGATTTCTGCATCTAAAGTCTCATGCAGAGACGTCTGTGTCTCCAGAATGGACCTTGCTTAGAATGCCTGCTGGACTGCATGTTTGACAGAAAGCAGCCCATGGGAAAATTGACAGGAGATGATTACAGAGCACAACCCTGCCAAGACCTTCAGTCAGTTAAATTCTTCTCAGAGGTGAGAAAGGCTGAGGCTGTTATGCCAGCCACAAGTACATACCACCAACGTGACACAGGAAAACATACAATGAGATTAATCCAAGCATTGAAGGAATCTGCTAAGCAAACAAAACCTCACATAAGCTTTGATTTTAAATATATTCAAGAGTAACAAATTATTTTAATGGAATATAGTTGCTAGAGACCTTACAGGTAACTCAGGATGGGCTTCTACTCATAGACGCATCTCCCAAGGCCCTCCCTGAACTACCAAAGATTCTAGGGTGACTTTGGCTTGGTAGAGTTTGAAGCCTGAGTTGTACAAACTTTGGAAATAAAGCTGTGATGTGTGGGACTACAAAATATAATTTGAGTGGAAGGGAAGGACTAAGGATACACCTCAGGTAGCAAGTTCGAAACATGGGTGGAACAAGAGGGGAGGTAAGGATAGTAAAACCAAAGAAAAGAGGGGTCAGCATGGGGGGTTCTGGATGGCTCAAAGAAGCACTGGAGAAGAGGCCAAGGGCAAGGAAAGGCCTGAGCTTATTTTTACTGCATTCATCTGTTTTTACGTCTGCACATTTCTCTTCCAGCTCTCTGTTGCTTCTGGATGCTAATACTAGCTTTCCCATGCTGCCTAACTTTGGCATTAAGAATCTCTATCAATTTTCACCGAGAAGGTGAGCATTTGTTACTGCTGTCCCCAAAACCTGAAGAGTGACTGGAGCTGTGATTGCGCTTCGCTGGTCTTGGAAATATGACATCAGCATTTCTTGTTTCAGAACTTATTGATGCCTCCTTGTTTCTGGAAGCCTGGGTTACGAAAACAACTTAGCCTTCCTTTGCTCTTTTAAATGAGCAGAGAAAACAGACAAATTTTACAGTATATTTCTTGAGATATTTTGCCAGCCCTGTTGCTATTCTTCCTCTTCTATTCCATACTCTACGCTGACACACATGTATACACAAACATCCACCTTTTACACACATTTCCACACACACCCACCCAAACTTACACTCACATGCTCGTGCACACAGCCCTTTATAGGAGTAGACATGAAACATATTTTACACACACCCTCTGTCTCATATATAGAGAAAAGTGGTCTTTGCAACTAAGCTGTTAAATCATTTAAGTGACATTAGTCAGTTTGCCTCTCTATTCTTTGTGAAACTCAAAGTACATAATTTGACAGAGGCTCATCTTTATTTCATTCATACAAAAATCTACAAAAATAACAAATAATAGGCACAAAAGCATGTCAGTGGTGGCCTAGGGCCAGGAGTTGGGGGAGAGAATTGGCTGCAAAGTAACTTGAGGAACTTTTGGGAAGTGGAACTCTTTTGTGTCTTGATTGTAGTGATGGCTATAAAACTATATACATTTATAGTATAGTATTTGTAGTTATGGATAGGACAGGATAGGATAGGATAGGACAGGACAGGACAGGACAGGACAGAACAGGACAGGACAGGACAGGATAGTATAACCCTAGATAATATCATTCACACTATGTTTTGCCTTGGAAGAACACTGACATTTATTCATCTGTATATAAGCACATTGAATCTTGCCTCACAAATCACTGTGGAAGGATATAAAATGTTTTCAATCATCCTATTGGGAAGTGGTACACTTAATCCACAGAATCAGCCAAAATTTTAGAACTTTTTTTGAGTGCTTTTGGGATTCTTAGTACCTTCTTTTGATTTTTCTCAATGATAGAAACTCTTTGTCATGGAAACTGAATTTGGTCTTTGCACATAGTTAACAGGAATTAAGCATCATGAATTTAATAGGTAAGCATTGTGGTTTATATTTAAAATGTCTGGCAAATGTCTCATGCTTGGAGGTGGGGCCTGGCTGGAGGGGGCAGTTACTGGGGGGCATAACCTGGAAGGGTACACTTTTGTCCCTGGATTCCTCTCTCTCCATCCTTCCTTCCCTTCCTCTCTGTCTCTCTTTTTTCTCCTTCCTGGCTGCCATGGGATGAGCAGCTTCCTTCTTGTATGCCTTTCCGCTGCAATTTCTACTTTGAATCCAGCTGCCCACAGACTAGACGCATTGAAATTGTGAGCCAAAATAAACCACGCTTCCTTTCATTTATGAGTGTTAGGTATTTTGTCCCTGTGACAGGTACGTGACTAATACAGAAACAGGCTACTTTTAAGGGATGAGACTCATTTAGGTGCAAAGCTCTGACACGCTTGCTCATCTCAGTCCTTCATCTCTATAATTTTCATATAGTCCAGTATCCTCCAACGTATACAGAGATAGGATGAGGAGTTTCATCAATTCTTGATATCTGTTCTTGCTCTTTTCATGATGGACATATTTTCTATATATTAAATAAAGCATTGTTTGAGCAATGGTGGGTAAGTGGATATAGAGAGAAAAGAGGGAAAATTGTTTACTGGTTTTGAATGCTTTGAAGATGGTGCTGCTGGCAAGCACAGCACAACTTTAGGGTGAGGCTTCGTTTCTGGAGATCACCTTGAGTTGGACTGCAGTCACAGTAGGATTAAACTGCAATGGAACTGTCCAGATGGAGGTTATAAAACTGGATGTAATCTGGAATGAACTCAGGTCTGACAAAGGGATTTGCTACGTAGAAGTGGAATTAGAATCCATAGGAAACTAAAAGAGCCTCAAGGGAAAAATCTACTTAAGAAAAGGGGCTTGTGACTGATTCTAGAGATGTCTTCCATTGCTCAGGAACATTATTACCTGTGCTTCAATTCAGCTCTAAAGTGGAAACCAAAATCTGAAGTAAAACATTTTTATTTTATTTAAATTTCTTTAAACTTAGGAGCTGGAAAGGGTGATATTGATATGTCTAGTGTCTTAACGACACTATTGTAAGAACCAGAGATTGTATTCATAAGGTAATTTTATGGCATCTTTTCTGTTTAATCACAGAAGGGGCAGATTATATATATAGCACTTAGAGATAGGAGTCCTACCAGAGCTCTTATTATGCAGCAGCTCCCATCTATTCTCACACTTAGATCATGTGGTAGGCAAAGGAGTCACAAGGACACAACCAACCATGTCTGGAAAGCAGGAATTCTACAGAACAAGTGGCTCAGTCCCTTCATTTCTTCAAATGGCTATAAAACTACATACATTTATAGAATGGTATTTGTAGTTAGGATAGGATAGGCTAGGCTAGGATAGGATAGGATAGGATAGGATAGGATAGGATAGGATAGGATAGGATAGGATAGGATAAGATAGGTTAGGACAGGACAGGACAGAACAGGACAGGACAGGACAGGGTAGGGCAGGATAGTAAACCCTGAATCATATCATCCACACTATGTTTTGCCTTGGAAGAACACTGACATTTATTCATCTGTATATAAGCACATTGAATCTTGCCTCACAAATCACTGTGGAAGGATATAA
>NW_004955429.1:2231781-2248010 GCF_000276665.1 Chinchilla lanigera | reverse complement strand
TTTTTTGAGTGCTTTTGGGATTCTTAGTACCTTCTTTTGATTTTTCTCAATGATAGAAACTCTTTGTCAGCAAACAAATGCCATCACAAAGAAATAAACATAGAAATGGACATTATTATAGACTAAAAGAGATGTCAGAAGTCTACCAACCAAATGCAGCGGGGCCCACATTGGCGTCATGCTATCGAGAAACCAGTGCCAAAGCTACATTTATTTTAAGGCAATTGTAAAAATTGAAGACAGACTGCACATTAGATGTTATTAGGGAATTGTTGCCAGTTTTGTTGAGGGTAATAATGGAATTGTGGTAGGTATAAAGATGTTTTTGATACACAATAAAAGACTTACAGTTGAAGTGGTATGCTGCTAAAATTTGTTTTAAAGTTTTATCCTTTAAAAAATAGTGGAAATTAATACACCAAGAAAGAAAACACTGAAAGTTGTTGAATATGAACTATAATTCCATAGAAACTTATAAATTGTTTTTCTCTAATGTACATATATTTGAAATGTTCTATTGTATGACCTCCTTAGAATAGCAAATAAGTCAAATAGTGTCTGGATGGTAATTGTAACCTAATTACACTTACGCAGTCAAGATAGTTTGAAAGTCATTGTTTCCCTGGGAACAGAGACCTCAACATCAGAATAACTTGAGTTCAAATCTTGACTCTTCAAAGATTAACTGTTGAATTTAAGGTGAGATTTGGAGCCTCTCTGAACCTAAATCTTCTCAAATGTCCCATGGGGATTAAGAGAGCACACATCTATCAGCACCTTGAACCAGTGTTCAGAATGTAGTGGGCATTTGGTGTTTGTTAAATAAATGCATAAATGAAAAAAAAATGAATGAAAGGACTGTTGAATTAGGAGATAAAGCTGTTGGCCAGAGTCTTGGTGATCGCAGCACTTCATAAACCTTCTGGGTATGCAGGCAACTGACAGAAGATATGGAGTTGGATTCATCTTTTCCAACTCTGCTGCCTGTACTTCATTCAGAAATATTTAAACAGAAGCAGAGTGTAGGGTGGGTGGAGGAAAGGGGCATGGTTCAAATCATAGTTAATGAAACCTGAATGCACCCATTAAATTTTGGACAGGGGCAATTTTGCTAAATTTATATGAAGCGCAAATTTTGAGAATAAAGAGGGTACCCCCCAGTCAGAATGTTAAAAAATTTTATTAATACATGTTTGCAGCACATAATGATTGCATTCAGCTTGGGGACTTGGTTCACATGCATAACACATCTTAATTTGTTTCCCTTCCCCTTTGACCTCTCTCCCTCCCTTCCTCTTGTTACTTTTTGGTCCTTTTCCAGTTCAGAATTGATGGTAAATGTTGCCTCATCTGCTCAGGCTGCTAAAACAAAATACCAGAGAATGCATGGCTTAAACAACAGAAATTTATTTGTCACAGTTCTGTAGAGTGAGAAATCCAAGATCAAGGTATCACCAGATTCAGTCTTTGGTGAGGACTCAGTTTCTGTTTTTTTGTGTTTTTGTTCTTGTTTTGAGATAGGCCCTCACTATATAGTCTAGGCTGGTCTTAAACTCACTATGTAGTTCAGGCTGGCCTTAAACTTGTGGTGATCCACCTGCCTCAGCCTCCCGAGGGCTGGGATTACAAGCACGCACAACCACATCCAGATAGATGGTCATCTTCTTGGCCTGTGTTCACATGGCCCAGAGAACAGCAAGAGAAAGGATACAAACTCTTTCCTGTTTCAGAGGGCACTAATCCCACTCATAAAGGCTCTGCCCTCATGACTTAAATGCAGCTTTCAAGCTCTGTCTCCAAATACAATCACATTTGGGATTTGGGTTTCAGAATGAAATTTGAGAGGGCATCAATTTTCAATCTCTAGCATACATGATGTTTTTCTGGCCATACACCTGGAGTATTTAGTGCAGTGGCTGGCTTTGGTTACAACTAATTGTTGAATGAACTAAACCTTTCTTAGGTAAGTTCTAATTGGCTTCTCACATTGAGATTTGCTACAAAATATAGTTTCCCATGTGGCATGGGAAATGCAAATCACCTGGAGGCTTTTTAAAAAGCATGTCTTGTGACAAACATATCCATGAGCACAGAAGTACACATGTGTGTGTATATGCTCACACACACATGAGCAGGGCTGACTTAGCAAACAGCAATGGCTTATGAGCAGGTGTTCCAACCCTCTGGGGTGCCAGTCCACAGAAAAGATAGAAAGGGTCTGCTTTAGGGACCTCTTTGGTTAAAGAAATTGAAACCACATTTTTACATCACAAACAATTGCCTACTTTCAGACTTGCGGTGCAACACTTTGGAAGACAGGCAGCATGTGGTAACCATCTCTACTCCAATAATCAGCGAACACTATTGCCTTAGGGGGCTGTAACTAACCAACATTCCAGAACCGGAGTTTCGTGCCTATGGCTCCATGATCCATACCGCATATGATCCCCACAACACCAGGTGTTCTGTCTTCCCACTTGGGGATCCTGGGGCTGTGTAGGATGAGTGGCATCTACATGCAGTGTCACGTAGCACCTAGTAGCAGCTTGTGTTTCATCCAAGCTCTGCTGTAACAGTAACCAGTGATGAACTCCAGTAGGGCTGGGGTAAAATTCTGCTTCTAGTGATGGGAGCACTCACAGGTCAAGTAATGGATGTGAGGTCTGGGATTCTGGAATCTGCTGGGTATTAGAGCAAAGCTCCTTCTCTTTATCTGCCTTTCTGCCTGGTTTTTTACTATTTCACAAAGTATGGGCCTTTGGCCCTCTCAGCCATCTCCTTCAACATTAGCACAGACTTTTGGACTCCATCTGGTCAACTCCTCACTTGCTCACATTCCCCAGGTCGAATTCCTGCTCTCAAGAAATACTCTGCTCTCCTCCGTCTTATACTTCCTCTCAAGAAATACTCTACTCTACCTAAACCTCAAAAATTCAGCTTTAATGGCCCACAAGGACCAGTGCTCAACCCATCTGAAACTTCCCAATGACAAACTAAAAGAGTTTTCTTTCCTTAGAGTCTGAGAGGGCTGGATTCCCTGTGTCCCATGAGGAAAGGTGGAGCTAGAGCCTCGGAGGGTGGGGATGCTGGGATGGAAGATTCCTTGTCAGCGTGTGTCAACTTCTATCACCAACAAGAACAGGAGAAAACCACAGGCTTTTCCAGTGCACAACTGTCTTCATAGTACCCTGAACGGGCTTTTGAAATCCACATTTCCACTAGTGGTGGAGAGCAGTGGTAAGGGGAAAGCAACTGGTCCTTGTGCAGGTGCAGGACTCTGTATGTGGGTCCATTAAATAGCCAAGAGGTTCCTGGGGGTGGACAGGGGAGAGTCTATTATTTAGGTACCGCCCAGATACTTTCCAGGGAGACTTCGCTTTTCCTTGAGTGGCTCCAGACTGGCATCCTAACAAGGCCTGGAAAGGATAAAAAAACAAAGGGGTGTCAGCATGCGCTTGAGGTCAGACAGGACTGGAAAGTCCAGCTTCATTGTTGGATGTGTAGTGAAGGTAAATTATCCAACACTTGAACATCTCATTTTTCTAATTGTTAAGATGAGATGAACACTGTTCTCCATTTTATTCATAGTAACTCCTCCATCAGTGTTGGAAGGAAGAAAGGGAAGCAAGGAATGCAGGAAAATGAAGATTCAGAAAAAAATGAGAAGAATTAATAATAATAATAGTGATAATAATGATAATAATAATAATAGGGTTGCCTTCAGTCAGCAGTGAGCATCTCTGGGTGAGATGCAATACGCAGAAGACAGCACTTTCTCCAGTTCATTACCACAGGAATATTTTGTAATCTTGTAAAACATTCAAAGAGAAAGACTGGGCTCACTATTTCTTCCACCTTGTAGCAGGCAGTGGAAGCTGATGTTTACAAAGTGAGGAGTTGGTAAGCCCTAAATATTGCTCATTAATTTCTGGATGTAGTGGAAGGTATAATAACAAATGATTTACCAGGGTTGTTCAGTGACTCTTATTTACCTTGCCCAGTAATATATGAACAAAAGGCAGGTGATAAAATTAGAAGGCTTCCCATTTAAAACAGATAAAAGAGAACATTGTATTGTTTACTCACCATGTAATTATCTTGTAAAAGTCTTCACTACAGGATATTATTGTGACAAATAGTTTCAACTAAGGATTAAGCATTTATAATAAGAAGAACAACGCATGTAGTCACAACATTCCAACCAAATTATAAACTCTATCTAGCTGTGTACTGCCACGTGGAGGTTGCTAAGTTAGTGTGGAAACAATGGAGAGAAATTCTGAGAAAATTTAAGGCCTAGGTCTCTCAGACATTGTTTGTTTAACTTTTTATGTGCAAGAGAAAATGCTTTTGCTGTTTATGTATTTTATTTTTTTCTGTTGTGGATCACTCCCATTACCTTTTAATTATGTGAAAATAGATCACTTTTAAACTCAATTTTTCTCTAGAATAGTTAGCTAAATTAATTAATTCAGAGAGAAATTTGCAGCTGAAAGTATAGTAGATACTAAGAATGATGAAGTAGTTGTATTGGTAGCAAAATAAGATGATTGAATCTTCTAAAAATTTTGGTAGTAAACATTCCAGATTGTTGACTATATTGAAAAAATAACACTGGCTATTACTAATTTGGTATTTTTCATTTTCTAGTGAGAGTAGCGCCAGGATAAATGATGCCCTTTTCTCTAAAACATCTGGATCTAAATTCTATGAGCTTGTCAGCTGGCAGTTGAAATAATTTTTTCACTGTTGTTTTGGCTATAACCAATGCCAAGCCAGTGAGACCCTGAGTCAAGTCAATGGATTGGCATTCTAACTGTAGCAACAGCCACCCAAATCCCAAATATTTGCTTTTACAGAATTCTAGTCTTTATATTCAATTCATTTAGTGAAAGCTATTTATATATGTACATACAACTGACTAAGCCTGATTTACCTAAACTTTTACATACTTAGAATTATGTCTTATTTCATCAATAGTGTATCCAGATAAATTTTTTATACCATGAATGAGAAACTTAATATGCATACACAAATTATTAACTGTGACTTTGCATGCTTTCTCTAAGTCTAGCTTTAACATGAGGCAAATGAAAATAACAGCTTGCTTATTATATTGTTTAAACTACCTTTGTATTGGTATTGAATTTGTTACTGTTTTCCCCATTAAATATAAACTAAGCCTAAGAAGGCATAAAAATACACTGATTTTAAAAAATGTAACACATTTTAAATTTACTCCATAGACTTAGAGATCAGACTGGCTCTATAAATGAATTGTTAGTCATGGATATAAATATTCCCTTTGTTTTTAAATATTACAAAAGGGAAAAGAATGAGCAAGGGTTCTATTTCTGTAAACTGGAATATTTACCAAGTTGATTTGAAGGCAATTTGTTTTAATAGCTCACTACTTCTTTGGGGAGACATGGCTAATTTAAAATGAAAGTTCATCACACACACACACACACACACACACACACACACACACACACACACACACCACTCACCACAATGCACCAAACCCAAGCCCCTGCCCTGGCATTGCTCTTTGGGATCAACCTAGACATTCTTACAGAGAAGGTGAAGCATTATCCTTCAAAGAAAACTCCAAGAAAAGCATTATGCATTCCTAACAGTCTACACCCCTCTTTCTGCTTCTTCAACCTTCCTCGTACTGATTTCCATTGTTTGTGCATGCCTCTCATCTCACTCCTGGGAGTGTGCTTATCTTATCTGGACAAGTAATCCTGACCCAATTTCTAATCTCTAGGCTCCAGTTTTGTTTATGAAGAAATACAAGTTCTGCTAGTGCAGAAGATTTATCTTTGTGGTATTAATTTCCATCTGGATGTAGCAAGCCTACCAATGGGAATATACTGTAAGGAGTTGAAGTCAGTATGTCAAAGACGTATCTGCACTTTCATGTTCAGTGCAGCATTATTCATCATAGAACCAGCAGAGGTGCCCACTGCCAGGTGAATTAATAGAAAAATGTGATATATATATATATATATATATATATATATATATATATATAAATATATATACATATAGTTTAGATTAACATTAATAAATCTAGAGGACATTATGTCATGTGAAGTGAGCAGGTATAGAAAGATAAATACTATATGATCTTACTTATATGGGGGAATCTGAAAATACTGAACTCAAAAATAGAGAGTAGAGTGTAAGGTGCTGGATAGGGTAAGGGAAAGTGGGGGAATTATTGGTAATCCATACAAAATTTCAGTTTGGTGGGAAGAATAAATTCAAGAGATGTATTGTACAATATGATAGTATAATAAAAACAAAGTGTTGCACACTCAAAAATAAAAACGAATTAGAGGGGATATAATACAGTGATAATGACCACAAGAAAAATAAATAAATAAATAAAGATAAATCCCACTTATATTCTCTTTTAGGTCAGGAATGCATGCTCAGAGGGAGTTTGGTCTTGTCAAGTCAATAAATTCTGTGTTTTGTGGCAGAGAAAATCATCATGGTTTGAAATAATCTAGAAGGCTTATGAGGAACATAAAAGTTGACATGGGTATTGAAAAATTTATAGAAATGGATGAACAGTTAGCAAGGCTAATGGCAATTTTGGTGAAGAAAACATACAAGCAAAAGAATATATGCGGTGTGTCCAAAGACCAAAATTCAGTATGGTGGCATACAAGTTATTTATGGTTGTGTAACAAGATCCCCTCAAATTTTCAGCTTAAAAGAATGCACATTTATCATCTCATGGTTTTTGTAGGTCAAGAATCTTGTGGGATTTATATGGTTCTGGGTTGGTCACAAGCTCACAAGCAGATATTGGCCAGGGCTGGGGTCTTATCTGAAGGCTCAACTGGTGAGTCATCTGCATCTAAGCTGCTTCCCATGTATAATCAAAGGGATGGTAGGTGAAGGGCTCAGTCACTTGTTCATTGTTGACTGAAGTTACTCTCTGTCCCTCATGCAGTGGCACCTCCATCAAAGCAAGCCCACGAAAGACTCAAGGAGAGAGAGTGTGCAAGAGACAGAAGCTTCAGTCTTTTACAACCTAATCTCAGCAATATCATCTCCTCTACATTATTGTATACCATTGGCTAGAAATTACTCAAAAGGGAGGATTCCTCAAAGCCATAAATACCAGAAGGTGGGGATCACTAGGAGGGCCAAATATTTGCCTATGGTTTTCCAGGCTCCTGCACTTGATACAGAAATTATGGCCTCATATTGGCTTATGAGCCAATTTGCACAGTGGCTGAGGTTTAAATCTCCTTAAAGCACCCCTTTAAATGTAAGTGTTAATAACTTAATGGAACCACTTTTTTTTTTGGCTAATTTCTGAATGGCTCTCCTGGTCTGACTGTAACAAAGCATCAGGACATAATTCTGAGTTTTGAAAAGGCTTTGAATGGGCTATTAGAAAATTTGATTAAGCTAAAACAAGCAAGTTATTTTTTCCTCCTTACTCAAAAAGTTACAGAGCTAAATTCTCTTGTATCCAATAGAGGGTGTGGAATACTTTTGTAGTTTTCTAGGCAAAGGAGTTTCAGGAAATGTCATCATTGCATAGAGATCTACATAAAACTTACTATCTCTTGAGGACTCCAGGGAAAAGTGAATGAACTGTATGGGCACTCTGAGATTCCTGCTCTAGCTCAGCCTTTTTTATACACCCTATTGTGGAACAAAGCTCATTCCCCTTGCTCATGCCCTTGGAGCAGTCCACAAGTACATCCATACTTGTGATATACACCTTCACTCCCACCCTCATCTACCACCCTGGGTATAGACAAGTTTAGCTTTAACTCTGGTACAGAAGATTGACATGAGTCACCCAGGCCTTATTCCAATTTTGTAAAATCTAACTGAATGTTACTGTGCCATAGAATGTACAGAAGAGGAAGAATGTGCTTCAGAGAAATCCTGAATGAGTTCAACGGTATTTAAGAGTCTTCCATAACAGGAAGGTTGACACAAGCTTGCTTGCCTTGCATCTTGCCTCACTGAAGTCTTGCTCTTTTCTTATTGGACAGAAAACTGCCCAACACTAAATAGCAGTATTGTTGTGTGCAGTTTAACCCAAACATTATGGAGATAACCCTACTCATAAGAGTAGCTCCACTTGGAAGAACTGCATGCATTGGGAAACCAGTAAGGCATGGAAGGGAGTATTATTTCTGAAGGGAGTATGGGCCCAACTTCCCCAGTGATTCTACTTGTACCACTGTCTGATTTACCCATTGGGATGGGTCTTCTACTGGGAGGGGAGAATGTGACTGTATCAGGCAATGTTGTGTAAGGTTCCTGATGTCTGTAATCCTGCTGAGCTATTTTCTGTGCTTCCCATGATCAGAAAAAAAAAAAAAACACCGTTAGAAGTGTTTTACCTGGCGGCTGATAGAAGCAAGGTACCTCTGAGTATGACTGCTGTGTTCACAAGTGAGCCTTCCTTCCCCGGCAGCATCAGAGCATTGGAGGGAAAAGCCTGGAAAATCAACTACACACATATTTCCACCCACACAGCCAAGCCAGGTGCTGAGAGGATGGAGGCTGTCAGTTCAGGGTGGCATCTCCAGTTACAAAGCTGGTCTGGAGTCTCCAGGTGAATCTCAAGCTTCTGTTACTTGCCTTGCTGGTTCTGTGTCAATAGAGCATTACTGTCAATAAACTGAGGCAGATGTGGAAGGAAGCATATGAGTAGCTGCCCCTTTGGCAGCTAGTGAATGCCATCCCCCTTGCTCGCTCTTAGTTGCTGCTGTTAATTTGATCCCAGTTCAGGTGATAAAAGGACTGACATGAGAGTATCAGGCTTTCTTAATGAGGAACTTTGAAGAGGGAACATTGCAATTCCCTTCTATAAGTCTCCATCCATGCAGAGCTCTGTCCTTACATCTCATGGGTAAGACCTCTGGTTGAGTTTGGCTTGCTTGCTGAAGGAGTGAGCCTGGGTGCTAGGTGCTAACCTGATGGCTTTTCCTTTCAAGAAAATCAATCCCTTGCTGGAACTCTAGCTTCATTCTTTTGTATTGTCAGAAACAGACGACCCACAAATCAGAAAGGAAAGAGTGCTGGCCCATTTGACAGGACTCCATGACCCTATGGTCTCTTGCTTTGTAGCTGTCAGATTTGGAAATGCACGCTCTCCCCCAGTCCTCTGTCTCACTGACGGAGCACATCCTGGTTGTTGTTGATTGAAGACTCTGAAAAGCAGGGCTCCCCGAGTCCACTCGAGCCAGCTCACTGAGCTGGAACCATGTGCTGGAGTCCAGTGAGAGTCGGAGAGCTGTGCTGTGGAGCAGATCCAGTACCTACGCTTTGCTTATGTTATTTCAATTAATTCCACAAGCAGCCTTGTGGGGTTGGCCTTATCCCTTTTCTGTAGATAAGGAAAGCCAATGTTTTCCTTCATTAGGTAATCTTCTCAAAGTCTCACTGGCAGTGAGAGAAGGGTTTAGGATCGAATCCAAGTTTCTCTGTTCCAGAGCTGAGTCTGTTACTTGCATGGATACTAGGCAATGCACCAGTCACTTATACTATGACCTCCAAAAGGCAACATAATGTTTCTTTGTTTCTTCTGCCCATGCACCTCAGAAGACTCTGTTCCACTTTCTATTCCACCCTGGGAGACATACAGAAGCATGAGAGGCTTGTAAGGATTCACAGGGGCTGATCACAAGTTGTTGCTCTATGTCGGAACATCACCTGTTCTTAGTTGATATAAGCAGGTGGAAAACAAATGACTTATTTTCCTAAATGGCTGGCTTAAGTCCTTCAAAAATTGGTCAGCTCATAGTAGAGTAGTTTGCATCAACTAGTCTGATAGACTGGTCCTGTCATAGGATAGTGGGAGCTGGCTCATGTCACCTGTTGTGAGCTGAATGTATGTCTCCTCCTCAGGTTCATATATTGAAGCCCTAACTTCCAGTGTGGCTATATTTGGAGTAACCTGGTGATTAGAATTAAATGAGGTAATAAGGGTGGAGCCCTGATCCGATAAGATTAGTGTCCTTGTAAGAAGAGACACCAGAGATTGAGTTTCTATACAATCTTCTTATTATTTCCTTCTGCTTAAAGTTAGAGGAAACCCAGACAGAGAGCTGGTAAATAACTGTCCTAAACCTCCTAAATGGATGAATGACAAATTAGAATTAGATTGATGGTGTCTTGTGTTCTCCCAACTTTAGGCAGCCTGAACCCACATGGACTTAGAATTAGTAGGAAGATTGACATATGGAGCCCCATAACATGCCAGGTACCAAAGGAATTGCCTTTCTTAGCCTCCAACTCCTGGAGTGCATTCCATATTCGGATTTCAGAAATTCAGATCTGAGACTGAAAGCAAGTCCTACAAACAGCAAGGAGGCTATCTGGCTGTACCCTCACTGCGCTAATGAGACCTGGTGTCTTCCCATCTGTGCATCAAGCCCTCTAACTCACTCACCCTCTCCCTGGGTATGAATCCAGCTCTTCTAACATCCACTGTCAGCACTTTAGCTCTTTACTTTCTTTAAACCTGCTCCCTCACTGAGAAGGTGATGTGAACAGTTTCTACTGCTGCTCATGTCATGGCCACTGGAAGAAGCAGAGAGTTGGGGGAGAGCCTGAGAGGAAGAGGCCAGGAACTTGATAGAGACCCCTAGCTCACACCCCCAGGACCCACTTCCTACAAGTAGGCTTCACCTCCTAATAGCCAGTTCAGCTATGAACTCATCAATGGGTTTGTTCATTGATGAGCTTAATATTCACCCAATCCAGTCACCTCTCCAAGGGTCATTTAATCTAGTCAAGTTGACACTGGAGATCAACTGATACAGCTGCTAAGTGAAGATGAGGCCACAGAAGTTAGTTAGTAACAAAGCTACTGTCATGGCAAGTTGAATATTGCTTTGCAGTGGAAAGAGCTATAGGAAGTGTGGGGACCCGGCTGCTGGCTACTGATTTTGTTGTTCCTTGTGCTGATATACACAGATGACAGACACTCTTGGAGACTTGTGGTCCTTCGGTGTATGTATGTGTTTGGGACTGATGAACAGGTGGGCTAGGTAAGGTTCTGTCAATGTGAAATGTCACAACTGTTTTTTTGTGCAGTTCATACATTGTCCAGACTCTTACATTTCCCTTCACTTTTGCCATTCCTCATGGGGTAGAACGATTTGTTCATATCCACACTAAGAGAACAAGCCTTTTACATCGTAATGAAACTGTAATCCTGCATGTAGCGAATGTTGATTATGATAAAGGAAATAAGCTAAAGGGTTGAGAGGTTAAAAGGATGATGTTTGGAAGAAGAAACTCACATAAGTGACACTGATATGAGGACCTGCTAAACTAGAGGTTAAAAAGCTAATCTGTTAGTGTGTTGCTCTGGTGTTAGCGAAAGTGCTGGTGCCAATCTACTACTAAGTTCACTGCAAAATCCCCATCCAGCTACACAAGTACCAAGGACGCTTCTGTGTAGAGCACTTACCATCACGATTTATAAATAATAAGCCAAATTCAGAAATATCATCATGAGGGGAAAAATCTGCAAATGATAGAAAATGAGTTTCACAATAAATCCTCAGATGGTGATGGCATTAATCAATAACAGAACCCCCCCCCCACATAGTTGTAGTAGCCTCTTTCCTCTCCCCATACATATATTTCAGGTAGGGGCTGGGGATTTAGCTTAGCGGCAAATTGCCTGCCTGGCAAGCGCAAGGTCATGAGTTCAATTCCTGGTACCGGAAGAAAAACAAAAAACAAAACAAAACAAAAACAACCCCCCCCAAAACCCCATATATTTCAGGTAATATCATTTGATTAAATTGGGGCCAGGGATATAGCTCAGTGGTGCAAGAACCTGCCTGGCAAGCTCAAGGTCCTGAGTTCGATTCCCAGTACTAACAACATCAACAACAAAAGAAATTAATTGATTAAATTTTATCTTATTAGGTAGTAGGGTTGATTTGTTTGTAAAACACTAAATGTATAAGAAATCTGAAAGTGTGTTTGGAGGAATGAGTCATCACTGGAAAGAAATTCTTCTCATCTACAAATAGTTCATACTGGTATAGAATTTATTCAAGTACATTTCATTATATCATCTCTAAAATGCTTTTTTTTTGTCCAGCAAGCAGAAAGCAAAGCAGCTGCATCATCAGCGATTTTGTGTTCTAAACCAAGCTATTTTCTGTTACCACCATTCAGAACTGTGTAGACCCCAACGGTCCTCACAATCGGGTAGAAGAGGAGGAAGAATGACTACTACTGTCCTCATTAACATGGGAGCTGTTTTGCACTATTTTTCCCTCTTTATTATTTTTAGTTTGCTATATTCAGTATTTTGAGATAAATATAGCGATATGCAGCAGAGAAATTGTTCTTACCCACAATACCCAGTTACACCCTGATTGCACTAAATTTCCTCCAGTCATAAATATTGCTTGAGCAGTAGATGGCACTTTCCCATGCCTTACAGACAGTATGTTTTGTGCCTGCCATTTGCCCTCAACATGGATCATCTCTTCTGAGAAGGAGAGATAACAGGGTGACCAACATCTTCAAGGTTCTTTAGTTAGCAGTTACATCTCAGACAACTGAATAAATGATACTGTAATAGCTTCTTTCAAATTCCAACAAAAAAGCTGGGTGTGGTGGTGCACGCCTGTAATCCCAGCACTCAGGAGGCTGAGGCAGGAGGATCTCTGTGAGTTTGAGGCCATCCTGGGCTACAAAGTGAGCTCGAGGCCAGCCTGAACTGCATAGAGAGACTCTGTTTCAAAAAGACAAATTCCAACAAAAAAATCACGTTCACCACAACAATCAATAAGAAACTTTGATTTGATATACAATAATTAATAGACCACATTTGGTTTTCAGAAATACTACTTAAGTAAAAAGTATTTTTGGACTACATTCTAGCATATTCTTTGGGAGAAAATTTGGATTAGCAGATGAAAATCTGTTTCTCATTCTAAATTCAAATAAGGCTTACATATTTGGGGGATGTCGAGAGATAAACTTAGGCACATTCAATTTTTAACACATTTATTTGAGTAGGCAGAGTGTCTTCCTTCAGACAGCGCTGATTATAGCAGTTTAGGGTTCCACCAGAGGGCTTGAGGGGAAAACTTTTGTAAGATGCTTATGGAAACAAGACAAAGAAAATATTTGATTAGTTAAAGTGGAAAGTCCCTAGTTAGAGGTTGATTAGTGGTTTCCAGTTGGTGAAAATCTCTTTTCAGAGGTTAGCTGGTGGTTTCTGATTGATTATGCCCAAGTTTTATTTTATTATTTATACTGAGTTGATGCTTATTTTGCTTACATCAGAAGTGAAGTCCCTGGAGCCTTCCCAGTTAATTATTTTAACATGGGTGGTGGCTCATAGATGGGTAGTAGTTCTTATTTCTTAATTTTATATTCCTATTCTGACTCTCTTATACTTTTCTTCTTTACCTTATCTTGGGAAACAATTACCAGCCTTCTATACCTTCACCTCTTCCTCCTCTTGGCCTCACAGGTCTTTCTACAGGCTCAGCTGGGGTGACCCAGATTAGGAAGGTTGAATACAAGATTATGTCTGTCATTATTACTCTGTTATCCATAGAGAAACCATAAAATTTAAGTACACAAGCACTGAACTACTCTCATAAATGAAACATGACTAAGTAAAAGACAGCGACATATTTGTGCAGTATGTGGACCTGTGTCCTGGAATGAGATTCTGTCCTACTTCTTCCTCCCTGTGAAAGCAGCTGGAAGGAGGGTGGATGAGCCTTTCACTAATAATGGAAAGAAATTAGAAAAAAAAAATCACAACTACTGCATACCCCAAAGGGGCTTACTTAGCTATATAATTCTTTATGTCACATAATTATGGGGTGATTCTGATCAGAGTTTAAAAAGAAACATCTGTTTGGGTGAGAAAAGCATTTAGATGAGCTTCACCATAAAAAATGAGGCAGCAGAAATGCCCACAGGAGACAAGATCAAAATGTTCTTCAGGATTTGTTCTGATCTGCCCTTGGGGAGGTCATTTCACTTATCAATGCCTCAGGTTAGCATATAAAAACTTACCTCTCAGAGTTGTTACAAAGCTAAATAATTTAGCATCTCTAAAGTCCTGTGAGATGAAAGGCACCATAGGAATGCAAATTATTATTTTTTTTTCATGGGACAACATCAATAGAATTGAAAGTAAAATGCTCTCTTTGATGGATATCTAGTTCAGTTGACTGAGAGCATTGTGCTCCCATCTCAGAATCAACCATATTTAACTGCAGCAGATAATTATCTGCCCTCCTACTTTGTCTCATCTGTTATACTTAAGAATTATCTCTGGTAGTTTCTCTCCAGTGGTTCTCTCCCTCATTTCATTCAGGCATTCCTCAGCAAATTGAGCAAAATAGTTGCCATAAATCCCTGATGAGAAGCAATGTATCTTCATTACGGTAATTATGTTTTATGTTGAGGCTTGTTCATAAAGAGAAAAAGGTATCAAAGTTTTAGTTTAAGTTCAAAAGATGGTAAATTGCTAGTGGCAGTAACTTTAGCTGAAGCCCAGTTGCTACACGGAGAATTTTGTGTTTAAACCTAAGAAAACTTTTTCAGTAGGTTCCTCTCCCACATAAAAAGTGGTCTTGCTGCTTAACCTCTGTGAACAAGATCAGAATCACAAAATGTATTTTCTCCAGCAAGGAGAAAGCTACCCCTCTACAGTAGAGGACATGACTCCTATTACGGTTTAGATCAAAATGTCTCCCCTGTTACCGGGTTTGAATGTTGGAGTCTCATTTCTAGGAATTTGTCCTGAACAAAAAACTGGTAAAGACAAGTGTAAACTGTAGCAAAGTTTTATTAAAGGTAGGAAAAGAAGCAGGCTCTGCTGAGTGAGTTTGGACCCAGCATAAGTAGGGAAATAAGTGCACCCTACAGCGTGAAGACAGCCACTAGGCAAGAGCAAACACAGTGACAAAAATTCAGTGTGGACTGTCCTTTCTGTGTGACCCTTGCCAAAGGGTGATATCTGCTCTAGCCCATTCTATCCCAAACCTGCTCAAGTTCATGCACGAAGTTCACGTGCAGGGCTTTGGGAACTATTCTGCACATGTGTGCTGGGATTTTGTAATTAACAAAATCTACTTCCTCAGTCAGCTTTACCATGCCCTAATCTCCTGCCTTACCTCCAAAGTTTCATGTATTTGGAGGTGAGCTTTTGGAAGGTGATTGGATCATGGGCATTATACCCTTCAGTGAGTTGACGAGTTCATAGCTGAAAGTGTTGCTTAAGAGGTGGGGCCTAGGTGAAGATGAGGGTCTCTGGGGGGAAGCTCTGGATGGTGTATCTCCACTCCACCTCTTCCCAGCCTAGGTGAAGATGAGGGTCTCTGGGGGGAAGCTCTGGATGGTGTATCTCCACTCCACCTGCTTCCTGACTGCCATGAGGTGAGCGGTGTACTTCTGCCAGACCCTTCCACCATGCTGTTTCTGCCTGGCAGACTGACTGTGAGCTCAAAAGAAACTTTTTCTCCTTTAAGTTGCATATGTAGGGATTTTGGTCTCAGTTATGGATACAGCTCCTTCTTTCTGGGTTCTTTATTTGGGTCCTGGAACACCTGATCTCTGAGCCAGCTACTGGGAACCCTGGTATCTTCATCACTGTTCTTGGTCACCAGTCATTTCCCACAGTGTGGTGAGGACTGTGCTGGCACAGGCCCAAAGTAACAGGGCGAAGCAACTATGAATAAAACCTCTGGAGTTCTTTCATAAGGCACAGTAGATCTTTCCTCCTTTCAAGTTGATATTCTTAGGTATTTTGTAACATCAGAAAGATGCCTAAGACAATAAATAAATGTTATGGTTTGTGTCTGGGTGTCCTCCCAAAGCCTCATGCGGTCATGGGGCAGGCTTTTAGAATTTGACTGATTATGGGTGTGAGAGCTACACCTGCCCTGGGGTGGATAGTTTGCATATGTAAGGGAGAGGAAGAGGCTGCTTGAGGCTATTCCTGGCTTTTGTGTTCTTGTTGCTTTGCTGTGTTCTGCCGCCATGAGCCCTAGCCCTCTGCCATGTGCCATTCTGCCTTGTAACCTGCCAAGTATGGACTGAAACCTCCACAAACTGTAAGCAAAATAAACTTTTCCTTCCTTAATTTTGGGCACCAGACTTTTATATAATGGAATATTACTCAGCTGTAAAGAAAGATAAACTCGAGGCCTTTATATTTAAATGGTCACAACTAGAGA
>NW_004955429.1:2168727-2231396 GCF_000276665.1 Chinchilla lanigera | reverse complement strand
GGGCACCAGGTATTTTGTCCCAGCAATGAGAGAAAAGTAACCAAGACAGTAAAATATTCAGACTTAGGGCTATTTGGTGAAAATAGGACCTGAGATATTTTTCCTAAAGGACAAGAAGAAAAACAAGAGGTGCCATTGACAAGCTAACTGAATGATACAAATATTATGGTATTATACAAATACTTGCTATTTTAAGTTACCTACTTTTAATCTTGGGAATCAGAGTAGGCTTTGAAGGAATGAGCCTATGCTCAATTAACCACCAGGAATAGATGGTGGGCAGGAGACAGAAGCTCTCTGAGCTTTGGTTTTTTCATTGCATCATCTGTATGTGTTAAATAAAATGATAGAAGTTTACCGTTTTGAACTAAGATGCTGCATGGGCGCCTAGCGGACCAGATTAAAAATCAAATTGACTCAGCTATACAAAAATTTCACTAAACCAGAACTAAATAGTTATCTGACCTTCTAAGAAATCAGGAGACAGAGAGATAGCAGTCAAATCCTCAAGCAGGCCAGTTTAATTGGCATGATCATGAATTTCCTCTGCTTTAATCCCCACTGGAAAAAGTAACCTGAAGTAACCTGGCGATAACTAATCACTCGTTTTTCTGTCGCTATGTCTCCCAGTGCCTGCCTCATAAGGGACGTAACTGTGAAAAGGCCAGGCTGCTTTATTCTTTGTTTCTGATGTCTTCAGTCCTTTCCTGTCCTTTTTTGTCCTTAAAACCAACCTTCTCTGCTCAGCACATAGGAACATTTATTCTATTTTATGGAATGCAAGGCTGCCTGAATCTAGAATTACGAGCAAAGCCAATTAAGATCTTTACATGTGTTGTAATTTTATTTTTTGACAATGCTCACATGTGAAGTGCACAGCATGGTATCTGGCACTGAGTATTATTAATAAATATTCCTACATCTCCCGTTCTATCAGCACTTAGAGAAGGAAAAACTCAGGACACGGTTGAATAGCCTGCGAATTATTTTAATGAGGGAGACTTTGAAATTGAAAGCCTTACATTTGCTATAGGCTATATTAGTCTGAAGCAATAGTAAATTCATTTTGGGGCATTTTTGAAGGGAGAAACTTGTGAACCTTTAGAGGAATAGTTACTAATATAATTGACAGATACTGGATTTCACTGGAAAATTCAGTTATTGAATTTGTACCATTTATAATATGGGTAGGCAAATTATAATTCTGGTCCCTGCTTATTTCTTCTGATAGTAAAAATATCTTTTGTTTCAGTACTTTATACCTAAGGCACATAAACATACTTAAAAACACTTTGTGTCTACATAGCTCTTATATTTTATTTTTTAAAATTTTTTTATTTTTTCCCCCTTACCGGGAATTGAAATCATGACCTGGTGCTTGGCAGGCAGGCGCTGTGCCACTGAACTAAATCCCCAGCCCAGCTCTTACATTTTAAACTACTTTATTGCATGTTACTGTACAACACAATTAATATTTAGAAGGGGAAATTAAACAGAGATTAATTAATTTTCAGGAACTGATCAGCAAACTAGAAAAGTTTGTTTTCTTTGATTTTTGTCTGGTACCGGGAATTGAACTCACGACCTCCCACTCGCCAGGCAGGCGTTGTGCCACTGAGCTAAATCCCCAGCCCAGCAAACTGGAAAAGTTAAAGACAAACCTGAAGCAGTGTCAGCTTTACCCCACAGCTGGCTGTCTTTTCCCTCTATCATGGGTGCTTGATTTAGAGAACAAGCACAATGTGGAAGATACATTTTACTCATGGCCCTTTTGCACCTCCCATTGTGACTACTATTCTAAACAGAAGTTACAATAGAATTGACATTTATGGGTTCAGTGTGATGAGTATGTATGTGTGTGCATGTGTGCCTGTATCTATCTAGGTATGCGTCTACCTCCAGCTTTTTTTCTAAATTTTTAAAAAATAATCTACAATAAAAATGCAGACAATAAAGCTGTTAAGGTATAGTGATATAGTGTGTAACCTTGATTCTTGTCTAAAATACATGAAATTGTTAGGAAGAAAGACTGAGCTAGCAGGTCTGTAATTCAAAGATAATATATTTCTGAGTTTGAAGTTTGAGACTATACTTGGGACAGCTGGCAATATGAGACAAATAATGACGGGCTATGAAACTGTAGTGGAGTAGACCATTTTATGACCTTAGATGACAGCTAAATTTCTAAATTGTTTATGTTTTGAATTCTATTGATGGGATACAGGAAATTTTATTCAAACTGCGGTACCTCAGAAATTCAGAGAACAGCAGGAACAAGAAGGCTGCTCTCTCCCTCCTCCCACCTATGTCCTCTGAGAACTGAACATAGAATAGTGTTCTGACCCACCTTTTCTGAAAGTAGGTCATAAGACCCTCATTCAAATAGAAGACCCTCATATCCTTCCTAAACCCAGGGGAAGAAAGGTTGCACAGCAAGGCCAAGAAGAATCTGAACCTACAGGTTTTGCTAGCTTCTGTCTAGTTTATTTCTATGAGATCATACCCTTTTGTCCTCCAAGCATAATTCTACATGACTGTCTATAAAGATACAGTTTTCCCTGGGTCTTGGGATCTTCATTTCCAAAGGCTCCTGTGTCACATAAAACCAATATTAAGTAAATTTGTTATGCTGTTCTTTTATTAATCTGTCCTTTTTTTAAAACAGGGGTCTAGGCCACAAATCTGGCAATGGGTATGGGACCCATATGACTTTGATAAGATATGACTTAGAAAAGATACTGAAGCTTAGGTGGATGAATAGTGTGCCGAGGTCAGGAAGCATGCAGCGGCAGAGCAGGAGTTCTAACCTAGATGTTTTAAGTGCGTCTTCCCTCTAAGCAGCACGCTCTTTGTCATCAGCTAGAATGGGAGAGCTCATGTCGTGGGACTGGTGTAGTGCCAGCTGCATGTGAAGGCAAATCAAAACTGCGGCAGCCGCTTTATCAAACAGAGGTAACCATGGTGTGGTGCACAGGCATAGCAGCACCAACTGCTCCAAAGATGGTCTGGAATAATAAACACCCCTTCTATGAACACGCTGGTAGTGTAACTTGGGTTCCTCTTATATAATAGATAAGCGTTATGTTGGAACTGGTTACTTACAGAAATTGTTGTACTAATTGTGTCTTAGGAAATTTATTGCACCTCAGTCACAGAGCTGGAGAGAAAAGTCAACAAGATACCCAAACATAAACTTGTTTGGGTGAACTTTATTGCACTGCTGCTAGCAGAAAGTGCTGGATCCATTCCTTCAGAGAACATCTGCATAGGCTCAGGTAAACCATCACCTGTGTGTGGAGATGTGGTGAGACTCACAGAGATTCCGGGGCAAAAAAGTGTCTTAGTTACTTTTAGCATTGCTGAGATAAAATACCCAACACCCAAGGTGAAGGTAGGAAAAATTTATCGTAGCTTAGTCTGTAGAGATTTCAGTTCCTATTTAGCTATCCCCAAGGCAGGGTGGCATGGCAGAGGGGCATCGGGGAGGAGAGATAGTTCGTGGAGGACAGCAGACAGCAAAGCAGCAAAGAAGCAGCAGCTGCTCTGTTTTCTTTCTGTCCTTTTATATCCATCTGGGCTACCCGCCCTTTGGATAGTGCCACTCACAGCCAGTGAAGGCCTTGCTATTATCCACACTCAGAACTATATCAAACTAATCAGTGGACTGATTTAGTAACCACACACTCTTCATCCCAGCATCATATACCCTAGATCCAGCCTTCTCTGAAGAGTCCCACCCATGACCACATGAGGTTTTGGGGGAGACATCTAGACACAAACCATAACAGAAAAGATTTCCATCTGATTCCAACAGAGAAGGGCATAAATGGTGACCAGGTCTGTCTTCAGGGTGTGCCCACCTTGCTAAGCCTTGCTCTCTCTCATGCAGGAGCAGAGGACAGAACTGCAGTATTTGTCCTGGGCATGCTAGCCTTCATTAGGGAAAGCCACTGTCCTTGCTCAGGGTGGCCGGGAGTGAGGGACTTTCCATGCCCTCCTCACTGGGGCGGAAAGTGAAGTCGTCAGAACACAGAGTGCAGTTCACAGATTGGTCTATCATAAATTGTCTCCAAGTGAAGACGCCTTTCTTCCAGACTCACTAATAAGCTGGGCATTTCTTTTTTAAATAGAGGAAGAGAACTTACAGTTTTCATAAAGAAGTCTCATCGTAAACAGCAGGAGTAAGAGGGTAATGCATTTTCGTCTGTTTTGAGATGCACTGTGGTTACTTTTCATATTTCACACTAAAATTGATTACCGATTTATTAACTATTTAAAGGATGTTTATTGCCTTGACCGGACCTCTAGCTTCCTGTACATGGTGATTTTGTAGACTGTGTACAACATCCTCACGTACATCATTTCACAATGTACCTACAGTCATTTGGAGACTCCTAAAGGAGAGCCTTAGATATGAGCAGAAGTGATTTTAGGAGAGAGTGAGAGATCAGTGAGATGACAAAGCCTGCCAAGTATGGTCCATGGAGCAGCTCTTTGGAAGAACAAACAAATCAGCAAAACCAGTCTGGTATCATGTACCTGAGTTGAGAGCTTTGATAAAGGAAGCAGGTCACTGACATTTTCTGTACTGCGGGCTTTGTTTTTTGTTTTTTGTTTTTTTCCTGTAATAAGGAGTGTGATGTGTCTTTACAGGGCTAACCTTGGGTGAAATTGGATAGTGAGGTTGAACACATCTTCTAAACTGTAATGTGTGAGACAAATGTACTCTCTTTGACCAGCGGGAGGTAAATGAAGGAAGAACCACAGTTCTTGTCCACCTTCTGCAAGTGGATTTCCAGACAAGGGGTAGAAGACCCTGGCTTAGGAAGTCTGAGCCTTTTGGGGTGGTGTCATGGCCTCCGTGAATCCCCAGACCCCAGTGCTGTGCCTGAGTCATCTTAGGAATTTGACGGAAGTTTTTCACTCCAGAAATCCCTGTGGCAGACTAGAGAATTCTCTTGCACAAAAAGAGTGTGGCAGTGGGTTTGGGTTTCCTCGTGCCTCTGTCTATAGCTAATTAGCTACACTTCCTCTACCTCTTCAAAGTTCACATTTGATTTTCAGATATGATGTCATGGTAGTGGGCTCACTTTCAGACATACAAAGGTGGAGGAGGAGGAGGAAGACGAGGAGAAGGAGGAGGGAGAGAAGAAAGGGGAAATGGTGGAGGTAGACTGGCTTTCAGAGTTCAGCTTTGAATCATTATGGAAATGTGTGTTGGCTGAACCTCCCAGGTAATAACTGCATGAATAGTTAACCTTATTTCCTCATTTTTGGGTGCATGCATCTGATGGAGCGCAAGTCAGAGCAGGAGCTGGGAGACCCAGCTGAGCTTGTTTGATCAGCCTGATACCAACCACTCTCTTTGTATTGCAAAGGCCAGTGTACTGGGAGCTGCGGCCCCTGAGAACTCATGTTTCAGGCTGAGAAATTTCATTTGGAAACTTAGACTTACTATCACTGATCTTGGGTTCTCATAGACCCTCTGTTCTTTTTTTTAGATGAAGGAACAGCTCAGTGAGCCATGCTATGTTGGAGCTTAGCCTTGTGCAGAGCTGTTAAATTGCTAAAGTTCACCTTTACCTGTCTCTTTCCCAGCACAAGTTTCTTTGCCAAATAAAGTAAAACTGTTGAATCCCAAATCAGGCAAAAATGGTGGATTATGATCATAAGAAAAATATCACACCAAGACATCATTAATTGGTGCTGCTACCTACAGGTACAGGATCATATGCAGAGATGACTTAGTGTTGCTAATGTCAATTTCTCAAGTGTGAGCAAAACTTCAATAGCATCTTAGGCTTGGTCATTAGCATGTTGGTCTTGGTCACTGGTCTATGTCTATAGGAGTGGAGGTTGATGAATTTTCTTCAAGTCTTGATTTGACCCCTTGCAGTCTACTCTTGGCAAGTTACACAGCTCACCAAGCCTGAGTTTCTTTGTCTGTGTTCCGCAGTGGTGACAAGTAAATAAAACCACACATGGATACACACACATACACACTGTGTACACACACATGTACACAAAAGCATGCACACACAGCACATAGCCTGCTAAGGAGTGGAACAAATAGAAGCTCCAGGTATTCTTATCAGAGAGTGGTACCCTCCTGGGTCCATTTGTTTTTGAGTTAGCTCTGTCCTTCTCTTGCTCTGCTGTAACCCCTGAAGGATTACCCTGATGGGCTTCAGTCCCAGGTTCCTGGTTCGATGACTTCTGATTAAATTTTGCCCATGAGAGCAGCCTCATGAGCTGGAATTGGATGGGGGAAGCAGTCATTTATTTCCTTGCTTTGTCCCAGCTTCAAGATATTTCAGGTCATGACTGTGCCTACTCTGTGGTTCCGAGTCTATCTGCAGGTCTCTGGTCCTCACCCCCAGAGTGCTTTCTGTATCCCAGTTTTCAGGTGGTGCCTGCTTCCTGTGGAACCACATCTTATCCCCAGGGACTTTCTAGTTCCTCTATCACCTGTGTGGTTCATTTCCTGCCTGAAGCCCTTTTATTTTAACTTCTTAAGTTCTTCCCAGTGCTCCCAGCCTGGAACCACATGAAGCTCACATGGAGGCGCAGGTGTGTAAGAGAGCCCATAGGTAGAGGGACTGTGAGAACAGATGCAGTGCTGCTGACATAATCTGACAATGACAGGCAGAGGAATGCGGGGTGCGAGTCTCAAGAAGTAATGACGAGCACAATATTCTTTGCTGTCACAGTGTCAGACAGTTTGTGTATGTGTGCACATGTGTGCATTTCATTGACTCATGCCCATGGGCAGCTATACTGGAGTCTTTTTGGTTCTCAGGCGAGTCTTACATGTAATGTGATCTTTATAGTTGATGATTAAATGGCCAAGAAGGAAACTGCATGATGGTTTTTCCTTGACACCTTTTTTGCAGGAACATCGGAGACGTGATCAACACTTGCCTTATGCCCCATTCCTCCCCCACTCTTTCTTGCTGATGGGTGGTGTGCTCCCAGGATCCCTGACTGCATGTTTCCTCCTGAACATGTTTTTTCTTGCTGGGGAACCACTGAGCTGTGTCTATCAGGGCAATATGCCAGTAAGATAAAGCCCCAGCTGTGATCCGTATGGTGAAGGATGGAGCTCATGGTCCTCCCCTCAATTTGGGGACAGTTATGAAGCATATCCAAGGCAGCTTCTGGGAGGGGCACAATAAGTGAGGCTCGGCTTACAGGATAGATACCTTTATAGTTGTAAAACTAGTAGTAAAGCAAGACCTCAGGAGAGGACCCTGGCTGATAGCAAACACTCTGTTTGAGGGGGGAGAGTGACATTGTAGTTTCACAAAGCTGAAGACTCTCATGACCTGCTGTAGACTGGAGCAGGTAAAGTTAAGGAGGAAGTCCTCCCTCTTTTGTGTTAGATGACAATAACTATGCAGTTGGCAGCCTTTGGTTACCTGCCATAAGAACTCAGAGAAAGGGAATGACAGGCTCTGCTTAGCCAACTACCGAAGCCATCAACACATTCCTGGTAGTGCTGATAGAGATCCCTATGCCAGCAGGGGACACAGGCTGATGAAAATCAGGGTTGGAGTAATAGTGCCAAAATCAGAGGGGAGATGGGGCTGTCAGTCACAACAAGTCCCACACTGCTAGCTGAGGATGGGACCATGAACCCAGAATCGATCATCTGGGTAGATGCACCTGAGAACTCTGCACATCTATATTGTCCTCATCCCTTTGCCGGTCAAGAAATGGCCCTTTAACCCTGATAAAGGGAGCAACTTTGCACTGCCTAAGCATCATTTAAAGGCCTTAGCTGAGGTAGGGGCCCTGGAAGATAAAGTTCCTTACTGTCCCTCACATCATATGACTACAGTAAAAACCACAGACAAGTCTCAGCTTGGCCTGGGTTGGAAGCTCCTGTATTAGCTAGAAAAGGGAGTTCACCAAAGAAGAGATAGAACCTAATGAATATTTACTGGCAAAATCTAGGAAGGTATATGGGCAGTAGCACTGACCTGTGAAAAGTGGGCAAGAAATGGAAGGCTAGAAAAGAGAGGGACTCCTGTGACTCAAGACATCTAAAAAAATGCTTGGGACCAATCTTAGTATCCTTCTTAGATGGTTCTTTTATGATTTCAAAAGATGATGATCCACAATAGATGGCGTGGAGATGCTGGAGTGCCTAGTAAGAATTCTGAGGAAGAAACAACTGGGCTGAGGGTGACATGCTGGAATTCACTTCTTATTTAGGGTCAGAAAAGCCACTAGGTGACTTCTATTCTACAGTAGGCCCAGAGATACTCCATTTACTAAAGCAATGAAGAATAAATGAGTAAATGAGACCCAACAATTCCAAAACTTAGTGATTATGTCTTCCTAAAGTAAAAGATGAGGCAAGCTAGGTGCTACGGGACTGGGTTGCTCATGTTAGTGGGATAGGGCAACTCCAGAATAGCCAAGGCCAGGTGGTGGCATTTGCCTGTCTGAAGCAAAGTGGGCTTATGACTATTTGAGGCAACAAATTCTGCCTCACACCCACAGGGTACTGACTTGTGCTGACCTGCAGCAATGCCCAAACACCATGGCACTCCTTAGGAGAAGCCAGTGAGGAAAATACTTGATTGGCCTATAGAGATGGAAATGATTAAGAATACATGAGCCAAAGATGGATGTAAGACACCAAAATGAAAAGTATCACAATCAATTTCTTGACTCACAACTGAGCTGGTTCTCAGACCCAGAACCAGTTGATTGAATGAGGGGCCAAGCCCCTCAATACCAGAACAAACATATATAATAAATATATCCTATATTTCCTAATCCTGTCCCTTAAGACAAATATGTAGCCATTGCACATGGGAAAGGAGAATGCCAAAATTATTAAAGATTGGCCAAGATACAAAAAAACCCCAGTGACATCATGATCCATATCATTTGGAGATCAGTCCCATCCCAAGCTTACGTCACACCTCTAGTTCTATGGGTCCATGATCAATCCTGACTATTTCCCAGTTTCTTAGTGTACGTATATGTGTCAGAAAGAACCTTTCTCTGTGGAGTGGTAAAGGTAGACATTATTTAAGTTATTATGGTAGTGATTAGATTTTCCCCACTGTAGTCTAAATGTTTATGTGCCTTAAAATTCATATTTTAAAGCCAAACTGATAAGGTTAAAGAAGGAGGGGGTAGGGACTTTGGGAAATGATTAGGGATGACAATAATACTTTTAGAAAATTCTATGGTGTTTGTTTATAGCAATCTAAGCTGATTAAAGTATCCCACTTCCAGGCACAAAGGTATTTCAGAGTAATAGCGTATTCTGGGTGGAACTGGAGAGATTTCTGCCACCTTGAAAGATGTAGAGCATACAGGGATAGTGAACTCCATCACACCACTGTTTGGTCACTGGTCTAGCTGTTCTAAGGGTCAGAAGAATTATTGTAGGTGATAGTGGAACTTGATTAAGCTATGATTCCAAGCATAATTGTCTAATGTTGTATCTCTGCTGGACCAGTTTTTGACACATGTGTGCAAGACAGAAATGTATTACTGTTGCTATAGCCTCACATAAGGGAAATTCACAAAAACTGCAGTAACAAGTATCTTCACATTGATAACAGTTCTTGCCATGCTTTTGATCATAAACTCTGTGGCTGGAGACACAGAGATATGCTGGGACTCTTGGTCATGGGAAGGTGTGGCTGGGTAGAAGTGCCATATCCCACTTGGGCAATGCCTAGCAGGGATGACGCTGTCTTCTCTGGTTGGAAAGCCTTGGCCAGCATCATTGTCTGAGGGCCCAAGCTGTGTCTAACTCAGCAGCATTGCTTTGGAGAACTTTATGGAGATGGAGGGGCACCAAAGGTTCCAAATGGGGCATTCACTGGTCACGGTATGTCCTGAATAGTGGTATAAGCATAAAGTCCAAGCTGAATGGCAGCATCTCAGAATGGTGTGATTAGAGGAGTGAGTGGTTGATTGCTAGTTACTACTTAATGGTCTTGGACCAACCACTGTGGCCACAACTGTGGCTTGTCTCCCTCACTCTCCTATTGTCTTTTATTTGAGGTGGAGTGATTACAAGAGGCCATCACCTTGAAGGATTAGAGATAGGGGAGATCCAACTACTTCAGGTGTGTATGGGTCTGCTGGATGTATGGGCACTTCTCTGGTAGGTCCTGATGTCCCCACACTCATTTTTACGTGTGCCAGTAACTCTTACACCTCTCAGCCTGAGCAATCTTCCTCCAACTTCCAAACAGTGGGACAGTCCTGGTGCGTGGTTATCTATACTGTCTGTTAGGGATTTCTGCTCACCTGCCATAATTAGCTTCTTCATCTCCTGCCCCTTTTCTCCCTTGTCTAGAACTGAGGCATAGAAGTTGTGCTCTTGAGTTGCTGAGTGGGCATAACTCTTATGGGGCTGGGACAGTGGACCTCTGTCTCCCCACTTCTCAATCCTGACTGAGGGATTCACATGCAAAACCTCACTTTCTGGGTCTTTAGCCCCCATGTCACTAGCAAGAGCTCTTTCTGCTGGTGCCCTTCCTGAGCCCTGTCTGCACAGTCAGTGGGCTGCTGTGGGAGTGCCCCACTGGAGCGCCCTCAAGAGGGCAACTTATACCTGAGCATGGTGGGGCAAGCCCGTAATCCCAGCACTGTGGGAGGCAGAAGCAGGAAGATTGCAAGTTCGATTTCCATCTGGATAATTTCATGACAGTGTGATCCTGTCTCAAAATAAAAAATAAAAACCGGCCAGGATTGCATGAAGGCCCTGGATTTAGTTCCCAGTAAAGAAAAAAAAAAAAAAAAAGGGAACTTCTGCAAGGTCAGCCTTCAGTGGGTGCAACTGTGGAATCCAGAGTGACCGTTATACCTGAACGGAGCCTCCATGGGCAGCTCCATGGCAATGACCACACACAGCGTGATCTACTGGGCTGGGGACTTGATAAAGAAGCAGGTTTACTTAGCTAGAGTCCTGCAGTTCGAGTGTTGGCTGCAGTGTCTGCTCTGAGGAGGACGCGGTGGCAGCATCATGGCAGGAACACAAGCCAGAGCAAAACAGGAAAACAGAGGGGACAAACAAGGTTCACTGTTCTTATAAAAACTCTCTTGCAAGAACCAACTTAAGGTCCCATAAGAATAACCTCAATCCCTTCCAAGGATGCTGTCTCCTATGATATAGCAATGTCTCACAAAGCCCAGCCTCTTAAAGTTTTTACCACCTCCCAATACCACTATACTGAGGACCGTGCTCCCCACACATAAACCCTCAGGGGGAAACTCAAACCATATCCAAATACAGCCAGGGGGTGACTGGGGCCTCGTCACACTCACAAACACGGCTTCCCCAAATGGGCACCCTTTCCTTCTCATCAGCAGGGCTGCAGGGCCTCAGAACTGCCACCTCCATCTCAACTCTTCCCGTGCATTCCTCTTCCCTCTTTCCACATGTGTCTCAACTGTACTGCAGCCCAAGTTGCTTGTGTCACCTCTGCCTTATGACCCCTTTATCCACAGGACTTTTCCCCAATAAATCTCTTGCATGTCTAGTATCATCTTGCTCTCTGATTTCTGGAGCACCCAAAATATATACAGTATGACTGTTAACTTTGTGAAGACTCAATCTAGACCTGTGTCTCCCACCATGTAGCAAAATAAAATCAAAATGCATCAAAGATCTAAGTGCTAAAACAGAAACAATTTGCTGGAAGACAAAGTAGGCAAAACTCTTGAGGACACAGGCATCGGCAAGTTCTTTCTGAAATGAATTCCAATTGCACAGGTAATAACAATAATAACCAGAAGTGGGGTTATTTCAAATTACAAAGCTTTAAAATGAGGATTTGTCCTCAGTGATGAGGAGGCATACAGCATACAGAGTCCATGAAAGGTATAAAGGTGAATCTGAGGCAATGAAAAAGCAAATGCTCCTGGGTGCTCAATGCTAGATCCCAGAAAGAAGAAACAGAAGAATATCTATGCTCTTGAGAAGTTGAATCTGTTTAGGAAGAAAAGGTGCAAACAGAACTACTACAGTGCATGGATGGTGGAGTCGGTTCAGGTCAGCTCCTATGATCTAAGCAGCAGGTGCGTGGGGAAGAAGAGCACATAAAGATTGGCACCAAGTGGGGCAACTTGATGCTGTGCATTGTATGTGCCCCCAAAATACATATGCTGAAGCCTACTCCAGTATCTCAATAGCTAGAGATAAAGACGACAGTGATTAAGATAAAATCATGAGCATGTTGCTAATCCAATTTTCCCGGTGTTCTTATAAAAAGAGATTAGGACATAGACACTCATAAAGAGGTAACTCTGTATATACAAGGGAGAAGTAGATAGCCATATACAAACCTCAAAAGGAACCAGCCCTGAACCCTTAATCTCAGACTTCCAGCCTTCAGAACTGAAAAAAAAATCAGTGTGTTATTGAAGCCCTCCAGTCTGTGGTACTTTGTTAGGGCACTCCAGAAGACTAAAATACTGGCGTTGGATGCAACGACTGGGCAGACTTTTGAGTGGCCAGTGGGAAACACATGCTTCAGAGGCAGGGCTGGATTCTGGATTCTAGGCTATGAGGAAAACAGACTGAGAATCCAAGTTTCAGTTTCTCTTTCCTTTTCTTCACATCATGGAGACCCCAGTAGAGCAGTTGTTAGAATCTGCTTCTAGGAAAGCTATCTGTGTGACCACAGGAGCTAATAGATCTTTTATTTCTTTTATAAATTCTTGATGGTGTTTCTGTAAAACGAAACACGATGAAGCAGCCAAACGAGTCAAGGTCAAACTGTCAGTTCTGTTTGATTCCTCTTCTGAACACACTCTGCTTCCTACAGACAGAGAGAGAGAGAAGAATGCCCCCTCCATATGTGGACTCTTAAACAGAAGGAGACCATAGTTCTTTGTCCTTTGTGTTCTCAGAAAAGAAAAAGTCAGATCACACAACATTTGTGAGGATTAGTCATTGGAATCATCTGGTGAGATTAACTGTCACACCTAATTTTGTGTTAGAAAAGAAAAATCATTTATCACATAAGCAAAGTGGTGTGCTGTGAACTGTATAAGTCAGATTTTAAAAATACATCATGAGGGAGTGATGTCTGCTATGGGGTGGGGAGGGAACAAAAGAAATGGGTGGGAACTAGCCCTGAAGGGTGGAGGCTCCCTCTGTTTCTTGTATGCAAAACCACCCAGCAATTGTCACAGTCGTCCTTGTTCAGGTTATCTGGAGGAAGACAATGCCAAATTTAGTTACCAAGAACACTGTCTGCCCTTTTGTGGACTCTTAATGGACTGACTTCAAATCTTAGGCTTAATTCTATACTTCCAAAATGATGGAATGGAATTAGATCAATGGCTTACAGACAACAGCATTGCATGAAGAATCAGGATTTCTTAGTAGGATCTGAGGAGAGTAGGGGATGTTGAAAGAATGGCACAGATCACTTTCACAAGCTTCTGTATTAGTCACCTTGGCTGCCATAATAAAGCATCACATACTGGGTAGCTTAAACAATAAAAACGTTTCACCTCACAGTTCTGGAGTGCTGGAAGTCCAAGACCAAGGTGTGAGCTAGGTGGGCTTATCTACGGCCTCTTTTCTTTGCTTGTAGATAGCCATTTTTAGATTGTATCCTCACAGGGCCTTCTTTTGTGTGTCTGTGTTGTAGTGTTCTCTTCTTTTTTTTTTCCCAGTACCAGGAATCAAACTCACAACCTAGTGCTTTCCAGGCAGGTGCTATGCTGCTGAGCTAAATCCCTAGCCATATAGTGTTCTCTTCTTATGCGGTCACTATGCACATGGGATTAGGCCCACCTAAATTCATAGTCATCATCTTTTAAATACTGAAGGTTATAGCTTCAACAGACCAATCTTGGAAGAAACAATTCAGCTCCTAACTCCAATTCTTCTGCTCTTTCCTTTAAAAAGAACTTATTTGTGTTTATTAGCTTTTACACTTGGCGGTTTGGGTGAAATCATGTTTGGAAAAAAGAGTTCATTGGTCACAAACATTTGAAAACCTTGGAGATGAAACGAATGCTTTGGTTTTTCAGCTGCTGAGGATGGAGTCCTATACCTAATGGAGATCAGCTCCAAGTAGGACTTTGTGTTTCCAGGAATGAAGGTTGCAGCTGTGTCCTCACCAAGGCAACCTGATCCTCAGTGATACATGCGGTCATCAGGGTTGTGTTGCTCGGTGAAGCACTGAGGACATTAGCAGCTGGCCTGCTTGCATGAGCCTTTCCTGGTACCACACTCCAGGCCGACAGGAGAGGAAGGCTATTTTGCCTGTTTTCTTTGTATCCAGAGAAGAAATCTATTTCCACTGGATGAAACATTTTGGTTCTTTGTGGCCCTTACAAAACTGCTTCCTACATTTTGAAGGATAATTCAGGAAAAGGATGGATTTAGGAAGGGCTGTGCATTTAGGCATATATCCTCCAATTTTCTGGGTAGTTGAAACCCATGTGGGCTGTGCTTCTGGAATGTTCTTCTGAGCCACAGAAGAAAAAAGAGCTGGTTATGGGAGTTAAAGAGGGGTATCTGTTAAGCATAGTCATTGAGGACATGTATTATCACCCTTCTAAAGTCTGTATCTCTAGCTGTGACTTCCCACCCTGATCTACAACAAAACATGCTGGATGTCACAAGTATGAATAACATTGATGTGTTCTCCAAAATCTTCCCATTTCATACCTTAAATTGGTCTGATTGGTGTTCAATTAACCAGTTTTTTTATGCACAGCACATAACAGTTTTTTTTATAACTTTTCTGATTCTACTGGATGACCATGGAAAAGAAGTCACATTGAAGAATCTCCTGAAAGACAGAGCTGCTTTCCTCAACAATATCCTCTGGAGCATACAGAGACACTCAGAAAGAAATAAAAGCATAGTGGTAAGGTGCATCTGAAAGAAACAAGAAAAGGAACTCCAAGTTTCGTTTCTCACTGCTTTGAGACTATTGTAAAATTAAACCGGAAGGAACCTCTATAATCATTTTATACTCTTTGCATTGCACTCTACTCTAGCTTTCTCCCTGGCTCTTTCCCTCTACACCCAGGTGCTTCATGAGTGGCAGCTGATAAGGGACAGAGTAGGAAAAGAGTCAGGATGAGAATTAGAGGAAACATCTTGCTCAGGAGAAGCACCCACAGTAGCATGCCAGGACCCCAGCAGGCAGCCTCTGGAGAACGTAAAATATTATGGCATACACGCAGAGAACCATTTGGCAGGCAAAAATCTCGTTCCTTAGGACACATAATGTACAGAAACAAAGAATTAACTTCAGAAGCCAGCCTGTGAGCTTTGCTGGAATAAATGCAGATTTCTCACTGCTATGGGCAAAAAACAAATTCTTCCACTTACCTGATTCCACTAATGTAGTCCAAAAACATCATAGTCCTACTGAGTATTTCCTTCTAATCTCTATGAACCATGACACTAAATTTTGAGTGTTTTATATTAGAATTTGTTGTGTTTGAATTAGAGCAGGTCATTTTCCCAGTAGGATGATAACAGGCTCCTTAAAGGGATAGACATAACTTTTGGACAAAATGTAACCCAGAAGGAATGAGTTAATCCCTCAGCCATTTATTATGATTATTTTGTGGATTAATTATCTCACATTTTCTTCTCTATCTTTTGGAGAGGGGCTAATCAGATTTTTATGATAAACTTTTTTTTTTTTCTGGTACCAGGAATCGAACTCACGACCTTGCGCTTGCCAGGCAGGTGCTGTGCCTCTGAGCTAAATCCCCAGCCCCCTTATGATAAACTTTAAAAACCCATTTGTCTGTATCAGGGAATAGAAGTGGAAGCAGGGATCTGAAATAGGTTCCTGCTACTTGGGAACACTAAATATGGCTGTCCTGGGAAATAACCAGGCCCACAAGGCAGGAGAGAAATGGGTGGATTGGAAAGAGATTCTGGAGGCAGGGACAAAATGGCTTTGCGATATGGAGGACGAGAAAAGTAAAAGAGCAGAAAGAGAGATTCTTGTATTTATGATTTGCACTGTAGGGCAATGGGGATAAATTTTGCCTTAATACGGTTTTTTTTTTTTTTTTTCCAAGAGAATATTCAGTTCAGTTTCATACACCTGCTCTAATATTTGTCACTGTGGAATGTCAGGCCAAAGTGGCAGTGTCAAGACAACATTGACACTGCAGTTGAATTGGTCTCCCCTCCCCCCCATGTAAATACTTTATACACAGTAGACCTTTTAAACTTCATATATGTAGATTATGAGTAGCTGGACAAAGACCTGGCTTGCGAAGGACTCTCTTCTGAAATGTGGGTTGTTCTTATGACCTTAAATTATAATCAAGTCTCCAGACTGTTCTTAGTAGTGTAGAAAGCAGCTGGATATTCCCGTTGCTTCAAGAGTAAAATCCCAAAGCAAGATTAGACTTGACAGATGGTTCAGGTATGATGGCAACAGGTATTCATTACATTCAAGCTTTATTCTCTTGTTCCACAGAACTTAGAAAGCTAATAATTTACTGCAGCAGTTTTTCCTGCTTTAAGAAACCATATTAGCCACATAAAAATTATAGCAGGTCAGAAGCACTAGCAAATAAATGAGTCAAATGGGTTTCACTTAAATTAAGTAAAACTTTACAATTTGCTTCTTCTGCCATAATTTAAAGTGTTTTTTTCTCTCTAAATAATGTACTTCAAAATGGCACCAAGTTAAAAAAAGGTTGCTATCATTATACCTTGTTTTGCCTCTTTTTTTTTTTTTTTTTTTGCCATTTTAAAAAAAATGTAGCAAAATAACTCCTGTTTCTGGCCTGAGTTATGTCTTGTTAAAATGCAGATCTAGCCTCAGGGGTCCAGAGTGAGGGCTGAGATTTGCATTTCTAACAGTCCCGCAGGGGATACCCACTCTTTGGGCAAGGAAGTGCAGGGGTAGCTTGGCAGCTGGTCTGACCTTCACAGCTGCCCTGTTGAATGAAGAAGGCAGAAAGCCTGTCTGAACAACCCTTCTACCACATACCCTCTACACTGCCCAACTGGGTACCACCTGTTGATTAAATTCCAGTGAATTCAGAGTGTAGAATTGAGACGACGACAGCATGAAAGAGAACGACTCTGGGGGCCAGGAGACCTAAGCTTGTGTCCTTTCTACTAAGCAGTTAAGCACAACCTGCTTAATTTCCTGATTTTAAAAACCACAGTGTCTATCATTTCAATCAAACCATTTTCAAAAACACCAAGAGAAATACTATGTTTGTAAAGACTTTGCCTAGAGGTTTGGTTGATTCTCGTGATCTTCAGTTGTGATCAGATCCATAGCCCACACTGTACTTTATTCTATTATCTAGCTATATCTCTAGGTAACTCCTATTATATATGGCTCTGTTTTTGTAAAAAGGTTATCATATACAAATGCTATGTATGTATATTTGTATGTGAAAAGAGAGATAAGAGATACTAAGTAGATATATGATAGGTAACAGTTGATAGGTAGGTAGAGATGATAGAGGATGGGTTGATAAAGAGATGCACAATTAATTCATATATATGTCTTTCTCTGAGTTAGGGGGTACAGCAGCAAGCCATGAATATGTACTGAGTAATGCTTGCTTCTGACCCGCTCAGGGGGTTACTGCTCTGACTGTCTCAGTCCCACCTTAGGAGGAAAGACTCCCGCAGCAACCTGTCGGAATCTCTTGGCAGCCCTCCCCTTCCTCCAGTCAGCACTGGCTGTCCTCTCCAGTTTGGGAGAAGGTCTGCGGCCCTGCAGAGGTGCTTAGCCACAGGCCTGGGCCTGGGCAGCCCGGACTCCGGGAGCTGGAAAGAAGAGGCTTGCACGGTGTGGTGTAGAGATGCACACAGATGGGCGCCTGCCGTGTTGCTCAGGGAGAAATAACCCTCCCCGGGGCCCATGGACAGAAGGGTGGCAGAGCCCTGGGCACTGTCCTTATATCTTCTGTTCCGTGGTTCTGACCCTATTTAGGCTGGAAGGCGAAAGGGCGCTGCTAGTGTCCACAGGCATCTGTATCTTGTACTTGTTTATGTTCTGTCAAGCTAAGAAGAGGTGACTGCAGGTGAGCGGGTGTGGGCCGTTGGCTCACACTGCGGAAAGTCGCGGGGGCATTCCTGGTTTTCTAGCAGAGCTGCGCAAGCAGCCTGAGGACAGCTGCTCCTGTCTGAGCTAGGCATCAGCAAGAGAGTGCGCATGCTCAGCACCCACGTGGGCCAGGATATGACACCCTCAAAGGAAGGGGGTCTGGCCAGAGGAAGCCTGTATGTGAAGGGGCAGAAAGGCATTTTCACAAATTCACCAATACCCTCAGCCAGCTGGCCCGGGACTGTGTGAGCCAGAGCCCTGTTGGGTACACCCTTGGGGTTCAGGTAGTGTGGCTGAGGCAGTGTGGATGTTGGAATCGCTGGGCCCCGGCCCAGAGTTTAGATCTTTCACTTAACTGTTGTGCAACTTTGTAGAAATTTCCTTAATCTCTCTGAGCCTTAATTCTCTCACTTTAAAAAGCTGATATAATAAAATTCCTCCCTCATGGTCATGGGAGACCGGAAATAAGTAGGTTTCCTTTTCTTCCTTTCTCCTGTGATGTCAGAGAGAAAGCAACTGTAGTAAGCAGGAGGGGCCCTCCAGTCTGGGACAGGCAGACAAAAGTGGGTATGCCTGGACTCCAGGTGGGGAGCCACTGCCTGCCACAGGGAGTGACATGCCATATGTAGCAAGCACAGGGCACCATAACCCTCACTTTCGGTGGTTAGGGTAGCACTTGTAGTCCTTGGTATGAGCAAGACACCTTGGCATTGAATATGGCAGGAACCCCTGCTCCACCTGGTTTCCTAAGCCAGCAAAGCTGGGACTGGCACCCTAGGGCCTTGGAAGTGTCAGAAACCTGAGGCAGGATTCTCCTCCCTACTCAATGTTGGTGCAAGGTCTTGGACTCCTAGCTGGGGCCAACCAGGAAATTGACCATGGACGGGAGAGCTGCAGCTCTCTGCTGGCTGCTCTGTGCTGGACTGGTTTCAAGCCAGACAGCTTTTTCCTCTTCTTGCTGGACTCAGGCAGTAATTATTTACAATTAAAGAGCAAAAGAGATGAATTGGTTCTTAGTCCCTGACTAGAGAAACTGGGATTTTTTTTTCTCCATCTGTTTGGTCCTCCTTTCAAATTGGAAGTAAATGAATGATTTTAGTGTGGTAGGGGCCAATCTTATCTGATTGTTGTGTTAACTCAATCCTTGAACATCTACGTGAGGGTGATTAGGATCAATGTCTTGTACTCAGAAAGCACTAATATAGTATTGTAGTTGAGATATAGGATTTGAAGTCTTAGAGACCCGGGAAGAAGAAAGTGGATAAGAACTGTGAATAAAGCTTTGAATCCTGAGGAGACTGGAGGACACGGGGTTTGCCTTTTAAAAGGTTAAAGTGCTGTCTTGCCCTGTCTCCTGAATAAGGGTTTGCATACTTCTCCCAAAACACCATGGGGGAGGTCGAGAATGGATGCTCCATTCTAGAGGGATAGTGTCCCTGTGATTTTATTATTTGCTGTTAATGCCCTCACTTCCGTGCGTAATCAGGGGTCACAGAACCACCTCAGCAATGCATATGTTAACAGTATTGTATGGGATTATAGCCTCTGGTTAACTGTGCCCCTTATGTACACCCCAGAACCTTTGAATCCCATTTGAGTTACTGTCCTTGGGTCATTTGAGCTCTGCTAAGAAGTAAGCACAGCTTTTTGGATGAACTACCAATGGCACAGTCCTTGTTTTATGTCATCACTTATTTGTTTTAATATCACCCTAAGGTCATAGCTACATTTATAATTTATTGCACTTAAATTATTTAGAGGAATTAAAAACTATTTTTCTTAGGACCTAAAGTTAATTAGTTATTTATTTTGTAGTACTACAGAGAGATTGAACCCAGGGCCTTTGTGCTGAACTCCTTCTCCAGTCCTTTTTTTATTTTTAATTTATTTCTAATTCACTAAGCTGTCCAGGCTGGGCTCAAATGTTAGATTCTCCTGCCTCAGCCTCCCAGAGTGCTGGTTGTTTTAGGCATGTGTCACCATGCCTTATTTTAATGCTTTGAGAAACTGAATGCTGTTGTAAATTCAGGACAGTGCAGGTGCCTTCTAATTTGTATAGATGGGATGAGAATCAACCAAATCGTTCAGTCCAAGTTTGTGTGAGGAGAGCTCATTGTGATCAAGTGAGAGAACTAGGGATCCTGCATTTACACAAATACTTGAGATATGGACTCAGCCCCTGTCTACACACAGAGGCATGGACTGTGAATCAATTCAGTGAGTAACAAGGGCTGTAGGAGTCACAAAGATCCTCAGTTATGCAGAGGCACGGAGGGGAGTGTCAGGTCCTAAACACATAGAAGGAAAATACTTGGAGAATCTTCTGGGAGGAGGGCATGGTGGGAGTATGAGAGGAGAGGGAAGGGGCCTTTACTCCTGGGGTGGTGTTGGCACTTGCTGTTGGAAACTGCATGTCACTCGTGGACAACATGAGCTTCCTGTGTGAGATTCCACAGGGACACAGTAGTAGAATGCAGTGCACCTCAGGTACCTTCATTCCTGAGCGACTCTGGCCTCACTGAGTTTGTCTCTTCAAACTTTGTCTTTTCTTGGGTCCCATCCTCACTACTATCCTATTTTTGCTGGTGCTATTATTGTTGTTTCAGATTTTGCTTTATCTCTCTCAATAAATTTCATTCCAAAGAGTCAATCCTGCTTGGGAAACTAAGCTGTAATCCTGGGTCTTATTACCAATTAGAGGAAGCATCTTGAGGAGTCACTCATCTGCCTGCACCCAAGTGTTCTTGGGTTAAAAGGAAAGGGGGATTGGGTGATATTTGGGACTGTTTAAGTAGGAGTACTTCAAAAATGCCAGAAGTAAGCAGTTTTCTGACTTTAAATGCAATGTAAGAAGCTAAAGTGAATCGTCTCCAAGTGTGGCCCCTGGCATAAGCAGGTGTGTGGCCTTCAGGAGGATTAGAGTCCCCTTCCTGGGAGGACAAGACCATGGCCACTGTTTAAGTTATTGTGGCATCAGCAGGCAGCCACCATTGTGTCCTCAACCTGCCCATTTTTGTGACATTCCCTCCTTGCCACATTTCTGTCAAATGACATTAACTGATATTGTGGTCCATTTTTCCCCTTTAATAACTGCTACCTTTGAATTTCATTTCAGTTGTCTTTTTGCTGGGTCAAGATGTGAGTCCTGGGAAGGATCCTCCCATTTATAATATGCTCCTTGCCTGTGGATGGGTAATGCAACTGCGTCCATCTGATTTCAGTGGATAAGATCTCTGTGTTCCTGCTTGGTCTTCTGGACAGTAGGGGAGGAAATGGCTGAAACACTCCCTTCAGCCATTCATAAACCAGCAAAGTTCCCGGTTTTCAGACGGAAGTGCTCCTGGAGGTAGACAGTGAAGTGATGTCGGATTTCATGTGCCTTGTGAAGCTCTCTCATCCTCTGAGTCACCAGCCCCACCGTGTCCCTGGAGGACGGCAAGCTGTGTAAAAAAACCATCCATCCATTATCATCCATTATCAGATGGAAGCCTTCCAGCCCCCTAGTGAGAAATGGGAGAGAGCTAATGTCCACATGGGTAAAAAATTATTGACCATGAACAGAGGAAATGTTTTTTCTCTCCTTCCCCCCTGTGATTGGAATTACTAATTAGATCAACATGAAATTAAAATGATTCCAAGACTGAAGCTCTTGGGGAAGAATCTCTTGAAGTCCGTTTTTCATCACTGAGCTGAGACTAAATTATGCTGTCAAAATGCCATATTATTTCAAATTAGCCAAATTAATTAATCTAACTCAGTCCTTGGCTATATTAATCATCTGTTTTAGAATTTTATTAGAGAAATAACGTGACTTTTTCAGTTTAGTGAACATAGATGAACTTCACTGGCAGGTGGCTTTTCTTCTGTTGAAAGCTGGTATTTTAAAATCCAGGCAGTAATAGGATTCCCTCAAATGCACTCACATTAAGTTTCAGTTTTTTGTTTTGTTTGCATGTGAAAATAGCTAACTTTTTGCAATTAAGAATGCAAGGAATAACTGGTATTTTTTTACTTTTTTTTCTTGAGCATGCAAAGGTGCTGAAATTATTGCCTAATATACAACCCATTTTTATTCTAGTTCTCTTTCAAATGCCAGAAATTCAGAAGTACATGCTTAAGAAGAGATTTTCGTTGAGGTCATCCATGGTCCACAGTACTCTAATTCTAGATTCTCCAGCAATGCCCAAGGCTGAGGGGTGAGGAAGTAATGTGACCCATACCATGCCTACCTACGGATTCCTCATGCATGGTCTCAAATGAATCTGAGATAATTGATCCTTCCCACATATTTAGTGATTGCACACATTACATTTACATCTTGATTTATTCCTCAAAATTTATCAGAACATGTTGTCCATAGAAAGATAATAATGATGGTGGAGAGAGCAGGCATCATGCTCAGCCATTTCACCTTTTTGCAAAGTAAGTTTTATCGATATCACCACCCTCCTGACACACACCTATCTGGTGTTTGTTTGCTTTGTTTTTGGAGACCATATCTTGCTGTGTGACTCAGGCTGACCTCAAACTACTGAGCTCAAGTGATCCTCCTGCCTTGCTGGACTACATGTGTGTGCCGTTGTGTTCAGCTGTCACTATCTGATGGATTAGAAAACCAAGATGCGGTAGTCACCTTTCCTCACTATGACAAAATGCCAGAGATAATCAACACTGGAGGAAAGATTCATTTTGGCTCACAGTTCATAGGTTTCAGTGCATGGTTTCTTGGCACTGTCACTTGGGCTAGTGGAGACAATATGCATCATGTAGGAGCATGTGGTGGAGACCTGTTCACCTCCTGTGGCTGGGGAAAAACAGAGAGAGGAAGAGAGGGGTGGGGCTGGAATCCCACAGGGTCCCACCTCCACCACCACCTACTAACACCATGGCACAGTAACTAATCCTTTAGCAGGGGACTTTGAGGGACTTCTAGATCTAAAACATAACAGAAAGATCAATGTTCGAATTTACGGTAATTTCATCGTGATTGAACAGGGAGCTAATATCAGATAAGAAAGTACTAAACAGTATCGCTTTTCAAAACACTGAATTTCTTAGTGACCAGGTGAAACAAGCCCATAGTAACTGTCACCCTTACAATAGGATGCCAAGTCCTTGACACCAACAATAGTTTTAGACTCACAGAAGCTCATGTGCTGGAAACTTAATCCTCCAATTCACATGTTCACATGGTGAGGGCATTTGAGGGGTGATGCTTGGGGAAGTAATTAAAGCTAGAAGAGGTCACAGGCCTCATGATGGGATTAGTGGCTTTGAAAGAGGAGGAAGAGAGACCCCAGTGTGGTGCTGCCCGCTCCTGTCACATGACACCGTCTGCTGTATTATGATGCAGCAGCAAAGTCCTTGCCGGTGGCAGTCCCTTGATACTGAACTTCTCAGCATCCAGAGTGGGGAAATGCACTTCTTTTCTTTATAAATTAGTCTTCGTTATTCTGCTAAAGCAGCAGTAAATGAACTAAGGTAACATCCACAGGGAAAGGCTGTGAGGAGCTGACAGAATCTGCTGGAACAACAGCTGTGCCGGCGCACATACCGCATGGGCATTGGCAGAGGCTCACCTAGAAGCTAAGGAGAGTGGTTGACAATGACCAGAATGTTACCTGGGAGCCAGGGCCTCTTTCCCCATTCTGGCTATTATCTAGAATAAATTTCTAAGAGCCCAGGTCACTTGGAATGAGTAATGTGTACTTAGCAATCTGCAAAGCCCACGATTCCGGTTATACATATAGGTCTTCCAGAGCGTGTGGAAAATATACACTTTTTGTTGTTGCTCTCCCCAGCTGCTCTTGTTCATATAACTGCAGCAATAAGAACTGTGGCTATTGACGTTATTATTGTTGTTAGTAATGCTAATGAGAATACAGTAGCTCGATTTCACTTGACACTTTTCCTGGAAGGGGTTTAGTGTTTATTATTGCTCATTTTTGCCCTTTGAGATTCTGGCTGAAACCCAATGAAGACGTGGAAAAGTATCGTGAGAAAGGTTGTACTTGTGGTATTTCTGGCTTGGCAGGATACAGGAAGTACAGCTATCTTAGGGGAAAACAAGTTTACATATTTTTCTGGATATGTATCTATATATCTGTCTTAGAGTTGAGAGGCTTGATGTTTACTGAAAGGTTTGAACCTCAGCCTCAAATTACTAACCTCACAGAAGATTTTGAAAAACTGGCTCAGCTACCACCCAAAAAGTTCCTGCAATATTTCAAGAGCTAAAAAAAAAAAAGGTAGCTTGCAGTTCAGTCTCCAGAGGCCACAAAGAAGGCATTTCTGGGAGGCAATGGGCTAGAACACGAACTTTGCAAAGTCTTGCTGAAAAGCAAACTTTGTATTTTTTTCTCACTGGTGGTCAATATTTGTGTGGGCAATAACTAGATTATTCTGCAAATATTATGAAGTATTTTGGGATTTTTGTTTATCTTATTTTAGAGAGACAAAGTGCCTTTTTAGGACTCACTGGCAGGTGGAATTTAGAATGGTCATAAATGGAATTATCCTAACAAAGTGGTGCCTCGCTCTCCTCTCAGTTTTATTTTAACCACTGACCTTTTTTATTCTACCCAGCTCAAAAATTCTATATGCCTCCCTGGATGATTTCTCTAGTTTTTCATGTATTTGGCCTGACCTTAATGGATGAGTGACTTTCTGTACCACGTATTGTGTTCTTATCTCAGTCATGTTTCATATATATTTTTGACAAAGAATTGTTGGCAAGGTGGGGACTTGACATTCAGTCCCTGCTTCTGATAGCTTTCTCTTCTATAGGCCAAGAAGAACATTTCTAGGATAGACACAAAGTAAATGCTTCTCAAAGAACTTATACTACATTATTTTTGGTGGAATAATGCTTTTAGTACAATCATTAGGTGAACAATATTTTGAGAAAAAAAGCCATATGAATAAGTTGAAAACTCTTTAGGAGACTAGATTGTTCATTTAGACAATATAACTGATGCCAAGATGGGCATAGCACTGGGTAAGTGCACGAGGTCTCAGTATGCTTTTATTTAGAGATATTGGTGTGATTGTAAATTTTGGCCACCTACCGTGCAGTTACTGAACATAGTGTGATGTTTATGATGCATGGCTGAGGTTGGCTCACACTGTCTACTGTCAAATATAATTTTATTAGATGACTTTATTCTACTTATTTTAGCAGCACACTCAGTGGTTTCATAAATCTCTTTGTTTGTTTTGTTTTGTTTTTCTTGCGGTACCAGGAATCAAACTCATGACCTTGTGCTTGCCAGGCAGGTGCTTTGCCGCTGATCTACATCTCCAGCCCCTCGTTTCATAAATCTCATTGCTGTGTGTGGCACTGATTTTACCAGCTATTAGTGAAAAGAAATTTATTGATTTAAAATAAAGAACTAACTGGCAGTGTGGTAGTGCACAAGCTGTAATCCCAGCAGGAAAAGAGGCTGAGATAAGAGGATCGAAAGTTCAACTTTATGCTGGGCAACTTAGTGACCTAGCAAGTCCATCTCAAACCACAACACAACAACAACAGCAACAAGAAAGGACTGGGGATGTAGCCATGGGTAGAGACCCTGTATTCAGTCCCCAGTATCACATACACACACATACACAAACAACAAATAACAATCTAACTGGTGTACCCATGACCTAGGTTCTTGCATGATCTTTGTTTCTGTCATAATATATCTAAAAGTTAGGATGGTTTTTCTAGCACACACACACACACACACACACACACACACACACAGTGATACAATCATGAACAGGTATATAAAATTTTGACCAGAGCGTAGGGGTTGAATGGTGTTCCATCAGAATTCATGTGTTGGCATGCTAGCCTCCCATATCTCAGGCATGCTCTTATGTGAAGTTACAGTCTTTATAGAGGGAATTAATTTAAATTGTAGTCATTTGGGTGGTCCTTCATATAGTATGACTGATATCCTTATAAGAAAAAGGAAAGTTGGGTACAGACACATCTACAGAGGGCAAACAATGCAAAGAGCCACAGGGAGAAGGTAGCCACCTACAAGTTATGGCAAGAAGCATGGGAAAGGTCCTTCTTTCTCAGCTTAGAGAGAACTGGTCCCATCAAAACCTTGATCTCCAACTTCCCACCTGCAGAACTGTGGATGATAAATTTTAGTTGGTTAAATTACTCAGTCTGTGGGACTTTATGACAGCTGACTGAAACACGTAGTGATGCAAAGAAGTCAGTGAATGGAAGATGAATTCCAGTAGTTGCGGAAGCAGAAACAGAAATCTTCAGTCGCACAGTCCCCAGCATCACCAGTAGCTTCCTGTGGCCAGTGTTGGTGGAACTTGACAGCAGGATGAGGCACATGGCCGACAGTGGCAACATAGACAGAGCCTCAGTAGACCTATCTGCGGGGCAAGTTTGGCTGTGCAGTCTCCTGGTCCTTTTCTGTTTTCTAAGATATAATAGGCCTTCAGAATTTATCTTCTTTCCAAATGGTTCACAGTTACTATTGACTACAACTAATAATGTTGGCTGTCACAGCAATAGGTGCCAAGAATGGTTGCATCCCTCAGGCTGCAAGCAAAGTTGGGGACCTGAGATTATTTATCTGAGGTAGAAGGAATTAAAAATGGGACTTGTGTCAAGGGATATGAATCTTTCTACCCATGGTATATAGTGATAGAACACTAAAGAATTGTCTGTAAGCCAGGCGTGGTGGGGCACAACTGTAATCCCAGCACTTGGGAGACTGAGGCAGGAGGATCATTGTGAGTTTGAGACCAGCCTGGGCTACAAAGTGAGCTCAAGGCCACTTTAATAGAGAGACCCTAATAGAGAGACCGTATCTCAAAAAGACAAAAAAACAGTTATCTTTAGTGTGTATAATGAAGTGCCTTTTGATGGCCAGCTTGGTGAGGTCCAATTGCAGCAACTGTGTAATTAAATTAGAGGCAAAAGAATTCAAAGATATTTGAGGTGAGTGGCTGACTACATATACTTGGAGACATAGGATAACACATTTTGGAACATCCCTCCAACTCCAGCTGAGGTTTTCTTGCCAATCAAATCAGCTCCTCTTTCTGCTCTGATGAAGCTTTGTACTCACTGAAGACTGTGTGACCTTCTCACGTGGTTGACTCACCATGTGGGAGGAAGCCAGTTACCCATGCCTCACTCACCCCACTTCTTATTGTCTCCAAACCTGCACCTGGATTTAAGCCTCCAAGTGACTCAGATGTAGATTTTGTAAGGGAGGAAAAATGCTTCCTTCTAAATTTCTAGGTGGTATAGTTAGTGTAAGAATTAAGTTCTCAATGAAGACAGATTTATAGGGAAAATTATTTTTTTGTGTGCATAGGAGTAACACACAATGAAACAATGGATAAGCCAGAAGATTGAAACTTATATATCATCCCGTGCTACTGAAAGGAAGACAAGTTTGGAGTTTCTTGTGGTTGGTGGAGGAAAATGATGGCAAGGAGAAGGATAAAAGATATATGATGAATAAAGTTTACCTTCTGAGAAGACAAGAATCTTCAGGTGATAAAAGTTTTCTCAGAGTAGCTCTCTTCCAAGTACAGATACATTTATTGCTGGAAATTTCCTTTATTAATCTAAATTTCTAAAAGGGGAAATTTATACTTTATTGTAGGCCCCTGAGGAAGGCAACATGCTTAATCTGCATTGGCTAATTCTCAGTTTCCTTTGACTCAAACCAATATGCCTAAATAACATATTTTGTAGTGACACTGAACCACCCCTAGTGTACAACAGTAACACATTGAGGAAAAGACCAGTGTACCAAAGGATTTGTAAGACTTTGTTATCTACTACAAGCAAAAAATCTAGAAAATATATTCAAGTGTAGGGCCCAGTGACACTGACCAAGGGGAAACAAGACATACTTTAGGGTAGCATTGGATTGAATAATAAAGGAAACTTTTCCAGAGGGTGTGAAGTCACAGTAGCAGCCAAACAGATGAAAATGATTGTAAGGATTTTCTTCTTTAAATACTCAAATTCTGGGCTTTATGAAGTACCACACTAAAATAAATTCAAGTTGCCAGAAAGTTCTTCATTTAATATGAAATCAAAGTGTTTTAGCATATAAATGTTGCAGTGGGCTATCACATATAATTTGCCCACAGACTCTCATTATGTCCTACAAACTTGCAAGAAGGCATTTCTTTCAGTTAAGAAATAGACTGAGAACTTCAGCATGTTTAAAAGAGCTGTAGAGGCTCTTTTGATGGCCAGAGGGATGGGAGAGGGGTATGGGTGCTGCTGTTGACATGGATGCCTGATTTTATTGGGTGTGATTGGACCCCAAGTGGCAGAGCAAAGAATATATTTACAAATACTGCCAGGGGTGTGGAAGGCAATGCTCTGTCACAGGCAGTAGGACCAAAATCTGTGAGAATGGTTTACCTTAGGGATATTTGGTACTGGTTAATTAATTTCAGAGGAATACTTCACAAAGTCACACTTAATTGGCAAATGAAAATGGTTCACTCTTATCAACTGATGCCCAGTTCCAGGGCCATGATAAATGGCATCCCCTTTCACCCATGTCTCTGACCTTAATCAGGCCATAGCTCCATCAGGCCATAGCTCCTGGGCCATAGATATGAACAGCAAATATAAATAAGGAAGAATCTGAAATAACGTCACGCGTGCTTCCGGAGAACATTCCTGTCACTTGGCCTCAACACACAGACCTTTGAGCCTTCTCCAGGATAACTCTGCCCTGTGGAAGGGTAATAAGAAAAGCTTTAAGGCATTATAGACACAGATTCTGAATTCATGCTAATTCATGAGGACCCAGATCTTTAGAAAACAGGTTCATGGGTGATCAGGCACTAAGTGGAGTTTGAAATTGTGCTTACCTTGCTAAGGACTCACTACAGTGAATTTAGAGAAGACATCCTTAGCCATTCCCATACGCCTCTCTGACCTACACAGGAAGTGCTTTCACAGCAAGGCAGTGAATCAAAGCTTTCATCAAGAAAATTTGTCTTTTAAAAAGGGCAGGTAGCCAGACATGGTACAGTGGTGCACAGTACTACACCAGCCAATATGAACTAGACTTTGATTTAGAAGAAAGCAGATTGGAAGATTAGTTGTGATTTTTTTTCTCTCTTTTGGCTTGAGCAGTATTCACAGAGATTGACTTGGATTCCAAAGTCTCTTTTGGTTTTTATTTGTTTGTTTTGCTTTTCTCTAGGGCTTGTGAGGATGACAAAAATATAAAAAGCAGAAAATAAATTTTTTTTTAAGGCTCAATTGCTTGGAACGGAAAACAAACTGCTTAAAGAAGGTGATGAGCTAAGTAAATTCCCTGGATTAGACAAAATCCTAAGTGGTAAAAGAGGAGGGAGTAAGAGGGGTTGCATTAAATTTTTTTTCTGCATTTGAATATAGAGAAAGAAGGAATAAGCCAGTATGTCCTACAGTTTTAAAATATAGTCATACAGCTTGGAAATGTTAAACCAGAAATGAAGCTTGAAGTTTGAAACACTCATGTAAAAACAGAAGTCCCACACCTAATTGTGTACTTGAACATTTCAGAGAGTATCAAGAGGGTTCAGTATTGTTTTTAAAGTGTCAAGGTGTGTGCAAGGAAGGCTCACACAAGATTTTTAAAATTTTTATTTATTTTTCTGTACAAGGGATCAAGTCCTGGGCCTCCCACATGCTAGGAAAGTTTTCTACCACTGAGCTACATTCTCAGCCAAGATTATTCTAAGTTTTATTGTACACTAAATGAGTTTTAAAAAATGCTAAAATATATATATCAAAAATATTCATGTTCTCCTTGCTTCCAGTCTTTCTGCTAATTTCACGTCTATAACCCAATAAAAGTCACCTTTCCCAGCTCCAAATCTGCTGCAAAATATCTTCTAGTGTGATTCAGCCTCCCTCCAGCTCTCTACACCCAAACTCCTCTTGCTTTCCCAGGCCTGCCTGGGCTCTCTTTCACCCATCCTGTTCGTCCGCCTAAGTCCAGGAGCTGTGGAAACCAGCAGAGCTGGACCTCCAATACTCCCTGCTTGTCATCAAAGCTCTTAACCTCTCTACTTCATCCTTTTTATGTAAGACAGGGACACCCCTAATAAAACAACATTGATAGGAGATGAAATAAGAAAAAGTGTGTAATTCAGGTGTAAAATACATACCTGACAGCAGATGTGCCTTCTCCATTTCTTCTCTCTATGCACATAATCATCTTGACTTTATCCTTAGGTGCAGTACTGATAGGTCGAGCAGAGCTAGGCCTTCCTTGCTACCTCTTGCCTATCAAGATAGAAGACACTGTTTTCTTCCTTGAATTAGCAAAACACTGTATTACCATATGTTGTAGCACTCAACACCCATGAATCATGTACCTGGTAATGTAGTTAATTCTATAAAGTCCTCAAGAGCTCAAATATGTTTTAACTTTTATTTTTAGTTTATCTTTTGGTGTGTAACAAAACAACTAATTCAATAAATTGCCTATATAAGATTCCCATTTAAAGTTACAAAGCAAATAAATGAGCATGTTTCAAACAGTAAATATTCATTCAGATGTGAACAAATGCATTAAAAAATCAAGAGCGTACTCATATAAGATGATACCAAGGTAATACATCTCTAACACTATATAAATATAATTGAATACATATTTCACCAAAGAAGATATATGAATGGTTGGTTATTAAGTACATGTAAAAATCCTCAACATCATTAGTCATTAGGGAAATGAATAGTAGCATCATAGTGAGATACCACTACATACTCACTAGAATGACCATAATAAAAAAAGCAAACAGTAACAAATATTGGTGGGTGTGCAAAGAAACTTGTATCCTTCCTATATTAATGATGGGAATATAAATTTTGCTGCTACTTTGGACCACATTTGGGCAGTACAATTTATATTCACTTCAGCATACATTTTGTTCATAAAAAGTTTACCACAAATCCCACCAATTATTACTCAAGGAATCTACTGAGGAGAAATAAAAATATGTGTTTAGCTGGGTGTGGTGGCACACGCCTCTATCCCAGCACTCAGGAGGCTGAGGCAGGAGGATCACTGCGAGTTTGAACCTAGCCTGGGCTACAAAGTAAATTCAAGGTCAAAGTGAGTTTTAATAGTCTCAAAAAAAAGGTATGTGTTCATACAAACATTTTCAGGCAACGTCCATAACAATATTCTTCATAATATTCAAAGTATTAAAAAATCCAAATGTCTATCAACTGATGGTTGGATAAATAAAATGCCACAGAACCATACAACAGAACATTAATTAGCAATGAAAACATGAAGTGCTGATGCATGCAACACACTGATAAACCTAGAAAATGCCATATTACATGAAATAAGCCAGTCACAAAAGACCACATGGTATATGATTCCATTTATGTGAAATATCCAGGGAAACTCAAACCAATAGAAGAAAATAAGTTCTTGGTTGCATGGGGCTGGGTTGGGGGGGGCAGGAAGAAGAATGAATGCAAATGGGAAATGGAATTCTTTTGTGATTCTAAAATTGTATTGTGGTAATGGATTCACAACTTCTTAAATTTACTAAAAAATCATTGAATTGTCCAATTAAAATGGTTGAATTTTATGATATTGAAATTAGACTGCCATAAAGCTGTTAAAATAATTGGACTTCCAGACTGTAGCACTTTTATGTATTGGAGTAATAAAATAAAACCTAGCTCCTTTTAAATAATATCCCAACGAAAACATACTCAAATTCTATGAAAGGCTAAAATGCAGAATCTGTCTGGTTATTATGTTTTGATAGAATAGTTATTTGGCCTCATGTAGTAAAATACAAAAAAGTATATATTTTCTTTATATACACTATTGAAATAGGAATAAATTTTTAGAGGAAAATCCAATGATAATTTTTAAACATGTTTTGTAGAGATTTTAATTTTTCAACAATTAGGTTAGAAAGGATTGTTTTTACTAAGACTTTATTGGATCTGATCTATTAGTTTGTTCATATAAATTGTCAGTACATTGCAGTCTTTTACTGATTAATTATTCTCCCTACAGTCTATTAGCTAATATTTACCACTTACTGCCTAATTAAAATTGAACTCAAGCTACTATTAAATGGAGGTCATTCTCAAGTTCTTCTCAAGAGAAATATAGGTTTGGTTGTAGGAGAATTGCCAAGGAAGTCTTTTGTCAGAGGGTAGTTATTTAGAAATCAATAGGAAATTTAGGAATATGGGTGGCTTTCGCCACTCAGTTCTATTGTCGATGATTTACATTGAACATCAGATTCATTTAAGGTGGATGATGACTTACATCTGGATTGAGAAAGATGTATTACCAGGCAGTAATGAGTAAGCCCGTACTTCCATAATTAAACTGCAGTAAGTGATAAGCAGATGTGATCCTCTCTCCACCTGATGTGTGCCCAGCTCCTTGAAGCATAATAGGCCAAGAACAAACTCTCTCTCCCAACTTTCAGGGTTTTTAATGCAAGGTCTTCTGCCCCTTTGGAACTATGTGCAAATGCTTCTGGCGTGAGCTCAGGGGCTTCTCAAGAGAGCATGATCCCGTGCCCATCCCTTTGTTTCTCAAGGACATATGAAAAGGTTTTTTTTTTTTGTTTTTCTAATGCATCATATTATACATATTTATGGGGTACACTGTGATAATCCAGTCTGTGTGTATAATGTACACTGGCCAAGCAGGGTAATTAGCATTTCCGTATCCTTGTCATTTGCTTATGTTTTGGAATTTTGACCTGTTCTAGTCCTTCATACAATACATGACAGGTTGTTAAAGTCATTGTCTCTTGAACACTAGAATTTAATACTTCTGTCCATGCTTCTGTATCTTTTTCTCAATCTCCCCTCTCCTCTCATCCTCTTACTCTTCCTAGCCTCTTGTGCTGATTTTTTTATCCTCCTCTCCTTTGAGAACAACTTTTTTAGGAGCACGCTTGAGTGAGAATATACAGTATTTGTCTTTTTGTGAGAAGTTTTAATTGTTCTTTCTTCCACTGTAATGCATAGATTTAGATGCAATTCTGTCTAAACTTTGTTGTCTCTTTTATGCTTAAATGCAAGTAAATTTGATAATAAATCATTCTATAATAAATTTCTCCCTCCCTATTTGGTACAAAGAGGTCTTTATTGGCAGGACTGTTTTATTTCTACAACACTTAATATCAATGCTATAGAAATAATGCTAAAATTTCAGTGAGAGATGTTTAATGTTTTTCTGGCTAAACATTGAGCTTCCTTTTAAATGTATGTTATCAGTTATAAGTTCAAGGAAACTTATAACATGTTAAGCTCTTTTGATGGTTACAGGTCTGGTTCCCACCCCAGCTGTGGAGCAGGAGCTTTTATCTTGTTTTGCTCCTTCTGATCACTGGTCAGTCTTTGAAGGCTTCATACCATGTGCCCATATATAAAGCTTGTAATGTGGGTGTGTTGAGGGAGTGATGTGGGTGTTTCTAAACTGGGTATTTCCCTCCTGCCTTTCTGCAATGTGGTTTTGTGAAAGCAAAGTCTTATTCTAAATTCTGATTTATCTTGGTTCTCACAACAACCACTCACTGAAAAGGAGTCTTAGAATTAAAAATAACATTCAATAATCAAAACAAGGGGTGTCACAAAATTTACTAAGTTACAGACATGTACATAGGCAAAATGCACTCAAGGGAAAAGTACTGGGTACAAGACAGAAGGAGATCTAGGCAACTCAGAAAGAAATTTCTAGTGACAATAACCAAGACAACCTATCAGTTATGATATGATGAGCCATATATCTCTTTTTTGCTAATCCAGTGGAAAAAAAATGTTAGGAAGTGTATTACTTTTCTATGGTTGCTGTAGTGAATTATCACATATTTAGTAGTTTAATACAATATGAATCTATTGTCATATTTCTGGAGAGTTTAGCATAGATCTTACTGGGTTCGAATCAAGTTGTCAGCTGGAAAAACTTTCTTTCTGTAGGTTATAGAGGACAGTCCCTTTCCTTTCTTTTCAGAGTATGAAGGTGCCGATGTTCCTGGCCTCAAGAATCCTCCCTCTGTCTTCAAAGCCAGTAACAGTGGGTAGAATTCTCACCTTTCATAACTCTGATCTCACCTAACTCCTTCATTCATGTCTAAGGATCCTTCTGAGTACATTTTACCCCGACTCCAGATAATGAATAATCTAGTATAATTTCCTGCTGCGGTTGGATCTTGAGTGTCACCCAAAGGACTGTGTGTTAAAGGCTTACTCAGCAGCCTGTGGTGCTACTGGAGATGTTGAAACTTTTAGGAGAGGAGGCCCAATGGAAGGAAGTTAGGTGCTTGAGAGTGTGCCCTTGAAGGCGATATTGAGATTCTTTTCTCTTCCTGATTCTCTTTTTGCTGCCTAGCTACCACACGCTCCCTGCTATGATGCTGTCTCACTATGACCCAAAGTGATGGAGCTAAGTGACCATGGATTGAATTTTCTGAAACTGTGAGCCAAGATAAGCCTTTCTTCTTTTAAGTTTGTTACTCCAGGTGTTTTGCCATAGTGGTGGAAAACTCAGTGGCACATATCCCACCTTGAAGCCCTCAACTTAGTCACATCTGTAAAGTTCCTTTGCTATGAAATATAACATCTTCATCCATTCTGGGCAACACACTTTTGGGGATCATTCTTCTCCTGGCTACCATAAGGAGGTGAGGGAATATTCATTTCTATAGTACTCTGCTGGGAATGTAAAATGCTAAAAGTCTCTGGGGAGAGCATAGACATAGTTACTATCATAATTGCCTAATAAATATGCATACTCTTTAATCCAAATTTTCTTTGGATATATGTCCAAGAACATGACTATATATTCAAAGTTGTTCATAGGAGTGCTTTTCCACCAGGAAAAACCTGGAATAATTCAAATGTTTAATAACAGTAAATGGGTTAATAAATCATAGTGCATCTATTTGCACCAGTTATTTATTGCCAGGCAAAGAATTATCCCAAAATTTATCAACTTAAGCAATTAACATTTACTTTTCACATATTTTTTGAAAGTGAAGAATCCAGGAGTAGTTTATTTGCACAGTTTTGCCAGAACTCCTTATGAAACTGCAATCAAGATGTCAGTCTAGGCTGAAGGTCATTATGTGAAAGATTGGTGGGGCTGGTACACTTGCTAACAAGGTGTCTTTCTCACATGTGGCTGGTTGTCAGGTGACCATGTGGACTTCTCCATAGTGCTGCATGGATGTGTAAGTGTCCTTGAGATTTTCTCTAGGTGAGGAGAGAAGGGGGGGGGAGAGAGAGAGAGAGAGAGAGAGAGAGAGAGAGAGAGAGAGACAGAGAGACAGAGACAGAGAGACACAGAGAGAGAGAGCACTTTTGTGGCCCTGTATGACCTAGTTTTAAAAGTATACACACACATTTACTTCCAGAAAACTGTTCCCTAGAAGTCCAGCATGTACTCAAGGGGAAAAGAATTAGCTTTTCTTTTTAAAACTGTCATATGTCAAGCAAATTGAGAAAATGTTTCAACATCATGTATTTGAAAGCATTGCATTTCTTTAAAGAGGTGTTGCAAACCACTTCCAATGAAAGTTATCCAAAATATAATGTAGCTATAAAAATAGACTATAAAACTGTATGTACCATGTCATACATATATATTCATCAGGCATGACCTTGGAATTCTTGTCATTAACATATTACACGTACAACATAAGAATGTTTCCAAGGAGAATAACTCAGGAATGACATACTCTAAAATATTAACAATTATGTTTTTTCTGACTGTGTATGATTTTTGGTGTACTTTTAATTTAGCACTTTGATAATTTGTGTTTTCCTATTTTCTAGTGAGTTTGTATGTGACACAGTGTGATATTGCTATAAAGAGCTCAAGTTCTGGAGTCAGACCTCCTGGATGTATGCCACTTGCTGGCTGTGTCACCTTGAGAAAATTAATTATTTTCTCTGTGCCTCAGTGTCCACATCTATCAAATAAGGTGATACTGGTATAATGTTTAAAAACCATTAAGGACTAATTTCTAATCCCACAAATACAGATGAATTGACCTAAATTGCATTTTAGAAGATCCCAAGAGATTCTATCTTTTTTGATTTTGGAAATCATGGAAATGGGGTCTTCATTTCCCATCATCCATTTCTACATTTTTAAAAGTAAATCACATTTTCTTCTCAATGTGATAAATACTAAACATTAATTGGGTAATTCTGGGTGGTTCAGACTTGCTAAATTTATAGAAAAAAACATTGAAAACAAAGGTTAAATACTAATATGTTACTGCAATATGTAACCACATACCTCTAATACTATTAACTCTAGTAAGATTTCAGTTGTTAGAGAATGGCTTGATATAGAAAATTGTATGTCTTCCTATTAGCTCCTCAGGATCAGTAAAATATGTCTTGCAATACGTTACATGCTAATTTCATTATATATATATATATTTAATTGTAGTGTTGTTCTTCTTTTGACATGGAAAAAAATTCAAATAAGACTTCCTTGTTTTCAAATGGACAAGTACCAATACAACACTGAGACCGACTCTGGATCTTCTTGATTACTTTGCATTTCATTGAGCTCTTCTATTAAATTTTGCAGAAAATTATTTCATTTAAAGAAAAATTGGGTACATTGGCTATAGAATAAGTAATCTTGGATTATGAGCTTGGCTTATACACTGTGGAAGTCCCCTGTCCTATGACAAGCCCCGGTGACACTGGATAATCCACACTGAGCAAGGTGTAATTGAAAAACTCAGACCATACCATAAAATAATGGAATCATACCAGTCTCAAGCTGCTAAATCCCTTAGAGATGATCTAGTCTACTCACCTAATTTTACGGATGAAAAATCAAGTAAAATACAGTTCCAGTTGTCAGAAAATATATTTAGTTAAGCAGGACTGCCAGGAAATCTCCCAACTCAGCCCCATGATGGGGAATTAACACACAACCACATACTCATCGCTGCGTCTCCTGGGGAGGGCGGGATGGGTTCTGGAACTCTTCTCCAGTGAGCTTTCTTCCAGGTAGAAAAATGGAGGTGAACAGTGGGATTGTACCTGGAGGTGTGGGTGACAGTGGTCTGTGAAGAATGTGTCCTCTCTGAGAGTTTTAGCATATCACTGAGATACACACAGAAAAAGAAAAAAAAGATAGCTCACAGTATAAGCACACAGTCAGAATTCGAAGAAATGCTCCAGTTTGTGTGGTGTGTGTGTTTTTACAAAAGACTTGATTTTTTTAAATAGTAGTTTTAGTTCACAGTAAACTTAAGCAGAAGGTACAGAGTTCACATGTACCTCCTTTTCCCCATACAGCCTCTCCTGTGGTCAGCACACCACATCAGGGCAGCGCAGCCATCCAATGGATGAGCCTTCACCGGCACGCCATTATTATTCAAGCCCTGTAGTTCACAGTGAGGTTCATTCTTGGCACTGGACCTTCTGAGGTTCGGAAAATGTATGATAGCATGTACCCATCATCCATAGTAGCGTACAAAATAGATTCACCGTATGTTAAATCCTCTGTGTTCCAACATTGATTCTTCCTTCCCCCAACCCCTGATCTTTTTACTGTCACCATAATTTTCCTACAATGTTCTATAGTTGGAAACCTACAGGGTATATCTTTTCAGACAGGTGTCTTTCCTTAATGATATATACTTAAGCTTATGCCTTGTCTTTTCTGGCTTGGTAGCTCATATTGATTTTTTTTTTTTTCCGGTACCGGGAATCGAACTCACGACCTTGCGCTTGTCAGGCAGGTGCTGTGCCGCTGAGCTAAATCCCCAGCCCCTCATATTGATTTTTAACACTGAAAAAACCTCTACTTCCTGGATGTGCCAGGGCTTAGTTTTCTAATCACCTGCTGAATGACATTTGGTTGCTTCTATGCCCCGGCAATTATGAATAAAGCTGTCATAAACATGCGTGTACAGACCTTGTGTGAACAGAAGTGTTCAGTTTCGTGGGTCAACACCGGGGAATGTGATCGCTTGATCATACCCTAAGCATATGCACTGTGAGTGAAAACTACAGTGAATATTTAGAGTAAAAATGTATTATAGTAAAAGATATGTTGCTTTTAATTCCCTTCAGAATACTTGCCCTTGCTCTTAACACAGTTATCCCAACTTTCTTGCCATTTTCGGAAACAGTTCTGGAAATGCTGCTTGGTGAATGTATTTAGTTGCACTGCATCGGCTGCCTTGACGTCCTGCACCAATTCAAAATGTTTATCTTTCAGGGTCAGTTTGACTTTGGAGAAGAAGCTAGAAGTCACATGGTGCCAGGCTGGGTGAATAAGGTCAATGAGGATACACTGTAGTGTTTTTAGGCATCTGTTTTTCCATTAGATGGCATTCAGCAGCCTTCACTATATTTTTTATCATACCTGGTAAAGAGGGTCGAGAAAGAGGATTTCCTGAACTGCTTCTGAAAGTGTCATGAACGAAAGAATACCTAAGTATGTTGGAAGTGAAGGGGACTATTTTGAAGGAATTAATGGAAATATGTCTTCAACTGTAATAATTTTTCAAAAATTTAAACATTCTCTGTATATTTTGATCACAACACATACATTTAGTTTTATAAGAAACTGCTATACCAAGTTCCACAGGGGCTTTCCCATTTTGTTACATTTCTGTCAGCACTGAGTGAGAGTTCCTTCTGCTCCGTGTCCTTGCCAGCAGTTGGTGGTGTTTGTGTTCTAGTCAATCTTGCTAACTGGCGTGTAATGAGTGTAGTGAGCCTTTGTTCTTTTTTTTTTTTCCTCAGTAGTAGTTGAGATCTTGCAATTTTGTAATCAGTTACTGTTCCCTTTCTATTTGAGATTCTTTTCCAGGACTTGAAAACAAACAATTTGAAGGAATTAACTTCTAAGAGACAAACATTTTATTGAACAGCCTACTTACTGTAGTACCCCTCTCCGTGCACAAGACTAGTAAGAGCTGACGCTGGGTTCCACAGATGCCACTTGTGGTAGTAAGACAGTGCCTCTGCCCACTATGAGTTTGGTGGATGAGAATTTGTTGCTGGAAGGAGATTCCACCCGATAAATCGGAATGAAACCCTAACTGGTGGAACAGTAGCTTGAAACTGGGATTGACTGACTCAGTGATGTTCCATTGGGACTTTGGGGGACTCTTTCTTTTCCAGTCAACACACATATGTTCCCATTTTAACTTCTATAGTTTCTATGCAGCATTCAGGATAGGAAAGAAGGGAATATAGCCATGCCTCTATAAGGAGAAAAGAGAGAGGTGGTCCTAATGAAAATACTGAGACTTTTGAGAGGAAAGGTCAGAAGATAGAACATAAATACTTTACATTTATTTAATAAAGGGCATACTACTTTACATTTATTTAATAAAGCTTATGATTTTTCAAAAACACTTGCATATACATTTTTGTGTTTGCCCTTCACCAGTATTCTGTGAGACTGGCCAGTAAAGTGTTGTATCAATATTTCCATTCTACAGCTCAGAAAAGTGAGGCTTGCTGAGGTTAGAATGTAGAACTTGAAATGTAGAACTTGAAACTTGAATGTGGGGCTTGAAAACCAAGTGTCATCACTCCTAACTCAGAGGTCTCCCTACCAGGATTATAACTTTTCCTTTTTAGATGTGTTGAAGTAGTGCATAAAGTAAAGAAGTCAGAGGAGTCTGGAATGGTTCATTGTATTGCACTGACTGACCTGAATTGGGAAAAAAAAAGATGACAGAGTCTTTACTTACTTGGTCTTTAGCATGAGAAACTTTCCCTAGCTGTGCTAATACAGTTTCCAGCACGTTAGCACAGCAGTTCCCATAGGGAGCCCTTTGCTAGTTTTACAGGATGATATTCTCAGTAGATGGGCCAGCAAACCAGAGAGAAAGCAACCTCTAGTTTCCACCCACAGGCCTGGTGTGGTTTCAAAGGTTTACCCACGATTTACAAATGACTGTCTCACTCTGGAAACCCTGATGCCACAAGGGTCCCTTTGGATCTTCTCACCCTCCTCAGAAAGTTTTGGCCTTTTAAGGGAGGAAATGGATAATTGGGCTCAAATGCTGAGAAATGATGAATCAGGCAAGAAGATCTCCAGGAAGAAAAGCAAAGGGACTTTGTCCTGAGTAGTTCTCACCCCGCTCCTCCCCCAGGCAAGTGGAAGTGGTCATTCTTTTTAAGTAACCCAAATATAGGAGGCTATTTTGTCCGAAATAAACATCATGCTTTCCAAAGTGTATCAATTTAACACTTGCACTTGTAGTATTTTTGTATCATATTTTAGTGATGATTATTATAATAGCCATTTCTACACATGCCGTGAGAAGGAGGATGTGTAGTTTGTTAGAGGTATTCCATTAATTGGTGGCTGTCAACAAGATCCCAGCTGGAGAAGTGCTAATGCATTATTACACTAGGCTTTGAACATTTCATAAGCATTGTAAATAGCCTCAGTATAACTGATTGTTGATCATAATGGCATTATTAAAATTGAAAAAAAATTGACTTTAATGAAGGAGGCTAATAGAGTGCATTTGATGGAAAATGTTTGCTTGTAGGTTTGTGCTTTAGACTACATAATTGGCAATTTCAGGCAAGCAATGCCGTGGAGCCCGTAATCGGTTTAGCATTCTGTAACTCACATGTAAACATCTTGATCAAAATGTCTTTGGGGTGTGCTGATGACATTTCTGTTGAAAAGAGAGAATCAAATTTCCTAGAACTAGGAAAAAAGGAGTTCCCTAAAATTTAACAGAAGGATTGCCAAGTAACATCTCAAGTTTTTTATGTCAGAAGCTTCAGTTAATTCATTTTCTTGAGACACTGATTGTATTTTCCCTTTGTTCTTTTATAGGGCGACTTTCCTTGTAAAGCTGTAACTAAGGAGGCCGATGGACATAAAGAAGGAGTAGGAGAACTAATGTAGAATGACAAGTTCTGTTATCTGCAGAGATTCTGGCTAATGCAGCTCTAAACATAGGCAGTCTGGGGTTCTGGGGGAAAGAAAAATTGCTGCCTTATACCATTCTAAGATCTGTGGTTGGTCTTCCATTAAATAGACGTAAGACAGGTTAAAAGGAGAAAGCAATTTTACTTATGTGCACATGACCAAGAATTTTGCAAAAAATATGAGACTCAAAGAAGCAATCAGAGATGATTGAGACTTATGTATCATCTTGAGTTATTGAAAGGAATATGGGTTGAGGCTTCCGGGGTGGTAGAAGCAAATCATGGGCAGGAGAGGCCTGAAAGTAGATGGTAAATAAAAAATTGTCTTATGCAGATGAGAGTCCTCAGGTGATAAACGTTGCCTTAGAATAGCCCTCTGGCTCCCCAGCTCTCTTCTGTTACTCTCAGAAGTTTCCTTTATAAATGCAAATTTCCATAATAAAAGGGGACATTTATGCTGTACTTTATTTTACGAAGTTAAGAGGGTGTCAAGGAACTTTCAGTGCATTGAATAATTTTCAGTTTCCTGGAGCTAAAATATTAGTACACCAAAATGTCATGCTTTGGAGCACCCTGTTTGGAACTCCTGGATCCTGTTGGTCCCTCATCACCACGCACGCCAATGAGGTCATAGCCCTCAGGGTGTTTAAGACACAGATGAGTCATGATGGGAAATAAAACAGAAAACTTAAACTTTTTTAGGGAAAGAAAGCTTTATAATGATATTGTCTGGGTTCTCAGATACAAGGAAACAGAAAATTGTACGGTATCTACCCATAGTCTCAAAAACACATTCAGTCAATAGTGTGAAATTGCAGCTCCTCTAACTTTTGGCTAGAGCTATTAAGTGCAGCATATTTGGCTTAATACTATTTCATTCTCAAAAGGTACTTCATCTGCTCGAGACTGAGGAATGTAGAAAAAAACCAAAAAGGTTCTCAATCAAAATTCTTTTTATTTACATGCTCTGCTTCTGCTAAAAGTCTGCCTTGGGATGTTTATTTCTTCTTAGTTGTAAGAGTATATTGTTAAAAAATAATTCATCTGGAAAATATCCATTCTAAGATGTTATTAACTATTATGATATTTATCATTCTTTTTAATACAAGTGATAGTTTAAAAAACTGTGTGCCACTAAGGAGGCTGAGAACTCTAAAGTGTTTGTTTAAATTTTCTCCAACTTTGAGATGAAGACACTCCCGTGATTTTCATTTTATGATTGAGAACCTGAAGCTCAGAGAGAGGCTTTGTGAGTCAGCTACAGAGAACGCTGTAGGGCCAGCTGGACTGGCTTCTTTTTCTTCTCTAAATTTTAATATTTGTGTTAACTTTTATTAGTACAAGTTTGCAGTTCATAATGATTACATTCACTGTAGGGAACTGGTACATGTACATAATATATCTTAATTCTTTTTTCCTCTTCCCTTCACCCCCTTTATTTTTTTATCAGATTCATTTGTTTATTTTTATAAAATTGTATAAAGTTAATTATCATAGATACAGACTGAAAATCAGATTAATGGGCCACAGAACATAAAAAATGTAAAAGACATTTGTACTGAGTGGAGGTGCACTTTTAGATATGTTGTTCACTCTGGATTACAATACCTTTTGTTTTCTTACTGTCTTTATTCCTATTATCTGTCTTTTATTTCATACTACATATCTTTATCTACCTATCTATTTATATCTATCTATATGTATGTTTTTCATAGAAGATAAATCGTGTAACACTTAATCTTGTATGTCTGAGTTACTTCACTTAACATTATGGTCTCAACATATATCTAGCTTTTTTTCTTCCTTCCCCAGTATTCCAGTTTTTTTCTCTCTCTCTCTCAAAAATCCACTTTATTGAGGGGCTTGATGTGCAGCATAAATATATTGGAAACTATCACTACTATCAAAACCATAAATGGCTTCATCATCTACTAAAGTTTCTCCCATTTCTTTTATTATTATTGTTGACGTTTGTTGTTATTTTAAGAACAGTCAATATGTTTTCTTAAAAATTTTAAGATATAATATAGTATTTTTAGCTGTAGGCACTATGCTTTATAAAAGGTCTCCAGAAATTACTCGTCTTGCATAAATACTTTTGACCAATATCTCCTCATGCCCTGTCCCACTTCAGGCCCTAATGACCACCATTTCGTTCTCTGCTTCTATGAGTTTATTTTAGATTGCACATAGAGGTACTCCATGCAGTATCTGTCTTTCTGTACTTGGCATATTTTACTCAGTATAATGTCCTCCATATCTACGTATGTTGGTGAAAATGACAGGGTTTCTTTTTCGTTTAAGGTTAAACAATAGTTATTCTATGTATAAACCACATTTTCTTTACTCATTCATCCAGTAGTGGATATCAGTGGATATTTAGAATTTTTCCTGTGTCTTAGTCGTAGTGAGTAATGCTGCAACAAGTACAGGGATACAGATATCTGAGATATTGATTTAACTTTCTTTGGATATACGCTCAGAAGTGGAATTGTTCGACCATATTCTATTTCTGTTTTTAGCTTTTTGAGGAACCACCATACTATTTTCCATAGTGGGTGTACCAATCTCCACTCTCAGCATAATGGACAAGGGTTTCTTCATTCCATAGCCTTGATGACACTTTTCTTCTGTTATTGTTGTCATTAAATAACAGACATGGTAACCAGGGCGAGGTGATATCTTCTTATGGTTTTGATTTCTTGATGATTAGCGTCACACTTAACTCTGTTAAAACTCAATGAACTATTCTTTTGTAAGTACATCGGTAGGATATTTTTTTAAAATGAAGAATTAAAATAGTACCTTTTCTTCAATTTGTTGTTGTTCACACACTAGAATAAGGATCTGGCCATTGATATTCTTAAGTTCTCCTTGGTTTCTCACTAAGCACCATGCAGTCTTGTGTAAATCATTAAGATTATAGAGTTCCAGGCTGATAGTGCTTCATTTATTCAAAGGCCACATAATGATACAGCTAATTATAATTTAGAAGGTGCTGGAAGCTCCTCAGATGAAAGTCACTAAGCAGGAGGATGAAGTCATTACAGTAACCACTGCTGCAAAACAAACAAAACCTCCTCCACAGAAGGTCACACTGAGTCACATCATAGCAAGGGGGATTAACCACACAGAGCTGCGCGGAAGGGCTTACTCTATGGTCATGTGCACTAACCACACAAGCTTTGAAGGAACAAAGAGCCCTGGCAGTTGCTGCAGAGCCTCAGAGCTGCTCTTCTGCCCTGCAAACCGGACAGGCTCCAAAGAACCCAGCATCTCTGTGAAGACACTCAGCACCAAGGGAGCTGGTTTGCAGCGGGGCACAGGGAAGCATGCACAGGCCATTTGAAGGTTGCTTCTGGGCTGTTTATCTTCTCTCCTTCGCTTTCCTCTCAACACTGAGTTATGGTTCCACCTATCTCTGAGGGTCCCGTCTGAGTCAGAACTACCCTGATATCTGAAGAGAAGAGGGCTCCTTTGGAATCTCAGCACAGATGTAAACAGTTAGAGGCTTCACTGTGGAAAGCACAGTAAAGGGCCGAGCCCGGATTGACCTACAGTGGTTTGTTTGCCTCGCTGTTTTGTAAGGATTTGTAAACAGAGGATTCACTCTCTGCACCAGAGATCTGCGATTTGCTGGTGGGAGCTTCAGGTACCCACACAAGCTGGCTGAAGGATAGAGCCGCAGACCCCATTTCCTGCTGGAATGCTGAACGTCTTAGAAACTCATACATTCCACACTATTCTCCCCTGACTCCCAGGCCCTCATATAAATACAGAATCCCAAGGGAATGAAAAGCAGTCTTTCCACTTATCAGTGAGGATGCTTAACATACTTGACTGAAAAAAAATGATGCTGGGAGATGTCAAATCCCAAAGTGAGCAGCTCCTGCTGCAAAAATAAGCCCACTCTGAGGGGAGATCAAAGGAATGGGACTTTCCAAATTGCAATTGAAGTGAGCATTCCAAGAGTCAGGAGGGCAGATTAAAATAGGATTTTGCTTGCAATAACATTTGGGCTCCGCTTTGCATTATTGAGTGCTTAAGCCAGCCTGGATGTCTGGTTTATGGAGGGATGTGCCCTTCAGCTCTCAGATTCATCTCACTAGTGCATGACTTTCCTCTGGAAGGAAAAGCTTAGTTATGGGGACTGCTCTTTTCTTCCAGTAGGGGATATCAGCCTATTTCAAATCACTGGTTTCTTTTCCACGGCAAAAATGATAGGATCAGTAAAATGTCTTGTTTCAGGAAAGAATTTGTAGACAAGTATATCAGGATATTTAAATGTGGACCAAAGTGAATTACCTTGATAAACCAAGTATTTAAGTTGATTTTTTTTTTTTTTTTTTTTTTTTCCAGACAAGATCTAACTAGTTCAGGCTGGTTTCATTATGTGGCCCAGGCTGGCTTTGATCTCATGGCAGTCCTCCTGCCTCAGCCTCCTTAGTGCTAATATTTAAGGTGGATACCATCACACCTAGTTTAAACCAAGTATGTGAGATGTATATTTACAGTGTTTAATTGAGTCAAATTTATGAGGTAGGTACTGGGTTTGATTACTGCTGCTATCATCACTACTAGTAATAATTTGCTGCCTGCTATTATGAAGACCAGAACTGTGAATTGATAAGAGCATAGGACAAGAAAAGGCCTCCAAGTCTTTGTCTTTGTCACCTGCTGCAGGGCAAATACCACTCTCAGACAAGAAAGGTCTGGTCCTCCCCTCCCCTCTCTTTAAAGCATCACATGTAGATCCTCAGGCTCTGTTTTGTGGAAGCTTTCCAAATGGCTCCAGTGTCTTTTCATCTTGCAGTTGAATATATTTTTCTTCAGTATAATTCCATTTAATTTAAGAAAATGAGAGCGTATAATACTGGCTGAAAAAAAAGAGACACAGAAATGCTACTTCAAAGGGCATTTCCTCTAGGAAAGAGCGTGCGCATCCTCCAGGAGCTGCGCTATTTTCTTATTACCTCAGTGAAAACATTACACCCTTTACTTCTAGTCACAGGTTTGGACACTTGCTATCACACAGGGACATGTCTCTTACCTTAGGACATTATCACCACTCGCTCCCATGTCAGAGAGCTGCTTCCTCTCTTTGCCCAAGGAGATATCGTCCAACCAGGAGAACCGGGCTAAAATTCTGATCATGTCTGCTTCTGACAATCTAAGATAAGGATTTTGTGTGCAAATTTTGAAATTAAAAATAGCCCCAAATCACAATTATACTCATAAGTATGGTATCCAAACTAGCTTTGCTAAGTAAAACCTTACCCGTATTTATATAATATTCTATTAATCTTTGTAAATTCTTTTATTTTGAATATTTATACATTAGGTATAGAAATATTAATGTATTTTGAAGAAAATTTCTGCTGTAGGCTCTGTTGAAGGGATTATTATCTTAAATACAGTAAATATGCCATATTGCCCTTTTCAAATTACAAATTAAAGGAAGGAATTACCTTAGGACATTAGGGTATCGAGGGTTTTGTTTAAGGAACTGTGGATCCATCTTGTAATGCTGTGCAAGGGAAGGGGTAGAGCAATTCCTCTTGGCGCGCAACACAAGTATGAGTTTTATAAAACATGTGCATCAAAATATTGGAACTGAACAGTGCTCTTCAGTTAAGGTAGATCAACTTGCTTTTCAGTGAAAATAATTCCCTTCTGCAGCCCTTTGACTGCTCCCACAGGGGCTCTAGTTGCCTCTCCTACTGGTAGTCGATTCTATTGCTGGTCAGTTTTGGTTATTGGAACATTTTTCCTTCTCTTTTGCCAAGGTTTCATTCTCCACAACATCCTATTGCTCCCACGTTCACAAATTATTCACATTTCAGTATTGCCATCTAAAGCAGCAGTAGGCCCAATGGTTATTTTGAATGTTAATCATTTGTTTAATCATTTCATAGTGAATTGTGATTTTTGAGTCAGAGTTTAGTCTATAAATTTTTTGCCGTTGGATAGCTTGTTTTAGTGTTTTGTAGTCCCTTATTTTTATACGTGAGGCTTTTAAAATCCTCTATCCACTTAAAGTGAAGAGCAAATGCTAAATAAATACGACTATGTTTCCTTTTTTATTCTCCCTTGCAGAGGAAAATTAAATTTCTCTTACAGAATATACATGCTGGATCTTCTGGCATAGTCAGTTTGAGAATGGAGTTTATGATGCAGAAAACGGGAGAGCTATCAGGGATAAGCAGGGTGCAGCAGCCACTCTGGAGGTGTACATTTCCAAAATAATCTTAAGGCAAAGTAAGTCATTTAGATTAGAACCAGACTTTTCTTTTTCAATTAAAAAACAGAGTTAAGGAAACAGAGCTGTATTAACAAAGACACCTTGATACCTGTTCATTATTTCCCGGCCACGCTGTATAGTCTAAGATGCTCCTATTGGCTGAGGTGGTAACCCACGCTGTGGTGGGTTTTTGGAGATGAGCAGATGAGCCATATGTGGCTTGAGTGAGACTTGTGGTGGAAGGTGTCCTGCAACTGGAAAAATACCATACGATGGGATCAGCAGGATCGACACCAGGATTCTCTAGATCACTGTGTGAGTGGAAAGCACCAGCAGGAAGAGATCCACACCTCTGTTTGCCTTATCCTTCTGCAGATACGTATGTGCATCTAACTTATCATCACCACCCCACTCGCACACTCAAATTCAAACTCTATGCAAGAGGAATGATTTTTCTCAGGTGCAAATTTTCCTGCACCAACCCAAACTTGGTGTTTTTCATCATTTTACTGAAAACATTTTGTTATGTTATTTGTTCCACACCATGTACCAGTAACCTTCCTGTATTGTATGTTATTCTCAGATATGTTGGGCAGTTTACTGAGCACCAAGCTGTTTTACTGTAAATGTTAAAAGCCTTGGAGTACAGGTTATTTATTGGTAGCTAATTTCCAATTAATTTTTATAAAGTTACAGTTTACGACCTAATTCCACCTGGGTTTAGTTTAACAAGATGTTTATGTTTTCCAAATTGCCTTCTTATTTCCACTCTGGATGAAAAATGTATGCTTCAGTTTGGGCTAAAATAACTTACATCCTAGTCCATTCCTTTCAAATGAATGCGTTGTCTTTCAGTGGGACCTGAGTCCACAACACACACATACATGCATGCACGCACATGCACACAGAGTATGTTACCCTTGTTTTAAAATACCTCGCCAGATGCGTATCTAATCTTTTATTTCCTCATAGTGACTGCATTATGTAATATTGGATCCTGTCCACCTGGTCTTCCAAGTTCCATTAATCCTTCTCCATTATTCCTGAAGTGCATTTTTATATTATCCTGGCTGAATATGAGCCCCATGTGGAAAGAGCCACTTGAACCCTTAGGGAGAAGGCAGCCCTTGTTGCTTCCTCCATATCACCCTAAATGCCTTGGCTTCCAGATGGTCTGGCTGCTGAGGAAACAGGCATCCTTGGACCTGACTTCCAGAGAGACTGTCCTCACCATCTGCTATGGTTTGGATATGGTTTGTGTATGTCCCCGGAGTTCAGGGGTTGACATTTAATCCCTATTGTGAGTTATGAGAAGAGTGGAAATTTAATCCAACTATGATATTTAAATGTAAGGCCTTTGGGAGGAAATTAAAATTAAATAATGTCATCAGGGTGGAGCCTCATAACTGAGTAATGGTGGCTTTCCAAGAAGAGGGAGACATTAGAAGCAATCCAATGCGTGCTTCCTATCTAGTGCTGTGAGATGGCCTAAGCTGCCTCAGGACTCTGCTGACAAGAAGGCCATCCCTAGATGCAGATGCATCATCTTGTACCTCTAGAACTATGAGCCACAATGAATATCCTTTCTTTATAAAGTTACTGAGCTTCAGGTATTTCATTGTCATAATATAAAACCAAGTAATGCTCCATTCCAGCCTGATTTATGTCAAGACTGCACTTACCCGTGCTGTCTGGTAATGTTACTTCTCTGTCTAGTGATACCCTTGAAGAGTTCCCAGAGTGAGGCTTCCCTTCCATCAGAACCTTTTCCCATCAGAACTATTGCCCAAAGGGGGATTCTTTGCCTTAGCTGGATGGTCTCATGCCTTCTTTACTTAGCATTTTGGGTAATGAACACATCAGAGAAAGATCTGTCAATTCCAGTGAAGTGAAAGAGTTGAGTCTAAATTCCTGATAAATGGACAGTGGGAAACATTTCCCTACTTTCTTGTTATATCCTCTGCCATCTTGTAAGATATCAGATGCTTTTTTTATGTACAGTGTCTATTGCTCTTCCCTTGCCCAAGTTGGTAGAGGAGGCACAAACAGTTGGATGTGAATCTCCTTTTGGACTTTATTATTCTGTGCCTCAGTTTCCACTTGTTATATGGGACAATTGCAGTAGCTATTTCACAGGTTTATTGAAACAAATCACTATACAGTCTAAGGTGACAGGCTATATAAAAGAAGATATTGCATTAGACTGAATAAAAATTAGGAAACAGACTTAGAAATGCTTTAACATCTGTCTTCCAATTGTAATCTCCCATTCTATTTGTTATTGATAGAAATCTATTGCGACAAATACTCATTATTTCTGGAGACTGTAAAGGAAATGTTTATCAAAAGAGAAACGTATAGTTATGTCTTGGTTGTTCACAGGTAATGATTTCAGATTTACAAATACTCAGATCCCGGCTGTTGTTTTAGCTGATAATAAGTTCACAGTTGTCCTATCTTGTGATTATATAAACTGAAAAGAGACATATTATCATCGAATATAGCAAGATACATGAGCTGAATGCAATTTTAATATGCTGGCATAATATTACAGTTCTGACTTTGAAAAGTACCCTGCATGATTAAACCTCTTCACTCTTACTGAAGGAGGATAATTTGCTTCCGATTAAAGTCAAAACAATGAAACTGCTTATGGAAAAATGACCTTTCTTGTCTTTCCATGTATCAAGTAGATACATGCTCAAGGAAGCAAGCCCAGCAGGGATTCCATTTAACTAACTGACTGAATCCACAAGACATAAAGAAACCATTATTTACTTTTATTACTCCAAGCCAACTTTACCCCATCATGAGAAGCCCATGAGTTTTCATGGAGTCACCTTGTTGAGATAATATTTGTTGCACTCAATTGGTGAGGTGAGTTTTTGATTTCCCTCTCTCTCTCTCTTTTTAAACTCTCTCTTTTTTTGAAGGTTATATTTGCACCTCAAGAATTTATAGCAAGATTCAGTTGTGATGTATTCTCATTAACAGCTGATATAATTGGGATTGAGTCTTGGTTTAAAATCTTGCTCCCTCATCTTAAGTAAGCTAAACATTTATGATGTGTGATGATATATTTTGGTGTGTTACTTGTTTCTTTCTGAAATCAGCCAGTCCAAGACCAATCCCAAGCTTTCAGTAACTGTGTATTTTTACATTTTCTTAAGAAAATAATGCAGTTAATATAGTTCCATGAGCATTTAAAAAATAACTTGGAGTATTATGTGTTGTTAACACACAAAAAAAGTATGACAGAGAAATACAAGGATGAAAATAGTAGAACTAATCTAAATACATAATTTATAATTGTGTCCATAGTAATAATATATAGAAGAAACATGTTTGTAGTATCACTTGCATCTATGTTATTAGGTGAAAGAGGTGGATCTCGGTCCTGAAACAACTGGGCATATACGACATTCACTGGTATATTTACAAACTGAAACATGGCAAGTAAAATAAACCTTGTCCCTCTGTGTCATCTTTTTCTAGTTCTGTGATGATTCATTCTTACCAGTAGTAATGAAGAATGAGAGAGCTCATCTTACTTGTCCATAAGCTAAAATGTTAGTTTCATAACTGCTGGCAGAGGGCAAGAGATTCCTGGGTCAAATGTAAAGAATGACATCACTCACAGAATTTAGTTATCTAATGTCATAATTTTTTTTTGTTTTGTTTTGGGTACTGAAAACCAAGTTCCCATGAAGGAGGGGAACACAAAGATACTTGTACCCAGTTGGCTTGTATTATGAGCACGAAGCCTAAAAATTAGGAATTACAAATCTTTTAAAATGAACAGTGAGCACATCTGATTTTTTTCTCCAGAAGAGGTGCTATCCATCTCCCACAGCCATAGGAAATCTTGCCCTTTCTTCTACGGAAACATTACCATTCTCCTCAAGGTTGTTCATACTACCAACTTCCTAGAAAAAAATTGTCCAAAAGAAAGGCGATCCATGATTCTGTTAACCAGATGTGCAGAAACTTAACAGATCTGTGAACAGTTGTCTCACAATATTGCTTTATTCCCCTTTAAATACACCATGCCACATCAGAATCTGTAGCTAAAATAAATTATGTACACCATAATGAGAGTGATTTTCCCCTTATTATCTCTCATTTTCAGGCATCTTTGTATTTTAAAACTTGCATTGCTAGTTGTAGAATTAGAAAGTTTGTGTTGTTGTTCAAGACGCTCTATTGGATAAGTTGGAAATAGATTTGGAAGCCAGGATACCTGCCTTTATCCTGCTCCTTTCCCACATTTGGAAGTTGTGACTGGTAGAGACAATGTTTTCAGCTCATGCTGAAGTTAGAGGCATATGTACCAGTGAGTTTTAGGGACTGAATGTGAGTGAAAGAGATGTGAGCTACTTCCAACCTGGGCCCACCAAAATTACCTGTGAGTCATTTTTCCACACTCTTTTTTGATCATCAGCTTGGAAGCTAAACAGGAAGGTGACAGGATTTCTGTGTAGATGTTCAGTGTTCATTAACTCAGTCAATTACTTCCATTATGTTACTTTATTGTATTTAAATTATTATACATTTGGGGATTAACTTGTTATAATTACCAGTCTACCCTAACTTATCCAAGTGAAGCATATTGATTAGGAGTGATCTTGCAGTTATGTGGAATAGTCTTTCAATTGTGCAAAATCTTCATTTTCTCCCAAGAGAATTATACCTTTAGTTTCTTGTTCCGCCAATCAGGCATGCTGAGCAGCGTGCTTTTGGTAATCAGCCAGACGCCAAATCCCATATCCTCATCTGACTCCTTCAACTCTTCTTTGGCTTCAACTGTGGCTGGGGAGGGCACCGCAGCAGGAGCAGCTGTGGTGGCTTCAGTGACGGGGACAGCAGCCACAAATGCAGATGGATCAGGCTAGCAGGCCTGGACCATTCCAACCAGTGGGCAGGTTTAATCACTGCACAGACAAAGCCAGGACGGACCTACTTGTACCGCTGATGATAAAATGGGGCATAGATACAACACTTGGGTAACCAATCTGCAGGCAAACACCGGCAGCATTGCAGCTGCCTTTCAGAAAGCGAGAATGCAGAACTTCCTCTGTAACGTCAAGCACTTCAGTGTTGTAGATGTTGCCATTGTCGACACCTGCTCATGATCAGCTCAAAGGAGAATGGGGAGATGGTCAATATGTTCAGCAGGGTAGCTTCACTGGATCCCATTTTGTCTCTAGTCTTAGTCAAGGGCATATCACTCAAGATTTCAATGGTATCCCTGGAGATTTTAATGGTGATACCTAAATACTAGAAGGAAGTCTTCTCAGGCCCCAGACCAGTGTTCTGATATGGTACAGGGACTTCATGTGGTACAGTGGCACCAGCATAGGCAACAGCTGGTATCTTATTGGCCAGCAGCCTATCCTTGATCTCAGCAAAGTCCTCCTTGGTGAACAAAATGCCCTCATCCCCTTGGGTGTGAGGCAATAGTATCTCCAGAGCTGGGTTGTTTCCCATTACCCTCAGATGACCTTGTGAATAATGATGTGTTTGCCTATCAGCACCAGGGTCTTCCCTTGGACAGCTCTGTGCTATCTGCTGCATCTGCTTGGAGCCCATGTTGTCTGCTCTCACAATGAAGCATTTTGGTTAACCATCCAAAAGTTGGATGATTTTTAAGGAAGTTGGATTTCCAGGTCACCCTGTCTTCATGGTAATGTGTTAGGGATTGTCGTGGAGGGTTCGTGGTAATGTGTTAGGGATTGCCATGGAGGGTTTAAAGATAATGTCACTCTCATAAGGACAACTGGAAGAGGCTTCATGAAGATAGGGTCTTCATTTTTGACCTTCATAATCTCAGTAACATTTTTGTGTTATTTTGTTTCATGACTGTGACTAAATATCTGAGAAAAACAACCTGAAGAAAGAAAGATTTAGTTAGGTTCATGGTTTCAGAGGTGTTCGTTCATGGTTTTTCCAGATTCATTGCTTTTAGGCCTGTGAGGAGGCAACAACCTCATGGTGGAAGGGCATGGAAGTGGAAAGCTGCTCAGCTCCCAACAGCCAGGAAGCAGAGAAGGTTGGAAAGAACCATGTAATATTATACTATTCAAAGTCATGCTCTAGTGACTTACTTCCTCCAACTAGGCCTTGCCTACTAATGATCCATTTAGCCATTAAGCTATGAATGGATTAATCCATAGACAAGGTTAGTATTTTCAAATCCAATCACTTCTCAAGGTATTTCTAGCACAATCTAATTGGCATTGAAGATTAACCTTCACAATCTTTGGGAGATTTTAGAACTAGTCCTTTTTTCTTCAGTGAAATGAAAAATAGAGAAAAGTAAATATAACAGAGGTGTTCAGTTCCTTACCTATCTTCCATACACTTGAGGACAAATAGTTTGTGCCATCCTATGATTCACAAATTACCCAAGTATTCTTATAATTAAAGAAAAATCTATTCTGACACTTTTTAATATAATAAAAAATTTTAATCAATGAAGTACTGCTGCATCGAAGATTTGAAGTAGAAGAGAGACACTGTGCTCATCTTCAAAAACAACAAAGAAATATTATGGTTTATAGCCAAGGGGTAAGGTGGGATACAGCAAATGGAAAAATTACGAGGTGGAAAATTTAGGGTAAGGAATCTATATACAGACAAGAAAGGAATCTCTGAAAGCACACTGTGATAATCAGATTTTGACTGGTTGCAGGGAAGAGGAACTTGTTTAGCTCTGGAACAAGCTACTAAGGGTGGAGGAATCTTGCTAACTGAGTTAGTGGGATTCTTGTTCTTAAGGACAAGGTCCAAGGACAAGGCCTAGGATAGAAGACTAGAAGCTGAAAGGTCAAGAGCATCTTTTCAGGACCCAGAGTAGAGATTCTCCAGGTGGGTGGACATTCCCCATAGGTTGGTAGCAGCCTGGGTTTGTGTAGCAGCTCATATTGATAATAGTCATAAGTGTTGGCTCATAGACACAAATGTCCATGGCTAAGAAGAATCCCACTGTTATGGGGATGCTGGTACTCTAACTGCAGGCTCATAAATTTTAAAAAATGTGTAATTATTTAAATATACTTTACAGTGCTATGTACTGATACAAAAGCCAACATTTTTTTCCTTTAAGGGACCAAATAATAAACATTTCAGATGTTGTGCCCAGATAGTTTCTTTAGTAACTTCTTATCTGTGTTGTGTAGCACCCAACGAGTCACAGAAAAATGTTCATAGCTATCTTCCAAGGAAACTATCAATCTCTGGTCTAAAACGTGTATATATTCTCATACGTATAGCAAAAATTTTTTGTCTCAGTAGAAAACTATGCCTTCAGGATTATCAGATTTTAATCCTGTGAATTACCTTGGAGTTTTTTTTTTTTTTTGCAGTCATTTATAAATTATGGGTAACCAGCATATATGTAAATTCTGTTCTTTCTAGTAGCGATCTAATTGATGTTTTTCCCTCATCCTCTTTATTTCTTTCTACTATGTCTTCATTTCCAATTAATCTCATCATTCCTTTACCCTGTCTACATTATGTGCTGTTTGATTTTCCTTTTAGAAGGTTGTAACTTCTGCTTGGTTCCCTCACACCATACCAATTAAATAAATCTTTAAACATGTTGTCCTTTGATACCTATATGAGAGTGGTGATTTCACCTATTCTGAAATTTATTTTTTAATTCTCTCTGTGTGTATGCATGTGAGTGTGTGTTTAAGGATAAAAAGTTATCAGTGGTTGAAAAATAAAGCCCTCATTTAAGGTTAAATCAGTGTGGAGTTTTACTCACATGTGTGCCTAGTTGTTCCCATCTACAGTCTCACAGATCCATGGTGACAGAATTGCACTTACATGATATTTTCAAAAATAGATTTTAAGCATTATCTCATTGATTTCTTTCACCTCTCTAGGCTTTGATAAGGCAAATGGTTGTCAGGTTTTCACCAGGAAGGAAAGAATGACACATGGAAGCGTAAGTGCTTGAAGAATAAAAGTCACAAATTAATTTCTGTGTGTTGTTGGAGAGAAAACCTTTCTGAAGATCTCATAACCACGTATTCACCTTTCGTCTGTCTGAATACTGATTTCTTGAGGTTGATACTTTTCCCTCTTTCTCTGTGCTGGCTTTGTAATCAGCCAAACTGCACTTGGAGCATATGTGACTGTAGAGTTCTGGAATTTACTTGAGTTGTATGTACGACTGAGGCAAGAGGCAGCTGTAGACTGCCAAAGAGAGGGGACCAGGTTGCCTTGGAGCCTACTTTCAGGGCTAGATCCACCTTCTGAGTTAAACCTTAACCCAGGTCCCGGATATCCTGGTATAAATTTAAAAGTACAAAGTAATCAGATAACTCAGCTCGTACATGGTAAGTCTCTGCATGTGCAATACTTGGTGAAATAGGGCTCTAATTGCTACTAGCGAGGCTGTTTTGACACCTCCCCTTCTAATGTTGGGCTTTGGGTGCCACGTACAGTTCCTCCAAAAAGGCCACCTCTGATGGAAGGCAAAGTGAAACCACTCATTGACAAGAACAAAACTTCAGTCCAACCCTCAAACACCATTCCAAGCCCTAGTGCTTAAATCTCCAACCCAAGTCTCCTGGAGCCATGAGCTTTCCTTGCTGGCCTGCTCCTACCTGGTGGAACGTACTTTCATTTTCAGTAAATCTTTAATCTTGCTGCCCTTTTGAGGGTCCCATTCAATTCTTTGTTCAGGACACCAAGAACCTGGACAAGACCCCTGATCCAGTAACATGGCTAATAAAGAACACACTAAAGTATTAGCAATGATGTATTTACTTTTCAAATTCTTGGTTTCTGAACAGCAAGGTGAAGATACTGGTATGATGGTCTTAGAACTATAAAGTTGATATGCATTTTAAAAAGTCACTTCCTCATTATCAACTCTCCTGGTACAGGACAATCTGATGCCTACAGGCAGCAACAGAAATCCTGATCCGATGAGTCCTAACTTTGCTGCTGATGCTCCATGAGGGCAGCATGAAACAGCCCTTCATCTTCATAGAAGTTAGGGCAGGGAGTCTTTCAGATGTTGCCTACAAAAATTTAATTAGGCCTTATACAAACTTCAGGAATAAAAGCTCAGCTTGAGGAATGTGAGTGTATATATAAATTGGGGGCCTGTAAAAACTGATTACAGCTTACACTTGGAATCCTGTACAGGAGACAAGACTGATGGAATACAAGTGAGACAATCCATGGTCGCTCCAGCTTGTTGGTTGGCAGAAGACTTGGCTTTTCTGCTTTTTAAACACATGCATGGAAGTAACCAAACCACTATCTATAGCACCTGTATGGCTTTAACAATATGTGGCACATCTGAATATTTTCCAGGATATTTATAGGGTGATATTTTAGGAAAAATATGCAGTTTCCATTTTAAACTGTAAGGTAGATGGATGAAATTTTTAGAGTAGGTGGTCTTGTTCATAAAGATATATTTCAACTAAAATTAGTATTATTATTGATTGGAGATTTGAAGGAGAGTAGGGTGATAATATATTTGACAATGATAGAATCCAATTTGATGTCACTGAGAGTTTGAATTTGCCATTGTTTCTCTGTTTATAAGCAAAGTATATATTTTTTGATCTTTAAGGACTCATTAGATTTAGTTTTTCTTTATTTATTTTATTTATTTTCTTTCATACTTAGAATCGAACTCAGGACCTTGCACTTGCCAGTCAGGTCCTGTGCCACTGAGCTATATCCCTGGCCTAGATTTAGTTTTTAAAATATAATATCTATGTGTTTGTGATTTTTCCCTATAGGGCTATATAATATTATTATATTTTATATATTTATATGTTATATTTTCTAACATTCATATATGGATAAAGATCATATAGAAAGAAAATCATGATATATAGCTCCTTAAGGCATTAACTCATCTTAAATGTAAGATGTTTAATAAAACTTTTTAGTTGTTCACAGAATACTGAATGTCTGAAATTATTTGTCTATGTTTAAGGGTAAATTGAAATTCTTGTTTGAGCTTTTTTCATGTTTATACTAAACTGATAAATAATTAAAGGGAAATGGAATGCATACAGTTTCAAACTGAATGAATTTAGCTTATAAGGAGGTATGTTAAAAGGCATTTGTTTATTTTTTATAAGCCGATTGGACTTCATTCATAAGTCCTTAAAGAAATGGAGTAGCAGGAGCAGAAAGCTGCCAATTCTCAGTAGCAGAGAAAATTTGACCCCAAAAGGTAAAGTTACATCGGAGACTTGGAAAACAGGAAATGTCAGATGGTTTTTGGCAAAACACATAGTGCCTTTCCTTTTCTCAGTGTGCTGAAAGTTCCCGTGTCCGTGCATTCCTTACAACTCAGGAATTCTCTGAAGCAGAAATTTTAGTTTCAGAAAGAGGAATAGTAGTAATAATAACAATGGAACACCCTTAACGAGAGCAAGCAAATAGCATTGTAATTGTGAGTCTTCAGAAAAATTGTGAATTCATATTTCAAAATCTATCCCACAGGACGGAACATTTTTCAGAAAGCTTGAAAATAACCTTCCCAGTGGTAGAGGGATGGAGCTATCATGCAGAAGGGAAGTGTGTGTTCATATGTGTGTGTGTGTGTGTGTGTGTGTGTGTGTCTGAATGAGCATAGTATACAGCTTGTGAATGATGGTAGGATAGACTACATCATAGAGCTGGGCAGGGCTGTGCTTGCTGGAAATACATATTTCTTTGTTTTGTTAGTTCCCCAAGAGATAAAGTGAAAGCCTAGATTTATCCTTCTTTTTCAGTACAGAGGAAAACACCCAACGACAACATCAACAATAATAACAACAAGGACAAAGAGTGGGAGTGCTGCAAATTCCATTTGCATGAAGTATGCTGGGAAAAGCCTGGCAAGGAATCTTGGTTTGGTGAAAAACAGATTCGGTGCTTATTGTTTTGCTCCATGAGTAAGCCACCAAAGAAATGTGGGTGTGTGCAGTCGGAAAGAAAATAGTCTTCAGCAAAACCTATGAATCATTTTTGTTCATTGCTAAAGAAAATATGTATTGAGGGCTCACTTAGCTCCTGAAATTAAAACAAAACAAAAACTGAAGAAGCGTCGCCCATCCCCCATTCATTTATAACTAAAGATGGCAAAACAAAGCAAACAAATGCAGTCAATACATTTTGGCACAGTCGCCTGGAAACGGGACATGTTTCCTAAAGCCTTTAAAATCATTTTGTTGTAATGAACTTTAGGGTTATTAAAAACATGTTCAATCCTCCTTCTACCTTTAATAAACCTCTGAAAAGAACCGGGAGAGTTGGAGCTTGTAAGTTCGCATTTAACCCATGATCTTGGGCTTGTCTCCTGCTAGAGAAAGTCACTGTGAATCAGGGTTGTGGTTTCCTCTATTCAAGGAGGCAAGCAGCACTCAGTGTTTTTTTTTTTTTTTGTTTAATTTGTTACAAGATCACACAGGTATTTTTCAACTGAGTTTCAGAAAGCATCTTGAGAAATCCACAAAAATTGGCTGAATCATCTAACCAAAAACAGTCCCTACCACATCTGACTGACTCTTGTGCCTCTTTTTGTTTGGGAGAAAACTCTCAGCATCAGTGAGAGGCAAACGTGGGGATAGAGAGACTGATTGGGGTACACAGGAAAGAAAAGCAGGGTTGTGGGCAATGAGAACCTGAAATTTGATCATGCAGGGAAAACGTAGACTATATATAACTTGCCAATTGCTTTTTTTGCTCTGGAGAGTTGTCAAGAATCAAACTAACAAAGAGATAATATTATGCAAAAGTAACTGGGTTATGAATCTGTTGCTCAAAATGATAATTTGGGGGAGCAAAGCAACGCTCCATCCCCTCAAAACATTCGTATTACAGTAGTCAAGGTGCAGACCTTTTCATCCTTCCTTTTTTATTTTGTTTTAATTCAGCTACAGCACTTTTTTTCTCTCTAAACTCACAAAGCAGGTTAGGTTTCCTTTGTCCTGGGACCTAATCCTTACTATGAAGGTTGGTGCTGATTTGACTGAAATTCTCTAAGCTCAAAGAGAATTTGATTTTGTGATTTATTATAAGACAACTGGTGTTTTAGGCTTCTAATAGTTAAGTCCTGTTTATAGCATAGATTCAGGAGGAAGAAGGAAAGGTGTACAGTGAGTGGATGAGCTACTAGTGTTTTGACACAGTCTCTTTTCATAGGAGAATCACATTTCTAGGAGGGAGGCGTTTCCTCTTTTTAAAAAATGCTTGTGAAATGCATGACTCATGACACCCTTGCAAAGAGCCAAAAATGTTCTGCAGAGACCAGGGCAGGACAAACCACAGCTAGTCTAATATTTCAGACTCTTGCTGAGCCAGCTATTTCCACTGGGGTCTAGAAAGCCAGTGGGAGTCATGGTGGAAATCTCCTACCTCAGCTCCAAAATGTATCCCGTGGCTCCTTCTTGAACAAAAATGGTTCCAATAGGGTGGGGTTCTGTGACAGGCTGTGGTTTGACCTCAGCCTGCCTCAGATTCTCTGGAAGTGTTGGGGTTTCCCAAGGCTGTGGAGATACCCCCGATTTGAAGAATTTGGCTCAGATCATGGTGTGGGCAGAGAGGGGAAAGGAACACTAACACCTCAGTTAGTAAGAGAGGAGAGACAAACATGTTTTCTCCAGTGGTGAGTCTGGAGTAAGAGCTTGTTTTGATTCCAGTTTCCAAAGGAAACAGGTAAAGTTGATGTCCCTTTACCATCACTGAAGCTATCACTTTGATAAAGGGCATCTGGCCCAAATGTGGCTCGTGTCTCAACTCGAATGTGTTGCTATCCATGTGCTATGGGGTCCCCGTGTTTTGTACTTGCTACTAGGTCAACAGAGACAGTTCCTCCTAAGGGAATCTGGTTTTAGTTTCAAAATCCAGAACAATAAAAGTAGCTCCAAGTTCCCTAGGGAATCATCTCATGGATTTAACCATATCACCTTTGTGGGAAGCCGCATGGTAAAGGCCAGCTTTAACACTGCTTTATTCCTATAAGAGAGAACAAGGGCGCAATTGTCTGGTGGTGTTGGAAAGCAACACCAGACATCCTGCCACTGGGATCATATTCCAGCCACAGAGGAGGAGTTTGCTGTGATGATCTCATGTCTTTTGGGGGGTGAAGTCTGAGAGAGCAGCTCCTGTCCCCCCAGGCCCAGAACGGGGACGTCAGTAACTAAATAGCAACAGATTGTATACCGTATGATTAGATTCCATTTTCGGGTGCAAGCAATGCCCTGAGTTCCAGAAGGGAGTTTTTATTTATTTATATATAATGAGGAAGCAAAAGCAGTATTTTTGGGATGTGTCTGAGTATAAAATCAAAACCACTGAACAACTGACTCATGCATTTTGATGATTTTGTCCCTTAGAACCAAGTTCAATGAAGCTGGCCCAGGATGCTTCCAACTGATAGAAAAAGGGTCCCTTCCACAAAAGATATTTCCAAGACTTCTTCCAAGCACTTCGTGTGTCCTTCTTATTCACACTATATCAAATATCCTGTGCTTCAATTTTCTCCATTCAAAATAGGTCCTTGACAAAGTCTATCTTCTCCAATCAAAACTTTTTTGATGAATTTCTTAGTCATTTTTTAAAAATCCAAACATGTTTTGCTCATAGGCAGTCTCTCCAAAGCTGTGGGGGAGGCATGGAAAAGCCAGGAAGAATACTCTGGCCTCCAGCTTCTGCACAGATAATCCTGCTGTCTGCTTCTGGGCTGCCATTCCCCTCCCAAGATCTACAAGAACAATCTTTAAAAAATGTTTCATTGTATTTAATTTCCATTATTACTGTCACTGAAGAGGACTGTTTTTTCTTCTCATATCCCTTGACCCATTATTTCCACGAGAGCACTCTTCTGTGACTTTGATGTGGAAAGAAGTAACTTGACAACTTTATTTGGTGTATTTCTTTTCTCTACCCTGAAAGTGTTAAATGCCTTGCTAAGGGCAGCCGGGCACCTCCAGGGAACTGGTAGTGATTAGGCAATGACACTGGCACTTTGGTTTTCAAGGCATTTGAGAAACTCAGCTCAATTATATTTACGAATTCGCAACCAGAATTGAAAATGCTCCACAGCAAATTTTTGCTGAGGACAGAGGGAGGGAGAGTTGTCCCAGCGAGGAAATGGCTTGTGCCCTTACTTCTCTGCTTGATCCAACAGGAATGCTAAGGAAGGAAGAGTCTGGAAAGGGAGAGAACAGAAACCATTGTGTTGAAATAGTGTTGGAGGCAAACAGAGACTTTCAGTTTGTGGTGAATTTACACTGTTACTATGAGACACTAAGACAATGAGAGTTTTATAAGATGTGTTTACAAACCCAGAAACAAATTTAGCTTTGAGAAGCAGCATGCCGCAGCAAATGTCTGACATTCAGTTATTATACTCAAAATAGCTCTCTTCCCAATAGGTCAGCAAGTTTGGAAAGTCCTCCTGTCTTTCAAGGTACCATGAGCTGTAAATCCATATTTAATTAGCTCTCAATGAAATGCAAAAGATGATAGGCTCTTTGTGCTAAAAATGAAACCAAAGTGGGTTTAGTCGATTTATGTCTAATTCAGAGTTGTAATTTAATTAAAACGACATATTGAATCTAAAAAATCTCTCTGGCAAAGCCCATCCCACATGAAATTCAAATTCTGAGCCTTATATCTTAGGAATCTCCATGTTCTATTTCTTTGCCACATTGCTTAATATGTTTATTCATCCTCCTCAACAGCTTACTTTCTTAACTGGTTTGTTTCTCATTAAATCGCTGAATTTCTTAGTGACTCAAACTTATGAAGCTCGAGTTTGAATACAAACATATCTGTATTTCTTAATGGATAAGTTATCTGACAATTCTTTGAATATTACTTTCTTCTTTACCAGGTTATATTTGTGGGAGGAGGTTAGCGTTGACTTTAAATATAGGTTGCTGAGGCAATGTCACAAATGAAAGGGTAAAGAAAATGATGGCTTTCTAAAATTGTGCTAGATGGTGCAAGGGAGATATCAACAGGAAAGTGAAATTTACAGGGTGTATCTAAAAATGCATACTTACCACCAAAATCTTAGTCACTATGCAAATTTTACTAGAGAAAGTTCCCATTATTTAAAGGTACCATCTTCTTTCACTCTAACAGAGCTAAAAAGTTGTAAAATAATGCAATTTCAAAAGCAGTCAATGATTTATTTTAAATAGTTTGAAAAGTGTACTTTGTGTTTCTTTTTTGGTCAGGGGAGGTCCTGGGGATCAAGCCTATGATGCTCACATCTCCCAGCACTTCTTTAGTTTTTGCTTGAGCACACACTTTTCCTGTGATGTGCTATCTTGCTGCAGGCCTGGAGCAAGCAGACCAATGCACTGTGGCCTGGAACCTCTAACACTGTGAGCCAGAGTAAGCCTTTTCTCTTCATAAGTTGATTATCTTAGGTATTTTATTTTAAATTTTTTTTAAATTTTTTTTTTTTATTTTA
>NW_004955429.1:2149382-2162267 GCF_000276665.1 Chinchilla lanigera | reverse complement strand
GTGTCACCGGGGTCTTTGTTCTCGCGTCCTGGCCTCCGGGATTGGGTGCGGCCTACCTGGCTCTGTGTGCGCTTTTCGGCTGGGAATCGCGGTGGTATATCGGTATTTTATTACAGTAACAGAAAGCTGTCTAACACCAATGACTATGTTTCTCTTATTACATTTTATATCTGAATCTGAAGGGAATTCCCCCAACACTTTTAATATTTGTACTGGTTACATGTCTCTTTAAAGACACAAAGCATTTCTTTATTTCTCTCTCAAGCTACTGAGTGTTGGGCCATAACTTTTACACACATGCACTGCAGGGGTGCCCTGAGAATTGAGGCTCCCATGGAGTTTAGCTCCCTATTTTAGTTGAATAAAACCCTTTTATTTCACAAAGGGCTTCCATTGCTTCCAGCACACTGGCTTCTTCATCTGGCTGTGAGTTACCTTCTGAAGGTAAATATTTCACACCCTGGAGTAGGTAGACTCTTGTTTGGTAGAATCAGAGGACTCTAGGGTCTTTCTTATTCAGATATTTCTTTCTGTGGTGTGTATCTGCTGTGCGTCACAGACTGGCTTGTTGGAGGATTCTGCCCAATACTGTGCTGTCTGAAATCCTTTGTCTGTATATGGCTCTGCTTGGAAAAGTCTGAGTACATTACCTTATGCACAGAACTGAAAACAAAAGAACCCAGTAATCTAGACATGTAATATTTTAATACAGCTTAAAAAAATCCAAATTAATGCCATGGACAAAATTTTAACTAAAGATGAGATACATTCCCTATCTTATTTAAATTTCCAAATTCTCTAGCTTGGATAAATACAGATATCTAGAAATAGGTTATTATGACTTCTTTTCTATGTGATCTATAAATGTTATTTGTACAACCTTATCTTTGTCCTCCTGTTTCCATTATTTGGTCTGTATGTGTGTGGTGGGGGATGTCTCCTTTTTATTATTTTTACTTTTTAATTTTTTACTTCTAGTTGCATGATCTTCAGCAAATTACTTAGTCTTTGCCTTCTCCACTTCTTCATCTATAGACTAAGGATCAAAGTCACATAAGGTTACTGGGGTGGTTCACTGAATTCATCTATTTTAAGAACTTAGAATAATGCATGGCCAAAAAGTTAGCTCTGTCTATGTTTACTTTTATTTGTTACTCTTTTGTTGTTTTTGGTGCTTCTTGGGGTGTTGTTTTCCTTGTCATTCAAAGTAAAGTTCCTTTATCTGTGGCCCAAGATTTTGGAATAAGGAAGAGAGACCATCGCACGCCCCTGCCATCTTCTCATTAACATCCTATCACCTTCCCTTATTTGAAATCTTTTAGCTTTCTATTCCTGCAGGGACTGCAGTTTAAGCTATTATCCAATTTGATTAACAACTTCTCCAATGTTGTGGGTGAGAAGGCAGAATGAAAGAGCTGCCTCTAGCATAAGTAAACTCTGGAAGCTCAGAGCTGCACTCCTTTCAGCGAATCAACTAAACGGTACAACTGAAGGGTTCTAGAAAACAGACCTCTAGGTGGGCAGTGACCTTGAAAAAATTCTGCCATTCCTTGTAGACAAAACATTAAAATGCCTAATCCTGTCTTCAAATGCCAAAACCTCTAGTATTTTAGCTTTAGTACAAAACGATCTAGGTAGAATGCAGATGGTAGAATAGTTAGAGAGATGCCTTGGGGTCCAAGGGAACTTTCCAAATTTTATGAAGCATCTGCTAAGCACCCATTTTCTATCTGGAGATAGAATACAACAGTGACGTGGTTCTTCCCCTAGTCAGCAGGCATAACATATGGGAGAAACTACAAAGTGGGTACAGACTGGACTCATCACTTCACCTCTCTGTGCTTTGGATTCTATACTCTAATACACTCCTAGTAACAAGAGTAGTCAAAGTAAGTCCCCCAAAATGTCAGCCGCTATATCATCAACCATGGTGGTAGAAAGATCTTATGTAATTAGTGAGCCAGGAGCTTCTTAATAGAGGAAAGAAGGGTTGAATGGGTTTTAAAGACTGAGTGAAGTTTGCAGGGTAGATAGCAGGTGAGGGAAGACTGGACTCATCACTTAGGAAGCAGCAATAACAGAAGCAGAGATGTCAGTGGGTGGGGGGTTCCATGGTTGTGAGAAAGTGAGCCTAGGTTTATGTTAGCGATGAACGCAGGTGCCAAACTTCCGAGGACTATGGACCTTCAGGAGCGTGCATGGAAGGAGTTGCCAGTGAGCAGCTCAAGACATGGAGCTTTCCCAAGCATCACACCTAAACACCTCAACAGCTGTCTGTTCTTATTTTCAGAGGACATTTCTCCATTCTCTCAGAGGACTTCTCCCTTATCTTCTAATTTTTTCACTTCTTTCTTCTTACCGGCTCTATAGGATAAAGTATGGAATTAACGCTTTGTTTCTCCCTGCTATACCACACTGTAGGTCTTCCACATAGTCCAGCTACAGCACTTAGGACAGTGCCTCACACCCAGTAGCACGCATTGAATGAGGAAGTGTTGGTGATGGGAAGAGATTATAGTTAATAAACATAAAATGTGAGTAAGTTATACAGAGTATAGCTGGGAGAAATCCTGTTTATATTTAACAGCAACTATTTTAAAAATAGTATTTCAGAGGCATGATAAAGAAGGGAGGTATTAATAAGAAATATGATTGAAACTGAAGATTAAAGCCAACAGATCCTGATGATGTATATTCATATTCACTTGCTTGAAGCACATTTCTTAAAATCAAATGATTCTAAACTTCTAAATCAGTGTTCTGTCAATGTGTTCCATATATATGGGAAGTTTGAGGGCTTAATGAGCATCCTAATTTAATATCTGCCAACTAGCTGGTCCAGGTTAAAGAATGCACAGAGTCAGAAAGGAGAGAAATGATGTCCCACTTTCAGCGGCAAGTTGTGGTACTACAAACTGTCACCATCCCCTTGTAGAAGAGGTCTTTGAAATTTCCCTCAGTGGAGACCACTTGGGATTCCATGCAAGTGGGAAGGCGTGGGCAGCCCACTGACCTGTGTTTTATGACAAGCCTTCATATTAAGTAGCTGCTTCCTCACTAAGCCTTGACAATACTGCTGACAGATGTTTTTCTGCACTCACAGATATGTTAAAATTTCATTAATTAACTAATGAAGCACCTGAAATGTGACAGGAGCTGTGAGAGATGATGGACATTTGTTAGTGACTAAAACAGCAGTCAAACACATCATAAGCTTCTACTGCAGCAGAAAATTCACATGAAGTCAGGGGCAGGTGACTTAATGTCACATTAAATGATCTCTCTCACTCTTTCTTTCTTTTTCTTTTTCTTTCTTTCTTTCTTTCTTTTCTTTCTTTCTTTCTTTCTTTCTTTCTTTCTTTCTTTCTTTCTTTCCTTCCTTCCTTCCTTCCTTCCTTCCTTCCTTCCTTCCTTCCTTCCTTCCTTCCTCCCTCCCTCCCTTCCTTCCTCTCTCCCTCCCATCTCCCCCAAAACCCCCATACTGGGTATTGAACTCAGGGCCCTCACATTGAGCTACACCTCAGTTTTTTTTAATGTTTTATTTGAGATAGGATTTCACTGAGTTACCAGATTACCCAGGCTGGGACTTGAACTTGGGATCCTGCTGCCTTAGCCTCCCAGAGTGCTGATTACATGTGGGCACCATGATACCTAGATAGAAATTTTTTTCTTTGTTGCCTAACATTTTGTCAGTTGATAGTATTGAAAAGGGATTGTGATTTTTTTCCCCCTCACTCAACCCCTGCTTCGTATCTACTTTCCATGATCACTGACCTGATCTTGTCCCAGGACACTCACCCTCACGACAGTGCAGGCCAGCTCCCTTCCCGGATGCTTTCCATGGGGCTGGTGAAAGAGAGTCACTTGTTAGAGACAGGAGTTTGGGGGAGTGACAGGACATGGTGTCTTCTCTCCACTCTTGGGGCCTCAAGTTGTGACAGAAGCTATGTCCACCCATGGTGTCAACTGCCCGGTGATCCCTCTGCTGTGGCTCCATGTCTCTCTCATCTCTGGCGACACTTATATCTTTGTTTCTTTGCTCTCTTTAGCCTTGCTTCTGTTGCTGAGCTGTGGGGGCCTCAGCATCCCTTTTGGTAGTTTTAACTCTTTGTAAATGTTTACAGATAGTTTTTTCTTTTTTTTTTTTTCATGAAGGGTTCTCTGTCAAGTGGTTTGAGTGGAATTCCATTTCTTCCTGGGCCTCTGATTGCTGTTCCAAACCTGTGTCAGCTATGTGATCTTGGAGTATAGAGAGATGAATGTATGATCTACACGTGAGACTCCAAGTTGGATGATATACCTATGTAAGAGTCATATAAAAGTGAATATAAAGCAGCCATGGTGGTGCACACCTGTAACCCCAGCACCCAGGAGGCTGAGGAAGGAGGATTGTTGTGAGTTCAAGACCAGCCTAGGCTACAAAATGAGCTGAACTGCATAGTGACACCCTGTCTCAAAAAGACCAAAAAAAAAAAAAAAAAAAAAGAAAAGAAAAGTGAATATAGTAACAAGAACATACATGACTAATTCATTACATGGCGTCAGCAATCTGCACACAGACCAGCACCATGGTAGGCAAGTGGAGAGTAATGTCACAGGATTTAGTGGAGCTGTGTGCCTGTGTAAGGCACTATGTTTTTTTAAAGCTCCTGAGGAAGTGTAAGCTGGTAAACAGCATTGAGGAATTACTTTATAAAGTTGAGAGCCTAACAAACTATTATTCCACTGAGAGTTTGAGAGTTCAGAGGTGGAAAAAGGGATAGTCAATCAAAACTAAAACTGAGGGTAAATTTGCTACTATTGGAAATAAATAGCAAACCTATAGAATGAAGACTAGGAAGGACGGCATAGGTTGGTGCCTTTCTGATGATGCACATGAGTTGGTTAGCACTTGGGACTTAATGGAGAGCATGGTGAAAGCCACTTAATGCAGAAGAAGTGTGATTATGTTATGGATAACACTATAGCCTAACTGAGAGGGTGATGAGGGGAGGAAAGCAGGGTGATTTCATACTCCTCTGGCCAGATGGGCAAGATTTGGAATGAACCTTTATGGGTTAAATGGAAAGAACCCGATCTGAGTCAAGGGAAACAAGAGCGGGTGTGGTAACCCGGTGGATGTGCAGAGCGAGGGACAGAGACGAGCTGAACACAAACTTGAGTGTCTTGCTTGGCTGTTTCTTGATCTCTTCAATGGAGTACTTAGGACCCAGGCACATATTACAGGAGGCCAAAGATGACCCTCCCTTGGGTCTCTTGGGCCTCAATTCTGGAAGATATTTTCAAGAAGCCTTGTGAGTAAATTTGTAGAAAGGAATGGACCAAACAAAACAGACAAATTTGTTTGAATGCATAATTTTTTTCTTTGAAGACTTCTAGAATATAATGTACTTACCAAAACTTGCCATTCAAAGAGTAAGACCTGGGCACTACAGAGACTCATTGTAAAATGTATAACTGACTACGTGATGCTGAGAAAATGCCTAGGCCTCTGGTCACAAGTGAGTAGAGTGGGATAGCAATGACATCTTCACAGCAGAACGCCCCAAGTATCACTTATCATTTGGAAGATGTTATATAATCTTTCTAGGGCTAAGTGGATGCTTTTTGTTTCCATCTCTGCTTCTACCTCCTGGGCTCCTCCTTCCTCTAAATAGTAAGTAACTGTAAATACTCTGAGATTGTGGTAAGCAGCCCCCACTACTGTCCATTACTACAGAGCCTCATGCTGCACTGTCGGAGTGAACTGAATTGCCCGCCATGCTTCCGCCTAACATTCACCAAAGTCCAGGCATTCGAAAGGATGGGCAGAATGTGTACTCAGCACCCTGCTGAGAACTGGTGGATTAATTGGAGTCCCCTAAGGCAGTTGTGGTCTTGACTGAGAATTAGCATTGCCCAGGAAAGTTTAAATATGTGTGATGCGCAGGTCTTGCTCCAAATCTACTCAATTCGAATCTCTGTGGACAGGACTCAGGCATCAACATCTTCAACCTCTGTCAAGGTTGAGAACCATTAGTCCACTGTGTAACCAGAAAGCATGGGAGGAGTTACAGCTCTGCTGAAAAGTAGCTCAGTGAATGCAGCTGCCTCCTGAAGAGGTCTGTGTGATTGTTGCCTTCACACAAGTCATTAATAATGGAAAGCACTTAAATTACTCATCCGAGCAGACTGTGACTTCATTTCCAAGTCCTTATCATGAGTTTTGTGGGTTGAAAAAGAAGTAATAGGAGTGGGAGACAAAATATTTTATCATGTTTTACCTTATGGAAATATCATATTGGAAAGTAAATGTCCTGACCACTCTCACTCCAAGTTCAAATTTTCATATTCTCAGCTCTGGCTACAGATACTCATTCATTAATTTATTTAGTCACTCACTCATTCACTAGGTATAGCCTTTATCTGACTTCCTGTCAGTTTCACACTGGAATGTCAGCCAAGGGGTCATTATCTGATGTTGTTTAACTCACTAACTCTCTCCATCATCTTTAACAACGGGATAATGTAAGTGTTTATATTAGTTTCCTGGGGGTTCCATAATAAATACCACAGACTGAGTGGCTTAGAACAATCTAACCCTATTTTCTCACAGTTCTGGGGCTGAATAGCCAAGGTCTAGATGGCAGCAGGACTGGCTTCTCCTGAAGCCTCCCTCTTGGCTTGAAGATGGGCATCTCCTTCCTGTCCTCACACAACCCTCCTTCTGTGTGTTAATCTCCTCTTCTAAGAAGGATACCAGTCACACTAGATCAGACCATATTGTAACAACCTATTTGAGTTCACTCACCTCTTTGAAAGGTCTGTCTCTAAATAGAATCACATTTTGAGGTAGTGGGGTTTTGGGCTTTGACGTATGAATTTGGAAAAATGGAAAAAACTCAGGTCTGTGCTGGGTATATTAAAAAAATAGAAAGAATACCTGGAAATGTTCTTAGTAGTAGAATTGGAAAGAAAAATGTGAAAATTCATTTGGAATGGTAGATTCCAAAAGGAGCAGTTGTGGTGTAGGAATGATGGAAATCCAGTTGCTGTCTGGGGCAAGCTGCCTTTATTCTTTATCCTTCCTTCTTTGGGAGAAGCTGAGTGTCAAACTATTCCTTGGCAGAATTTGGCAGGAGACAAAATCAAGGAAAATTTTCTCATTTCACAAGATTGCAAAGGAGAGGAATGAGCTACCTTCTCTGAGTCTGTACAGAGGACAGTGGTGAATAGATGAGATAAGAGCCAATAGACACATCCCTTCAAAGCCAGCATCATTAGACAGTGTGTGAGATGACTGTTGGTACAGAAGTGGCTGCATCCTGCTGCTTCTTTGCAGGCAGGCACTGTGCCACTGAGCTATATCCCCGGCCCCAGTGCTGCTTCTTTGTTAGTAACCCTAACCTTAAACTGCTTCTTAGTTGCTATAAGTCAGAAAAGTGTACCATAACTTGCCTGTGCAATTGTGCAATCTGTCACAACCTGCCACTGTTTTTCTTTTTTTGTTTTTTTTTTTTTTTTCTCCGGTACCGGGAACCGAACTGACGACCTTGCGCTTGCCAGGCAGGCGCTTTTGCCACTGAGCTAAATCCCCAGCCCCGCCACTATTTTTCTATAAAGTTTGTAACCAGCCCATTGTGCCAAGAAACCTAAAAAGCTTGTCAGGAACTATCATGCTTGGTTAAAAAATTGATGACAGAGAAATCTTATTAAAATATTGTGTTGCGTGTTTGAGAGCATTCATTGTGTACCACAGCAAAGCAAGGGAAGAAAACCTTCAGTAAGTTATTCTTCCTTTACATCAAGTCTTTGAGTGCTGTGGCAATCCCTTTATAAAGAAATCAGCCAGTAATACTACGCAAAGTGTAGAATTGCACTGTTAGCCTCCTGTGCTCGATTAGATAAACAGTTGAGTCAGTCCTTGCCTGGGATATAATGACATGCTGCCCTTAATAGTGGTGTAGTTATGTGCATCATTTGTTTTAGATCCTCTAAAGTTACCCAAGAGGTTCTCATGGCAGAGTGATGGAAGATAACAGTTGAGATTAATGTAGCAGCTTGAAAGTTGTCATGGGTCATATGTGATGGATGAGCAAGATAGTCCTTACTTACAAAACCAGAAATTGGGAGGTACATTAACTTTTAAGCAAATAATTATGAGTATATGTGAAATTTGTAAAAAGAATCAGTGTTATTTTTTCTGAATGTGGTGGGGACATCACTCAAGGATTCAGTTTGAGCACTGGGGGTATATGTGTACCTGTGTGTGTAGGTATGGCTGCGAACGTATGCTTCACATGTGTGCACAGTGGGGATGTGTGTATATGTCTGGAACAGCACACAGTAACATTATTCACACAGACGGCCTCCGTATTGTGTGTGTGTGCAGGGCATCCCTCGCTCGGAGAAGAGAACACATGGAAAGCTCTGAGCATCTTCAAATTAAGGCACCGTAGCTCCCTGAAACATCTCTGCATAGAAGGCTCTCACCCTAGAATTTACTTCCTAACATCTCTGTAAGCAAAATAGAGATGTTTCCCACTAAGCCCCTCAATCTTTTTCTTTTTGAATCACTTGGCTTTTTCTTAGTGGGCTCCTGTGGGACACATGGAACCTCTTCAAGCAAACGATAAGAATGACTTCTGAGGTGGGCAGTAGACCATGCCAGGGTGTGATCTGCGGATAGTCTTCCACTTTTTCTGTTGGGGCCACTGAAGAATTCCTTTCTGGGCCTTTGAGCCCTTACTTTTCTTTCTTTTCTCTGTGCCCTATTGAAGAGGCTAATTATATAATGTATGTCCATAACGTACTGCCCCATGCTCTCAGCCCATGAATTTATTTGACCCTCATCATTTAGAGCTGAAATTCAAATTCTGGATTTTCTGACTCCTCCGCTGGACTCTTGAAATTCCTCTCCCACCGGCTCTGCTTTCCTTTCCCTTCCTGTGTCTAATAAAGCCTGACCACAATCATTGCCATCACTTTCTCCTTGAAACACACTAGCTCTAAAGCCACCCTCCCTCTGTCCATTGGTACTATGGATTGTTCTATAGTTAAAAACTTCACAGAGTGTTTGTTTTTTAAGATTACAACCACACAGAGGCAGCTGAACACGAGTTAAAAATTCTAACCTAAGAAATCTCTCCTTCATTGCCTGGAAATAATAGCAAGGAGATTGTTGCATTCAGGAATTGCCATAGGCAAGGAGTTTATGCAAATAATCCCAGAGGAGGTGCTGCAGGCTTGGAGAAAGCCCGTAATTACAGTCCCAACCCAGGCATTTTCAGCGATCAAATCTGTGGGATGTAATCTTTTTATGGCCTCCTTCAAACTCCTGAGTGATAAACAATCATTTATGATAATCACCAAAGAAAAGCTGTCTCTATTTCATCCCAGAGAAGTCATGAGGTAGGAGGTTTTGAATCCCTGTATCTAAAACAGGGAACCATTTGGCCAAATCCCTCCTCTGTCCTGGCCCACATTTATCTCTGAAATGAGATTCTCCTCCTTCATCGCCTACAGCTCCTAGGCTGCTCAGAAGCCACCTTCTGGGACACACATTTCTAAGGAAGAGCAGGCTCTATTTTTGTTTCTTCTCTTCCTCTCACACCCAGTTCAATGTGATGCCACAAATATGGCTTGCTGTTTGGAATAATTTACAGAATTGAACATTACAGACGAGCTCCAACCTTCTAGTGTGTATTTTGAGTATTTTATCACAAGTGTCAAGATTTTATGCATTACAGTATGCTCATGATATTTTCCCTGCATTTTATTTTGGGCGTGATAAAATCTGTAGCAATTAGTTTTTCACAAGTCTATTTTATGCTAAAGAATCTGTTATTTGCTCTTCGTATATTTCTTTGGTTCTACCTTTACCATGTCTGCCTTCCTTCCCACACTGATATTCCCTCTTTGGACTCGGCAGTTTGCTTGGCTTCTGTCTCTTGGAGGTTGGAAGTCCTTGTGAATGCTATTTGGGAAGATGTCAAGTGCTAATCAAGAAGATGCTATAGGTTGGTGAACCATAAACATGATTTAAATGGAAAAGTGCTTATACCAACAGGAAATGTGCAAATGTGTGCATATAGTTAAGATTGTAATTTCCTATTTTAATCCTGTCTGAAATGTACATTTTTCTATCACAAAAGCCAGCAAAAGAATAGAAATTGGAAGTGTAGGATCCCTTAAGAGGAACACAGTTAATATACAGGGAAGAATTTAATTATCATCATGTGCTCCCTGTGATGGGACACGTCTGATAACATAGTCATTTATTTTCATTTGCAAATACAATGTATTGTATATAATTTTATATGTTATACTTTATACAGCTGGAAAAAAGACATTTATATATCTCCACAGACATGTAAGTAATATATTGGGCTGGGAGGACATGATAACCATAGGAATTTTTCAGCTCTGTTATATTCTGACAGGATTACCACCTTACATTTGGTCTATTGTTGAACAAAATGTCATCATGGGGCTGTATCTGTAGTTTAATACAGGACATTCCTAAAGACAGCTCCTGTTCTCTCTTTGTATCCTTCAGAATCCCTAATTATTACTCTTCTTCACCACTTTTTCTTATTTTAAAGAGAAAAGAACAAAAACAAAATAACAAAAACAAAGACATAAACAAAAGAAGATAAAAAAATAAAAATGATACAGAATTTCAAAACAAGGTGATAGGAAATTAACAATGGTTGTATTACATATTGTTATCTTTAAAGTGGTTACACAGATAACCAGATCTAGGCATATAAGAATAATGATCAAACAATTAAACGTTAACTGTTCCTTTCAATAAAATAATAGAGCTTAGTAGTATAATTACCTTAGCTATCTTGTGTGCATATATATATTTCTTCCCTTTCTTCTTTCATTTCTCCTTTTCCCCATCCCAGTTGTTCTTTGCTTTTGAGGAGCTCCTTTCCTTTTCACAATATCTATTGTACCTTTCAGATTTTACTTACTCTTTCAAGTTCTTACAGTAGGGGGGCAATATGATGTTTACACATGTGAGTCTGATTTATTTCACTTATGAGTATGGTCTCTAGTTGCATCCATTTACATATAAAAGCCTCTAGTTTACCTTCCCTTATAGCTGAGTAATATTCCATTGTATAAAAACACCACATCCTTTTTATCTATTCCTCAGTTGATGGGCATTTGGGTCATTTCCAAGACTTAGCTATGACAAATTGTGCTGCTATAAACATGGGTGCACATATGTCCCTGTGATATGACGTTTTCAGTTCTTCTGGGAAAATATGCAGGAGGGGAATAGCTGGGTTGAATGGGACCTCTAATCCTAGATTACTGAAGGATTTCCAGACTGATTTCCACAGTAGCTCCACCAGTCTGCACTCCCACCAACAGTAGAGTTCTTTTTTCTCCACAGCCCCTCCAGTATTTGTTATTGGTTGACTTCTTCATGATAGTCATTCTTTCTGGGGTGAGATGGAATCTCAGTATTGTTTTAATTTCCATTTCTTGAATCATTAATGATGTTGAACATTTTTTCATGTATTTATTTGCCATTTGTATTTCTTATTCAAGAAGTGTGTATTCATATCAGATGCCCATTTTTGAATTGAGTCTTTGAATTTAGGAGGCCTGATTTTTATTGATTCTTTATATGTTTTAGAGAGAGGTCCTTTGTCTGAGGGACATTTGACTAAAATTTTTTCCCAATCTGTGCATTTGCTTTTGGTTCTGTTGGTGACTTCTTCTGATGTGCAAAAACTTTTAATAACAGGAGATCTGAGTTGCTGATTTTTTGAAGTATTTGCTGTGCAGGTTGGTTTTTGTTCATGAATGCTCTCCCTATGTTTTCAAGATTTCTGCCTACTTTCTCTTCCAATAGATTTAAAGTTTCTGTTTTAATGTTTAGATCTTTAATTCGTTTTGACTTTAGTTTGGTACATGGTGATAGACCTATGGGCCTAGTTTTAGTCTTTGGCATGTGAAGAGCTAGTTTTTCCAGCAATGTTTATTAAAGAGGCTGTCTTTCTTCCAGTGAACATGTTTGGCCCCTTTGTCAAAGATAAGGTGGCTGAGTATGTTTACGGTTGTGGTTGCATCTTTAGTCTCTTCCATTGTTCCTCAGGTCTCTTTTTTTTGCCAATATCATGCTGATTTTATCACAGTAGCTTTGTAATATAATTTAAAATCAGGGATTGTGATGCTTCTTGCCTTGTCTTTGTTGCCCAGAATTGCTTTTGCTATTCTTGGTCTCTTCTGGTTTCAGAGGAATTTTAGGAATGTTTTCTCTAGATCTGTGAGGTATACTGATGGTATTTTGATTAGGATTGCATTGCATCTGTATCCAATTTTGGGAGTACAGCCATTTTCACGATTTTGGTTCTTCCTATCCATGAGAAAGGAGTATCTTTCCATTTTCTGAAATCTACTTCAATCTCTTTTTGCAGAGTGCTGTACTCTTCACTGTAGAGATCTTTTACTTCTTTTGTTAGATTGATTCCTAAGTATTTCAACTTTTTGGATGCTATTGTGAAAGGCATGTTTTCCCTAATTTCTCTCTCAATGTGTTTGTTGTTTGTTTATAGGAATGTCATTGATTTTTGAATGTTGACATTGTATCCAGCTACACTACTGAATTTGTTTATTAATTCTAGGAATCTTTTGGTGGAGATTTTTGGAGTTATCCGTGTAGAGTAACAGGTTATCTGCAAGTAATTATAATTTCACTTCTTCCTTTCCTATCCTTATTCCTTCTATTGTTTTCTCTTTCCTAATTGCTCTGTCTAATGTTTCCTGAATTATTTTGAGTAGGAGTGGTGACAGTGGACATCCTTGTCTTACTCCTGATTTAGAAGTGAAAGCTTTCAGTTTTTGTCCATTTAGTATGATGTCAGCTGTTGGTTTGTCATAGAT
>NW_004955429.1:2109262-2148647 GCF_000276665.1 Chinchilla lanigera | reverse complement strand
TGATCTTCTGAATTTCTTCATGATCTGTAGTGATTTCACCCCTTTCATTCCTTATTGTGTGTATTTCAGTTTTTTCTTTCCTTTTTTGATAAGATTGGCTAGGGGTTTATCTATTTTATTTATTCTTTCAAAGAACCAACTCTTTGATTCACTAATTCTTTGTATTTTTTTAGGCTCTACTGCATTAATTTATGCTCTTACTTTTATAATTTCCTGTCTTCTTTGGGCTCTGGGTTTGACTTGCTCTTCTTTTTCTAGGAACTTGAGGTGCAGCACAAGATTGTTTATTTGTGCTTGTTCTATTTTCCTGAGGTGGGAATTCACCACTATAAATTTCCCTCTGAGGACTACTTTCATTGAATCCCACAGGTTCCTGTAAGTTGTATGTACATTTTCATTTGATTGTAAATAGTGTTTAATCTCTAGTTTGATTTAATCTGTGACCCATTGGTTGTTGGAGTATTATTTTCCATCCTTTGACCATGAATTTCCTTTTGAATTAAATATGTTTCTTGTATATAGCATATTCTTGGGCTTTATTTCTTGATCCATTCTACTTGTCTACTTCTTTTGATAAGTGAATTGAGGCCATTTACATTAATGGTTACTACTGCTATGTATTGACTTAGCTTTGTCATGTTATTTTTCCACTGTTGGTTTTGTACATTCTCCTGTGTTTAATTGCTTACTTTGCTTGGTGGTTCTTTTCTGTTGTTGGTCTTGAGATTGTGGTCATTTTTATCTCTGTGGAATATCTTTTAGTTCTCTTTGTAGTATTGCTTTGGTGGTCATGAATTTCTTCGGATGATCTTTGTCATGGAAGTATCTTAATTCTCCATCAAGTTTAAATGATAGCTTTGCAGGGTACAGCAATCTGGGTTGGAAGTTATTTTCTTTCAAGACCTGAAATACTTCATTCCAAGCTCTTCTTGACTTGATGGTTTGTGTTGAGAAATCTGCTGTGATCCTGGTAGGTTTTCCTTCATAGGTGATTTGTTTCTTTCTCTAACACCTTTTAATATTCTGTTCTTTTGCTGAATTTCTTGGTCTTGATTATTGTGTGTCTCAGTGTAGATTTACTTTGGCTATGGCTATGTTGAGTTCTATATACCTCACCTACTGTATGTCAGATTCTTTTCCCATGCTTAGAAAAATTTCTGCTATTACTTCTGAAAATAATCTTTTTATGTCTTTCATGTTGCCTCCTGCTCTTTCATTGACATCTGTCAGTCTTATATCGTTTTTCTTTGCCTCATCTTGCAGATGCTGAATTGTTATTTCCTAGTTTCTTGTTATTTTTAAGAATTCTTTCCTTTCACAATCAGTAGCAGCAATGCTGTCTTCGAGGTCTGAAAGTCTATCTTCTGTTTCATTCAAGCAGTTTTGCTAGCTTTCAATGGAATTTTTAATTTCCTGAATATCTCTTTAAATTTGTTTCATGCATTCTAATACTTTCCTACACTGTTCGCTCAAGGTTTCCATCATTTTTCTGTGTTCCTCTATTTATGTGTCTTCTTTTGATATGCTGAGCAATTCTTTCATTATGATTGTCATTTCTTTTTTTTTATCTGAGTGATTATTTCTGATCTGATTTCCTCTATAGCCTGTGTAGTTCATTCTTTACTTCAGTTGCTATCATTTCAGAAATTTCAGTTGTGTAACTTCATGTTCTTCTATGTTGATGTTTCCTGGACTTGTTCTGGCTTGGGTGGAGGGCTGAGATTGCATTTTGCTTTTTTGTTTTGTCATTTTCAAAGTTCCCTAGGTTTCCTGGGATTCAGGGTCATTCCTGCAGTGGCATTGGGAGTTGAATCATGTGGTGTCTCTACCCTCCTGGGCTGCTCACTGAGGCATGTTATGTTTCCCAGGACTCAAGATCATTCCCGGTATGGCAGTGGGAGGTGAAGCTCAGGGTCTTGGGTTCTCAGGTAGCTAACGAGGTTTCCTGGGACCTAAGATCCTTCCTGCAATGATGGTAGGCTCTTAACCACTTTTAAAACTTTGGTACAGTTATTTATAGAAACATGAATTCCATCTCTTACAAAGAAGGACATGGAGATTCTGTCCCTTTAAAATAAGAAAGAGCATGCTTAATATTAGAAGGATTGAAGATAGACTAATATATGTGAAAATGCTTCTTTCTTTTAAAGAAGCACACATTAGTTACATAGTTGAGGTCTTTTTCTTAAAAGGGTCCCAATTCATCTTATATAGATGAGACAGAGAAGTAATAAGCTCTGAAAAGGAAGTTCATAATCTCCACAGCTGTATTTCAAAATGTCATGGGTCATTCCTTTTGGAAGTAATTTCTGGGTTTGTTGGTGGAAGGTTTTTGTTTTCTGGAATTAACAGAATATTGCTACATTGCGTACAAGGTTAGGAAGGCATAGATTCCACATCATAGGTTTCTTTCCATTTCTGAATGTCTACCTATAGAGTGTCTCATGATTTTGGTTTTAGTCTGTCATCTGTGGGGCAAGAATCTATTGGTGGATGACCTTAGGGTATCCTTTTGTTCCTTCATCAGGCCTAAATTATCTATTTCTATGCTGCTTCACAGCAATTCCATTCTTTACATTTTAAAAGAAATAGCCTTCCCTTTCCCTGTTCAAGTTAGGACCGAGACTCAGCAGTCATCTTCTTAGCATGATGTTATCACAGTCACCTTTCACTTGAGTGCGCATGAGCTTTGTCCCATTGATACAGCAAAGCCAACAGCTGGGTGTGGAGTGTGGCTGTTGCTATCCTTATATGAAGAGACAGGACTTCCTTTCAGTCCTGGAAATAGCACCAGAAATCCTAAGTTCCTACCTACAGGGCATTAGCACTTTTATTTGTGGCCAAATGGGAGACATCTATGAACTCCCATGTGCATGTTCCTGTTAGGAGGAGATTCATTTTCAATTCTTACCTGGTGTTATCTAAACTTAGCCCATAAAAAAATTGCAGCACTAGTTATTTATAAACCAAGGCCTATGGTTCTGTCAGTCCATTTGCATTTGTTCATTCCTACTCATGTTACACTCGGAGGATGTTAACTGGCAAAAACACAGCTCATAGTGTACATGGGAACCTGGCTCTGGCAGCATTGAGAGGAGTCCAGCTCAGTGTGAGCTGAGCCAAAGCAAAACTGGGCCCTTTGTAGTGACAGCTGTGGGCCACTCTCCCTAGCACTGAGGTCTTTCCTCTGCTAAGGCAAGTTGTCCCTTATAATATCACAACATATTATGGAGAGGACATGTTTGACAGTCTTAAGGATGTATTCAATTATAGTTATCAATTGTGCTAAAGTTGGATTGCTAACCTTAATGGATACTTGTCTAATCAAGGACAGGAAACATTTCAAATCAGATTCATACAAAATATTGTACCCATTAAACTATTCTGAATCCTTTCTATTAGGATAATACTTAATATAGCTGTTGGCTAAAAATAGAGGGTGACTTACTGGTTTAAATGCTTTATTGTATTGATTTCAATTGATCTACTTAGAGAATGTTATAAACACACATGTTCTAAGTTATAAGTTAGATTCTCAAATGACTAGAATGCAGAGTCACATCCAAAGCTTGCTTTACAGTTTTATATTTTGGTGAAATATATTTCCTAAATCTTTCATGGGTGAGGGGATTTCTGAAAGAACTTGCTGTTTCATAGCAAGGAGCTTGAGGTTTAGGAGTTCTCAGGCTGCTGATTAAAATGAATTCTATTCAGAGAGATACATTTCATTTGAAGGAAGGGGATAGGGAGGGAGAGAGAGAGGGAGAGAGGGAAAGAGAGAGAGGAGAATTGTGCCACCTGCAGCATTGGTTTACAAGCAGTTAAAAAGTGATAGTGGTTGCTTCTTGCTGACCTGAGCCTCCCGTGTGAAACTGCGGGCCACACCTTCCAGCCACAGTGGATGAGGCACTTGGGGTTTGATCTTTTTTTTACAGTCAGTATCACAGCAGCAGAAATAATGGATGGCAGGTCTCTGTAATTGGGCCACACTGGGAAATTTAACAGCGTCGATGGCATTCAAACTAACCTACCTGTGAGAAATAGGGACTAGTCAGCCATAAGGGCAGGACAGAAATTCTCCTTTGAACCCTTAAATATGTGAGAATGTTGCCCACTGTTTCATAACCTGATGAAGCTTTATTGTCTGCTTACAGTGTATTTATCCAGATGGGGGACTTTATACTGTATGTTGTATGTTCCTGTCTATCTATCTATCTATCTATCTATCTATCCATCTATCATCTACCTCTATCTATCTATAATATATACACACTAAAGTGTTTATACACACACACACACACACACACACACACACACACACACACATAAACTAAGGTCACTGTAGTTTACAAAAAGAGAAAAAGCCCAGACGAAAACAAAGCCAAACCAATTCCCCAATGTCCTGAACCCAGATTGGTGCAACCTGACACTGTCAGTTTGAAAATACATGGTCTGGAAAGAGGGCAGCCCAGGGATGGGCAGCAGGCTTCTAGAGGTGCTCAGGATCCATGATCACCATGGCAACCATGTTTCTTTTCCCCTGGTGGTGTCTAACATCACTTCAGATTTGTGAGACTGGGCTGCAGATTAGAGGGTTAAAGATCACTTCCTTTTATCTTGCTCCAGCTCTTTTCACTTAAGCTAAACAAAGGCATTGTTCCTTATTTTAGTACCAAGAACAGGTTTGTGTGGATACCCAAGCTGTTGGACTGACCTAGTTTATTCTAAACTATTTGCAAAGAGGAAAAGAAATTTTCTGAACAGGTATATTGCCACTTGTAATTTGTGAAGGGTTGCATGTGAGGGAGAAAGGGGAGTTGGTTCTCCAAAAGCAATACCTCTTTGGGAATGACAGCACACACCTTGATGACAGAACTGGATGGGATAGGATCAGACAGGACTGAAGACTCCTGAAAGGTGGTAAACAGGGGTATCTGGTTTTTTTTTTTTTTACTTCTCCCAAATGCCCTCCTATCCCATGACAGAATCCCCTGGGACTTCCCCAGGGAGGTCATTATCACCTTGCCAGAAAGAGATTTTCCTACAAAGAGAAAGATGGTCCTGTCCAACTACCATCTGCGGGATCTTTGCCTACAATGGACTGAAAGTTTGCATTTCCTCAAAAGTCATTTGTAAAAATCCTCACCCACCAAGTGGACACTTGCCAGACTTGGAATCTACTGGCACCTTGATCTTGGACGTCAAGCCTCCAGAAGTGCAAGGAATAGTTATCTGTTGTGTGAAAGCTGCTTGACTTATAGCATTGTTAAAGTAGCCCAAAGTGACTAAAACTGTGCTCTCATGCAAATTAAAGCAAGAACCACTATGCACCTTCTTTCCTTTATGAAGTATATGGGTATAACATAAAACTCTGTGTTCAAATATACAAGACTTACTGTGTGAGATGAAAACTTTATTTCTGTTTTAGCTGAGATGCCTCTAGGACTAGACAGCAGATGTGTCTAGCAGGCTGAGAAAATGAGGCCTGGTGTGGTTTCTAGCTGGGAGGTCTGCATGCTCCTTAAATAATAGCTCCTTAAATAATAGCTAACATGTACTGAGTGCGTATCTTACCAACCAATATTAAGAATGTTACTACTTAGTCCTTGTTATAAGCCTGTAAAGTAGTTCTTCCTAGCCCCATTTTAGACGTAAAGAGGTTGAGCCACAGAGAAGTTAAATCATGTGTCATGCCCCATCGCTAGCAGATGGCAGAGCTGGCAGCTGGAGGCAGGAGGATTCTGCCTCTTGGTTCTGCCATCTGAAAGCAGGAGACCAGAGAGAGTTGAAAACAGAATCTTAGATGATTCTGATGAGAACAGATGAGGGTGGAGGTGGGATATCTATAAGGGCTTAAATGGCTGCACAAAGAACCCAGTGACATGGGGTGTGAGAGATGATATGGAAGTTGAAAAGCTGGCACAAAACCAAGAACAATAGCTGAGGCAGTGATGGAAACTTGCAAACAGTATCTGGAGCACTAAAGCAAAGGCAGAGGTGGCTTTATTATTTGTATTTTGGATTAGAGAAAAAACTACTGCTTGAGGCATGTTAAGTAAAAATGAGTTCAATTTAACAAAGATGATTTGAGCATAAAATTGATTCTAGAACCAGGTAGTAAGTATTCCAGATATAAATTGCATCAGAAAGCCCCCACCCTACCACATGTGCAGATTATATATATAGACAGAGGAAAGGAAGTGACACACAGAAACAACCTGAGTGGCTGATGTCAGCTTTGCCTTATAGGGATGCGGTGTGATGAGGTATTTGCCTTATATGAACATGGTCTGATCAGTTGGTGGTCTGTGATTGGCTGACACTCGGCTATCTATTACAGAATGTACTTTAAATTAGGTTGTGATTTATTTACATGCTAAATTAGGCTGTGGATCACTACATATGGAGGCAGTTTCTGGCCAAATATTATCACTCAGGTACAAAAATAGATTTAGGCCAAATTTATCAATTTAATAAGCATGTGGTGTGATATTTAGAGATGACCAGCAGCGAACAGATGACAGAAAGTAGAGCTGTTCATTTCCTAGTTTGCTTCTCTTTTCTTCATCAAAAAGCATAACTTTCAATCTTGAGGGTAGAGCTCATTCAGTATGAGGGGATTAAAGTCTAAGAGAGGCAAAGAAATGGACAGCCACACAGTCAACTTGAGTTACAGCATCTGGGGAGGCTGGCAGATTGTGCAAGAAAGCTCCTGATACCTCCAGTAACAGATTGCAGAAAACTGTAGAGAATGTCAAGGAGCCAGAAGCTGAAAGGTATTTTAATTTTTTTTTCTGGTGGAAATCAGTGAGCATCCCCTAGCCATTTGAGGAAGGGTCAGCTGCTGGCCTGTGTGACTTAAGCAGTTTGAGGCTGCAGTGGTTTCCTATGAGTTCCATGGTAGTTCCAAAGAGGGGAAGCAAGGACGAGAAGTGCTCAGGAGGCACAGGGGCTGGTGGTTTCATGTGCATGCAGCCAGGCTAACCCAAAATATGACACCCTACGCTCATTAAATTGAAAAATTTGACCTAAGACTGATTTTGTACCTGAGTGATAAAATTTGCCAGAGAAGTCACCCAGGAAAACCCTATGCCTGAAAGGGCCCCACTATTGGGTTTAATGCTTCATCCTTGTGATCTGAAAATTTCTAGTAATTTTATCTTTGACTGCTGTTTTGGGACAGAAGGCTGACCGTGGCACGTATGGGTCAGGTGGGCCTTTACTTGCCTTCTGCCTCTCTCAGGTGGGTTTCTGGATAGGCTCTAGGCCATGTGTCCTCATCACCTGGTGATGGGGTCACCTGGCATTAGGGGTTGAGGTGGATGGCCCAGAGAAAGACAGACCAATTCCTTGGCTTCACCATTTCTGTGTTATTATTTGCATTGGCCCCACAGTGATGTGGCTACCCCTGCTTGAGAGAAGAAGTGCAGTCCTTTTTCCTGAATCAGTTCTGATGGTTAGTAAGGGCTAAATTGTGTGGATAACCAAGGTTATTTGAAGTCAATATCTGATATGTATTTTTAAAGAACTTTTGAAATAGGCCAATGCTCAGAGATCTGTGCCCTATAATCGAAGGAGTGGTTGGAATTTTTTTTTAATATTTTTTCTTTATTTTTTAAAAAATTAAGTTTATTGGAACATTTTAGCTATACATATGCTCACATTTATCATAGGGAATTTGTACCTGTACATGATGTATTTTCATTCCTCTTTTTTCCCAATCTGCTCTCCTCCCTTAACTCCTCTACCCCTCCCCATTTAGAAAGCTTTGTTTCCAATTCATCTTTTTAAATCATTTTCCCTTTTTCCTTCTCTTCTTTCTCCCTTCCCCCACCCTAGTTCCACTTACCTTTTGAGCAGTTTTTTTCCCATTTCACAATATCTATTCTACCTTTTAGTTCTTATTTGCTCTTTCAGTTTCTCAACAACAGGGAGACAATGTGATGCTTACATATGCGACTCCGATTTATTTCATTTAAGAGTATGCTCTCAAGGTGTTGATTCCTTGATGATAGCCATTCCTTCTGGAGTAAGATGAAATCTCAGTGTTGTTTTAATTTGCATCTCTTTTATAACCAATGATGTTGAACATTTTTTCATATATTTATTTGCTACTTCTATTTCTTCATATGAGAAGTGTGTATTCATCTCAGATGCCCATTTATTTTCTATCTTTTTTTTCAGTACCAGGAATCACACTCTGTACCTCACACTTCCCAGGCAGGTGCTGTGCCACTGAGCTATATCTCCAGCCCATTTTTAGATTGGGTCTTTGAATTTGAGGGGTCTGATTTTATTCAATTGTTTATATGTTCTAGATATAAGTCCTTTGAAGGAAAACTGGTTAAAATTTTATTCCATTCTATGTGTTGTCTTTTCACTCTGTTGGTGATTTCATTTGCCATACAATAGCTTTGTAATAGGATGATATCACAGTTATTGATTCTTTGTATTATTTCCTGTGTGATTGGAGCTTTGTGCATGAAGTCTTTCCCTATATCTATGTCTTGAAGAGCTCTACCTGTTCTACCTTCTAGTAGACTTAGTGTTTCTGTTTTAATATTTCAATCTTTGATCCACTTCAATTTTAGTTTAGTACCTGGTACTAGACATGAGTCTAGTTTTAGTGTTTGGCATGTGGAAAGCCAGTTTTTCCAGTTATCATTTATGGTCAGATAATATACATGGGATAATTTCAGTTCCTCTGCTTTTACTTAGGCATTTTCTATGGGGTAATATGTGGTCTATTTTGGAGAACATCTGATATTCAGTTGAGAAGACTGTGTATTCTTATGTTGTGGGGTGGAACACTCTATAGACAGCTACCAAGTCCATTTGTTCACAGGTTTTGTTTTAATTCTGATAGTTCTTTGTTGATTTTTGTTAATTGGTCTATCTAATTGTGAGAATGAGGTATTAAGGTCCCCCATTATAGTTGTGTTAGTACTTATTTGAACTTTCATGTCCTTTAATATTTGTTTTATGTAGTTGTGTGCACCAGAATGTGGTGCATATATATTTTTGATTGTTATCTCTTCTTGGAATCTTTCCTTAACAAGTATATTGTGACCTTCTTTGTCTCTCTTAATTAATCTTGGCTTAGAAACCACTTTGTCTGCAAATAGAATAGCTACCTCTACTTTTTTTCTGAAGTACTGTCACATGGAATATTGTTTTTCACCCTTTCACTTTCATTCTTGAATTTCTTTTTGAGTTAAATGTGTTTCTTGAATGCAGCACATTGTTGAATATTGCTTCTTGATCCATTCTTCCAGTCTGTTTCTTCTGATTGGTGAATTGAGACCATTAACATTGATAAATACAGAAGATACACATTGACTTATCTTTCTCATATTGTTTTGCCATTGTTGCATCCCTGTCTTTGTTCTCTGTTTAATTGCTTCCCATGCTTTGTGGCTTCTTTCTACTGATGTTCTTGTGCTTGTGGTCTTCATTTTCTCTTTCTAATATAACTTTTAGAGCATTCTGAGGAGCTGGTTTGGTGGTCATGAATTTCTTCAATTGTTCTTTGTCATGGAAGTATATTCTTTCTCCATTGATTTTGAAAATAGTTTTGTAGGATACATCAATCTTGTTTGGAGGTTGTTTTCTTTTAGGCCTTAAAATACCTCACTCTAAGCTCTCCTTGATGTGAAGGTTTGTGTTGAGAAGTCTGCTGTGATTCTCATGGGATTTCCATTACAGGTAATTTGTTTTTTTCTCTAACTTTTAATATTCTGTTCTTGAGCTGAATTTCTGGAATCTTTATTATTATATGCCTTAGTGTAGATTTATTTTGGTCATGGTTGTTTGGAGTTCTATATACTTCATTTATTTGTATGTCATATTCCATTTCCATGCTTGGGAAATTTTGTGCCATTATTTGTATGAAGAGTTTTTCATGGCATTTGCACTGTCTCCAGCTTTCTCATTGACTCCAATCAACCTTATGTTGTCTTTCTTCACTTCATCTTGCAGCTGTTGGATGGATTTTTCATGGTCTCTTGCTGTTTTTGAGATATCTTTCTTTTCATAGTTGTTATCCACAATCCTGTCTTCTGCATCTGATATTCTATGGTTTCCCATTATTTTCCTAAGTTTTTGTATTTTTTTTTTAATGTGTGTTTGCTCTAATGTTTTTCATGTTGATCATCATTTCTTTTTGTACCTGAGAGATTATTTTTCCTATAGCCTCTTCCATTTGCTTTTTCACTTTTATTTCTATCATTTCAGAAAGTTCCATTGCTTGGCTTTTGAGTTCCTCTATCTCATTGTGCTCTGGACTTGTCCTGGGTAGGCTGTGCATCTGGCATTGCATTTTGCTTTTGTGCCTTGTCATTCCTATTTTCTATTATTTTATTTTATTTTGTTTTCTGTGTTGATGCTTGCTGATTTTTTATGGCAGATAACTTCATCACTAGTCTCAAGGCTTCTCCAGGAAATGTCTGTTCTCCAAGGATGTCTTTTAGATGGAGGTTGTTCTTGGTCTTTATGTCTATCCCAAGAACCTACCTTCCTAATATATTAAGAATGAGAAGTTGCTATCTATTTGGCTCAGTATTCAGTCCTTTGGTACTGGACTATGGTGATGGTTATGACCCACAAAATCAGTGTTATTATACAAGGGAAAAATTGATTATAACATGTATGACATCCTGGCTAAAGTAGTATAGTTAATAATAACAATAGCATCAAGTACAGTCTAGCTACTGACAAACTGTGGTAACTATTAATCTGATACTTTTAACTGTAGGAGCAAATTCTACAGTTATATAACAAAGTTCAAATATACCAGGAACTTTTATGCAGTGATTTTCTTCTTAGTGGATGGATTTTCTCCACTCTGTTGTGGAGGTTGGGGATAGGATTTAAGAGAGATAGGGGAGAAAATAGAGAGATGAATGAGGTCAAATACAGTAGAAGCAAGGCTGGAAGGCAATGGATGGTCAACCAAGTTCTGGGAAACTGGAGGACACAGAGGAGAAAGAGTGAAAGAGAAAGTGCAGGATTATTGAAGTGAACCAGAAAGGGAAGAGATAATGTTCACTGATATGAAAATATCATAACATCAAGAGACAAGTGAGGAAAGAGAGAAAGAAGATGAGTAGAAAAAATACAAAAAGAAAGGTAATAAACCTAAATAGTGAAAAAGGAAAGAAGAGAAAAAAAAAAAAGCAACATACAGAAACAAAACAAAAATAGCCACAAAACAAGACAAAACAACCCCAACCTGACAGCAAAAGGATAACCAAGCAGACAAAGAAAAATAAAAGTAGTAAAATTCCTCTGGTGTCCACAGTTCTGTGGGAGGTTTGAGTCAGATCCCAGAAATGTGTTGTGCACTCCAGCCAAGCTTGCTGTAGGATTTGTGCTGGGTGTGGGGCTGATATTGGCCTCTGGATGTGGAGGCTGAGACTGGCCTTCTGTTGCTGGAGTTCTCCTGGAGCCCTTTGATATAGAATGGCTGCCCTGTTTGCTGCTGTTCTGTTTGTGTCTGTGCTGAAGCACAGCGTTGGTTCCCTTAGCTTACCAATTGGTAACTCATATTCTCACTACTGCTATGGACTTTTACACTACACCTGTCCCACCTGGGCTGGTGTGTGCACATGTGTCTGCTCTTGCTGGTCTCCAAGTGTACATTTCTGAGCCAGTCAAAAAAGTTTGATGTCAACCTTCGTGGAGAAAACAGGAAAAATTAAAAATTAAAGTCCAAGAGTAAGAAGAGACTAAAAGGGAAATTGTTATGCAGAAATAAGTCCTATATTTTCCTCCATCTTCTGACTTTAAGTTACTGCCATGTAATTGAAGGAAAAGAATCATCTAGGTGTTTTACATTATTCATTAAAAAGCATGTTAAATTTTTGGAAGAAACTTATTTTTCTTTCTTTTTCCATCAAAAAGTCAAAGTTCACTACTGTGGTTAGTTTATTTGATCCATTCATCAAATCTAGACTAGAGGAAACTATGAACTGCATATCTTTTGGGCAATCTTCCAGAAATATTATTTCTCAAAATCTGGCTTTGAAATAAACTTAAAGAACAAATATATTAAGGTTAAAGTTTTGGTAATGTTATGTAAGCACAGAAGTAGAACATATCAGTAATATCTTTCATGAAATGTGGGGGTCCTCCTGACACTTTGACTAAGATGGAGAAACACCTCTCAGTTTTGTGTCAACTTGAATGGTGGAATGCTATAGAAAGTATTCCATAGTTATCTTAGAGGATGAATTTGGGGATATATACACCATAACATGCAAATAGTTGAACAATCTAATCCTCAAATTCTGTGTTACAAAATTTAAAAATATCAGCTTTGTATGTCTATATCTGTTTTCATGAGAAACCACTTTGAAGATATCAATATGTAATACAACAAGCATTGTTAATTCCCTACCACTCTGTTTGTAACTCTGTACTGTCTGTACTGTTTCTTTGCTATTTTGTAAAATGTCGACTGTCTGTTAATATTTTCCTCCTTTTATTTTTAAAATAAAAAAAAAATTTGAAATTCAACTGGTTGTTTAAAAATCCAGTTTTTCATCCCGAGGCACGTTATCTAAACCTCAATTCTTTATATGTTGATTGGAGATAATATTAATGCCTATATTTTAATCATTGTTGATGCTTAAATTTGTACATCTGCAATGACTGAATCTCCTAATTATTAAAATATCTACTTGCAAAATAACTTTACAACCACAAATCCAGTGAATCAATATAATCTAATCTCTCTCAACTTTTCCTGGTAGGATAGGAGTTTATAAAACAATCTTTAATTGCATACACTTTCTTGGGAACACAATCATCATTTTATAGCCAGAATGTGACTGTGCTATTTTAAAAACTGAATAATATTTCTATGAATATAGTGCAAATGAACTCTATTTAAATAAATTTCAAGAACTAATTGATCTTACTTGATTTTCTTGTTTGAAAAACTATTTTCTGCCCCACAGTTCATAAATAGGAGTTGCTGCAGTGGAATTAAATAATATTTTGTATTTGGTAAGTGCTTTCATATAAAGCATCTCATTTAGTCTCATAGCAAGGATACCTATCTGACATCACCAGAACAGATATCATTATCCTCATTTTCAGTTGAGTAAATTAGAGCTTAGAGGAATTGACTGACTTGCCCGAGGTTGTTGTCTCTCTTTCTGAGCCTCATGCTTCCACCTCTTTGACACTTACCTCACCAAACCTGTTATTTTAGTTTCAGCTCATTGCTTGCTTGTGTTATTTGCGAAGGACTTGTTTTTCTGGTCAGTCTCAATGTCCATTTTCTTGTTGAGGAGTAGGTTACCTTTCAGAATACTTCAGTCACAGAAGAGGTAATTAGAAAAGACTTTATTGTGGATTCTGTGCCTCATAAAACAATCTATTCCGAAGTACAGAGTTTCCAAGAATCTAATCCAATGCATGGATGATAAAGCTGTGTGGATAAACATTATCATCTCTGTTGCTGTTAGCAGAGAGTAATTAGTCCTGTACTATGTTCAAGGAGTCAAAATTCCCCTGTATTGTAATAATCAAAGCTATTCAGCTGGCTGGCCCATGATTCTGGGTTTTTCCCTAATTTACACATTTCATTCTTGCTGTCATTCTACCAAGATTTCCTTATGTAACTGCATTGCATTAAGTGTGAATTATCTTGTTTTTCATTAGAAATATGTGAACATCAGAGCAACCAGAGAATGCCACAAGACTTAATTGCTCTCCCTTGGTATTTATTGGATGATTAGCATCATGTTCTGTTTTGTTAAATAACAATGTATTCTAAGTACTCAGCTCCAGAATTTATCAGAGTTTTTTTCCAATGAAAGCACATTTTTAAGCTATGAGAAAGAAAGCTATGGATGAAACCACACTCATGATTCTGACTCATGTGGTTTTTCCAGGTGGAGGATGTGGTTGTAATACGTTGTTCTTCTTATAGCCTTGGAAATTCCAAATGGGCAATCACAGAACAGAAAGTGGCTTCTCTCCTTTCCAGGAGCAGCTGCATTTCCTCAAGAAGTCATGCTATTCCAGAGGAAAACCAGGCACCTTAAAATTAGCCTTATGTGCTGTGTAGTATCAAAGTATAGTACATGACTCACGCCTGAGTCATCACACTCATTTGGCTTTCTCTCCATATTTTTCCTGCTTTAGGAGTTGAAGCCTCAAGAAAACAGTTGGGGGAGGGTGCAGGAGACAATTAGCATTGTAGAGAGAAGAGGAAGGAAAGCTGGTGAGTTCCAAGTGCTGATGGGCTCTGAGGCTGTGAGCAAGTCAGAATAATGACAGCCAATTTAGAAAAGTGTCATAGAATATAGCACTCAGTTAGTGTCCAATAAATGTTGGCTATTGTGAGTGTGAATGGAATGTCTTGATCTGGTCATAGAATATAACCATCAAAAGAAAGGCTCTTGAAGACATTGTAATTGCTGCAGAATAAATTAACAGTATAGATGTGACTCATTTATCACTCTACATAAATAAGTCTGATTAGACTGAAAACATGTTGGACTACATTCACTATCTACTACTTCGGGAAGTCAGAGGGGAATGTGCCTAGGAAAAATATTACATCCATTGAGCAGAAGGCAGCTACATTCAACCCAGAGCCCTTTAAATCAATTTGAAATCTTGTTTGTTAAATTAAAGAAAATCCAAAACGCCAAAATCCAAATACTCCAGTCCTTTTCAAAAATAAAGGAAAAATGAGAAGAAAAAAAAAAAAAATCAAATCAAGCATTAGAAATGAAAACTTGGCCAGGTGTTGTGGCTCATGGCAGTGATTCCAGCACTTAGGAGGAGGGAGGAGGATCGCCATGAGTCTGAGGCCAGACTGGGCTACACAATGAGTTCAAGGCTAATTTAGAATGTATAGTGAAAGCCTATCTCAAAGAAAAAACAAAGAAAAGAAAAGAAAAAGAAAAACAGCAAACTCTTGGCTTAGACCCAAAATGGAAAGAGAAGCTATGCTCCCTTAATCTCTATATATCTGGAGTGATTGGAAGGAGTAATTTAATTATTATAAAAATAAGTCATAAAATTAGCTAAGTGGTGTACTTGGTTAAGAAATCATTCTGCATAGCTGAGGCTTTCAAATTAGGCAAGGGTTAAACACTCAAAGCACCATCATGAAGCAAGTTTTAACTAAATGTTAATTGACACATGATATTTATACATATATATGATAATTTCATACAAATACACAGTTTGTGATAAGCAAATCAGATAAATAGCATTTCTGAGGAAGGAGATTAGGGGATGGCTAGGGAAGTGGGTGTGACCTATCAGTTATAAAATTCCAGGACCTGTGGGCAGAATATTCCTAAAGCCCTGCACCTGGAACCAATTAGTGAGTTCTATCTTCAATTCTTCTCCTAAGAACTCCTGCAGGTTGTGATAGGACAGCTGGAGGAGCAGAAAAAACAAAAGGCAGCCACCATTTTCCAACTTTGCTCTCTCTTTCACAGTGGTTTGTTTTCACCCTGTACAATGTACTTCTTTTAACTGACTCACACTCACCCTGCAGAGAATGTTTCTTTTTCTACCTTTAGTCAATGTAAAACCTTGCTACCTTTTGCACTTTTCTTAACCAGTTCTTTGTTCAGGTCAGAAAGAACCTACAAGAAGACCCAAGAACTTCAGAAACTGGTAACATTTCCATCTCCTCAAACATTTGCCATTTCTACATATTGAGAAATTTCAAACTCTTCTAATTATATAAAAATACATAATAAATTGTTGTAGACTATGGTTACCCTATTGTGTGATACAAAACCTTAGGAATAAATCATATCTAACTGTATTTAGGTACCAGGTATGAAACCCACATCTACTCCCTAGTTTCTAGTGACCATTATTTTCTTCCCTACCTCTACAAAACTTTTTGTTTTTATCTTTTACAAATGAGTGAGAAAAGGAGACAGTTGTCTTTCTGTGCCTGGCTTATTTCACCTAACATAATGTACCTCAGTTTCATCCGTGTTGTTGCAAATGATAGGATATCATTGTTCTTCTATGACTGAATAACATTGCACTATATTTATATATACAGCCAGTCTAATTAGGATGAGATGATATTTCATTGTGGCATTGATTTTCATCTCCCTGGTGGTTAGTAACATTAAGCATTTTTCATATACTATACTTGTTGGCCATTTGAATGTCTTTTAAAAATGTCTATTCAAAGTTGAGCATGGTGGTACACACCTGTAATCCCAGCACTTGGGAGGCTGAGGCAGGAGGATTGTTGTGAGTTCGAGGCCAACCTGGGCTACAAAATGAGTTGAAGGCCAGCCTGAACTGCGTAGCAAGACCATGTCTCAAAAAAAAGACAAAAATGGGAGAGAAATGTACATTCAGATAACTTGATCAGTTATAATCAGACTTTTTACACTATTGAAATGTTTGAGACCGTTATATAACTAATCAGGATTTTAATCCCCTTGTCATTGCTATAAAATATTTATCAAATATTTTCTCTACCAGAAAACTTTTCAAACAGGTAAATTGAATAAAGCTGCAAGATGCCAAGTCAACTTAAAAAAGAGTAGTATTTCATATATCAATAATGAACTTGCTGAAAAAGAAATCAAGAAAGCAGCCACACTACAAAAATAGCTATAAAATATACCTTGAAATAAACTAATCATGAAAATGAAAAATCTCTACAATAAAAAAGATAAAACACTGATGAAAGAGATAAGACACATGCACACAAGCATGGGAAAATATCTGATGTTTGGTGACTGGTAGCATTAATATTATAACACGTCCATAGTTCCCAAAGTGATCTGCAGATTCAGCTCAGTGCCAAGCAAAATGTCACTGATGGATGGATAAAGAAAGTGTGATATACACACAATGCAGTACTACTCTGCCACAAAGAAAGATAAACTTGAATCATTTGCAGAAGAATGGATGCACCGTGAGACTATAATGTTAAGTGAAATGAATCAGATACACAAGCTTAAATATCACACGAGCGACCTAAAGTATGAATAAAAGCAAAATAAAAGATAGATAACAGGAAGAAAGGAGATTGATCTTTCTCAAATGGGGAAAGGATCAAGAGATGGGGAGGGGAAGGGAAAGGAAAAGGAGAAAAAAAGGGAATTGAGACGTATTATGTATGTGTACCAACTCCACACAAGGAATGTAAGCAGTATGTACTGCAAGCATGTACGAATAAATAAAAAATTGAAAAAGTTTTATGGCATAAAAAACTGTATAAAAAATATCAATGACGTTATTTACAGGAATGGCAAAAAATCCTAAAATTCATATGAAAGCACAAAACACCCAGAGGCTGGGGATTTAGCTCAGCGGCAAAGTACCTGCCTGGCAAGTGCAATGTCGTGAGTTCGGTTCCCGGTACCGGAGAAAAACCAAAAAAAAAAAAAAAAAAAAAAAAAAGAAAGCACAAAATACCCAGAAAAGGAGAAGTAAACTTGAGCAAAAAGAACAAAGCTGCAGCTATCACCACATCTGAATGAAAACATACTATAAATTTATAGTAACTAAAATAGCATGGTGCTGGTACTAAAGTGGTCACAGAGACCAAAGAAACTAAGAATAGAGAGCCAAGAAATTAATGTATGAAGCTTCAGCCAAAAGATTTTCAACAAAGTTGCTAAGAATACACTGTAAAAGTTCTGTCTTTTCAATAAAAATTCTGGATAAACTGCATATATGTATGCAAAAGAATGAAAGTAGGCTCATTTCTCACCACATAGAGCACTCAACTCCAAATACCTCAAAGATCTATGCCTAAGATCTGCAAATATGACTACTAGGAGTCATAGGGGAAACACTTTATATTTATTGTCATAGACAATAAATTTTGGATCAAACACTAAGCAGGGGGAACAAAGCAAAAAGTAGATGAATGGGATTATATCAAACAAAAAGTCCTCTGCACAGCAAACAGTCGATGAGAAAACCTGCATAATGGTTAAATAAATTTTTAATAATAATATCTACACAGAATACTGCTTTTGTAGCCTTCTAGTGGTTGGTTTTGTTTTGTTTTTTAGATTATAAAATGGTATGTAACAAACCAGTTAAACTGCAACCAGTTAAAGTTGGTTTATGTAGTACAATGTAATAAGGAAAGCTAAACAAAGAGAGTCTCCATCCTCTAAATCAGAAACAATCACTTTTAATGTTGTTTCCCATCTTGTTAAAGAGAATTCTGAATGCTTGCCCCATAGTCACTCAATGTTATAGCCTGTAAGGCCACTGCCATCCCTTCCCCTGTGTGAGCTGTGGTTGTCAAACTGGGGTAATTGTTTTTGATTTATGGAATGAAGAAGAAAATACTCTTCATGCTGAGACAGGTAAAAGAGGAAGGTATTTCTGCAGAGAATGGCCTGGAAAGTCTTTGTAGGAAAGGGTATCTCAGTAGGATTCAGGAGTGAGAAGAGTGGAAAAACATTTCTAAGTGAGGGAAGCAGGTCCCATCACGGACCCAACCCAGCTCCCACATCTGGAGCTTAGTGGATGAAATGGAGAGAGAACGACAGGACCTACAATGTGTGGATAGATATAGGTTAGGTCTCAGCAAGGCTTTGTATACTTTGGTAAGGAATTCAATTTTCAAAAATTTTTCTTGAGAAATAAAATGAAGTAACTGAATTTTGAACAAAGGACTAAAATGATGGGTAAAATAAGCTTAGATTTGGCTTGAGTAACTGGGTAATGAAACCCAGTTAAAATGAAATTGGCCAGGTGAATAAGAAGGGAGGGGTGCCTGGGGTTCAAAGTTTGGTTGCTTCTATGTTGGACATACAGTGATTTTCAGACATTTAGATGCACAAAGTATGCAAGGAGCTTTGAAAGTCTGGAGATCAGAGCAGAAAGTTGGACTAGAGATAACTATTTGTGAGCTATTAGCATAATCTTTACGTCATAGTAATGACAAGAAGACACTTATGTTAGGAATAGAATGTGGAGAAAGTAAAAGGGTCCAGACTTGTCCTCTGAAAAATCCACAGTTCCAGGTCAAATTGAGAAGAACTTGCTAAAGAGACTGAGAAGGAGAGAAGAGGGAAGTGGAAGAAGGTCAGAAGAATTTGGGGCCACCTCTTCCCAGGAAGATTCCAAGAAGAGATACTTTCAATGTTGTAGAGTGAGGTGGAGAGTAAGGGCAATTGAAGGTAGATTAAGAAGACAAATTCTTCTACTTTAGAATCATCCTATATTTTAGCCATCCCATAGTTAGCCACATTTCACATATTTTACCTCATTAATATTATTGTACACATCTATTTATTCTCTTTACTCCTTCTGCCAGTGAATGCATCTCCTAAGCTAACTGAACAACTTTCTACATGGTCCAGATTCATTTAGTCTGCCCTTCCCAATATAGCCTTCAAACTACTGCCAGAGATAATTTAAAAAAGCAATAGTGTCATTCATATGCTGAAAACTTGTTGATGCCCAGCCACACCATTTTGCTCTCTTTGAAAGTTAGTTTAATGCAGAAGGCCATTCACTGACATTTAGCTCACTTCTTGCTTGGAACTATTAAACCAAAACTATTATGAACATTCTGGTGCTTGTATGTTTGCACTTCTGTGGGTGTTGGGTATAAATCTGGGTATATAATTGAGGTGAGAATCAAATATCTAAGTTACCTGTCTTAGAATACAGGAAAATAAATCCGGATAAAACCAGAGGAAAGAAAACCAATGAAATAATAAAGATATGTTATCAAGCAAATAGTGGACAATAGAGATAATCAATAAATACAAAATTTTGTTATTTGAATCATTTCATAAAAAAGAACACTGATGAAGAAAGGAATGGACAAAGTGCAAATGCATCATATTAGGAATGAAAAAGAGGCACCACTACAGACCCTGAAGACAAAAAAATAATGGCAGGTTTTATCCACTTCCTATTGCTGATGTAATAAGTTACTGAAAATTTGTAGTGGTTTAAAATAACAGGCACTTAATATGTTTTATAGCCCAAGAATTCAGAATCTTGAAATAGGTCTTATGTGGCTGAAATAGTGTGTTGGCAGACCTGTATTCCTACAGTAGGTGAGGGAAGAGAATCTGTTTCCATGCTTTTTCTTGTTCTGAAGTTCATCTGCATTTCTTTGGGTTGTGTTTCTCTGTCAGGAATCACATCTCTGACTTCTGTTCATGTCAGAGTCTTATCCACCTTAGACTCTCCTGCCTTCTCACTATGGGTTAGCCGTGAAAGTCTCATATACTAGAAGTGTTTGATCTCCAATATAATAGTATGCAAAGGTGGTAGAACTTTTAGGAGGTAGGGCCTTGTAGGAGGTGATTGTCATTGAGGACACCACCTAGAGAAGGGATTAATGCCAGTTTTAAAGGAGTTGATTAGGTCTTTCAGGACTGGACCAGCTAGTGAGTCAGTTTGACCTATTTGCTGTATTCTCTTGCTTCTCTCACCATGTGAGTGCTCTTCTGTGTATGCACTACTGCAGAGTGATGCTGTTTGCAAAGAGTTCTTCCCCAAAAATTGATGTTGGCATAATCTTCAGCTTTCATAACTATCAGATAAGTACATTGATAAAGTACCCAGGTGAGGTATTTTGTTGTAGCTATACAATGTGGACACTCCTTCCACATGATAATTCAAGATAATTTTCCATGTTGGTGTCCTTCATTTAGTCACATCTGAAAAGGTTTAATAAATAAAAATTAGAGGAGGTCATCTTTTTGTCCTAAGGTCCTGGGTTAGGCCCATAGACTGGTATGAAAGTTCCAGTCACTAAGCTGAAACTAGATTGTTAATCTGAGTTTCTGAAAACTCAGATTTAGAGCCAAATTCCCAAACAGGTCAGTTCCATGTGGCATAAGAATGAGGTTTCCTCTCCCTTAATCCTGTCACAAAAAAGGTAAGCTGAAGTAACCTGATGGAAACCAATCAGTTATTTTTCTATTTTTCAGTCTCCCTGGCCCTGCTTTACAAAAAAGTAACTTTGAAGTGACTCACCCAATTTTTGTCTTTGCTTTCTGCAGCTCTTTTTTGTCTCTAAAGCCATACTCCTCTTCTTGGCTCAGAGAAGCACTTACTCTGTTTGATGAAATGAAGTATTTTCCCATTCTAGAACTGAAAATAAAGTCAATTAAGATCACTATATTAAATTGCTGCAATTTTATCCTTCAGCCATTTCTTGTCATATAGAGAAACACAGTCACAAGTTCTGGGCATTGGGGACTGAGGGTATCATGAACAATTTATTTTGGCAAATAGATTTGAAATTCTAGATGACATGAGTAAATTACTGAAAAATACATGCCTAGAACTAAAACAAGAAGGAACAGGACAAAAAAATCATTAGAATCCTGTTTCTAGGGACAAAAATAAATGTGTAATTTAAAACATTCCCAATAAGAAAACTCATGTCCCAGCAGATATCAGGATTATATTACCAAAAAATTTGAGAAACAACTAACACCAGTGTTACAAACCTAAGTGAGAAATAACAAAAAGGAGTATTTTCTGAGTCTTTCAATGAGGCCAGCATATCTTGAGTAAAACTTGAGAGACCTTATAAGTTAGGAAGATTACAGGCAAATCATTCTCATAAACATAGGTACAAAAATCTCAAACAAATATGAACAAATTAACCCATTCCTACACAAAAAGAATAATACGTTACAACACAGTTGGGTTTATTTTATGAATGTACTCTTAAAATTTAATTATTATTATTATTATTATTATTTTGTACCCAGAATTGAACTCAGGACCTTGCTTTTGCCAAGCAGGCACTGTGCCACTAAGCTGTATCCCCAAGCTCTTCAAATTTAAATTTCAAACAGTGTGACTTATATTAGCAGATTAAAAATCATATGGGAATCAAAATAGATGCAAAATAAGTATCTTGTATTTTCAATATGCCTTCATGAAAAAATGCTTAGCAAACTATAAGTAGGAATTTTTAATCTAATAAAAGCTATATAAAAACTAAAGAAATTATTGTACTTGATAATAAAATTTTGAAAGCTTTCTGCTTCATCTGGGAAGACAGTGGTGTCCAGTATAATGATTCTTTGTTAGTAATGCAGTGGGAGGTCTTATACTGTGAAATGAGCCAAACAAAGGAAATGAAATTAATGGGAATTAAAGAGGAATTTAAATACTATTCTGGACAGGTATCATGATTGTGTAGTTAAAAAATTCATTAGAATATGTAGAAAAACTATTAGAATAAATCAGTGAGTTTAACAAGGTTATTAATTAAAGGTAAATAGGAGAAACAAAATTCTACACACTTGTCGTAGTTATTTTTCTCATTGCTGAGGCAAAATACCTGACTCCCATTGCTAAAAGAAGAAAGATTTGTTAGGTTCAGTTTGTGCAGGGTTCAGTCCATAATTAGCTGGCTCCAAGGTAAGGTAGAATGAAAGAAGAGTATCTCAGAAGCGTAAAGACAGTTCATGGTAGGGAGCAGACAACAAAGTAGTGAAGTAGCAAACAACAAGTAGCAAGAGACTAGTGGCCAGCAGTGATACTCTTTCTGTCCTTTATATCCCATCTAGGCTGCCCACCCTTAGGGCAGGTAGTGCTTACATCCAGGACAGGGCAGTCTTAATCCTACTACCCCATCACAAATCAATCCCAGCATCACATCCTTGATCCCAATATCACACACCTTAGCTCTAGCCACCTCCTAAAAGCCCCACGTATGACCGCACGAGGCTTTGGAAAGACATCTAGGTACAAGCCATAATGATCATTTAATAGGCTTCAGAAAAATGCAGTTAAATGATAATATTTATGGAAACATTAAATCAAATTGCTGGGAATCACTGAAACATATGCAAGAATCTTTACATAGAATACCCCAAATGTTACTGAGAGATATTTGATTTAAGAAAATAGAAGGGTACAATATGTATGGAAAGGGAAAGAAACTGTTCAAAAAGAAAGAACAACAGGGATGGCAGAAAAGAAAAAAGAAGGGAAAAAAGATATGTTAATATACACAAGATAGCTAAGATAATTGTACTACTAATTTCTATTAGTTCTTTGAAAGGAACAGTTAGTGTTTATATTGCTCGATCAATTTTGCATGCCTGTACCTGGTAGTCTGAGCAACTACTTTGAAGATAACAATATGCAATATAACCATTGTTGGTTTCCTATCACCTTGTTTTAAAATTCTGTATCATTTTTATTGGTTTTTTTCTCTCTTTGAAATAAAAAATAGAAAGGGATACTTTATTAAGAGATTATAAAATCAATATTAGAGATAAATCAGTTTTCTCAAAATAATTTAAAAATTCAGTATAACTCCTGCCATAATCCCTGACATAATGTTTAGAAATGGAAAAGTTGATTTTAAAATGAATATGGAAATAAAAAGGTCAAGAATAGTAACACATTAGAAAAAAATTTGGATACTTGCACTCTCAGGTATCAAACCTTATTATCAAACTGCAACAATAAAATAGTGTGGTACTGGTAGCTCAAAAATTTAAAAAAGTAGATTAGGTGTCATAGAATTGAGAGTCCTGAAGGAAACTCACATCTGTATGTTCACAGAATTTGTGGGAAACAAAAGAAAACATGGAAGTCTTTTCTATCTATTCAGGGAAAGTACTGTTCTTCATAAGTTGGTCGAATCAATTGCATATTTATATGGAAAATAAAATCTTGTGACTCCTATCTCACATGAAAAAGAAAACAAAAATCCTTTCAGACGTATTTTGGATCTGAATGAGAAAAATTAACAAGCAGATCTTCTAAATGCTATTATAAAAATACCATCACGACCTTCGAGAAGTCACAGATTTCTAAAACATTAATCACACACACACACACGCACACACACACACACACACACACACACACACACACAAACTACGTAAATAGATATATTAAATGATTAGCATTAAGGGTCATCTGGGTATACAGCATAAAATGCCAATAAGATGATGATAACTAAGTAGCCCTATAATCTGATAAAATGAAAAGCAAAGGCAAAGCAAAACAAAACATCTGACCATTCCAAGTGCTATCAAAGATGATCTGTCATCCAATGCTTATGGAGTTTAATTTGGTACAGCTACTTTGAGAAACTATTAGACAGTATTTATTACAAGAAATTTGTGCTTACCCTGTGACCAACTATTCCATGAGAAAAGAATGCAAATATCCATCAAAAGATATTTATGAAAAGGTATATAATAGTTTTATTCATAGTAAACCCAAACTAGAAACAGTTCAAACATCCATTAATAGTATAATGCTAAATGTGTTATATTTATACCATGGAGCATATACAGCAAAGAAAATGTCTTACTATAATGTACCCATAAGACATATTGCTGATTTACTATGCATTGATTCTGAATGATTCCATTTGTAACAAATACAAAAGCTTGTAAAATAAACTTATAATGGTAGACATCAGAACAGTTGTTACTTTTGATGGGTTATTATTTGGAAGAGATGAGAAAGAGTTCTGGGGTGTTTGGTTACATCTGCTACTTAATCTAGGTGGTAGTTATATGATTTGCTTAGTGTTTAAAAAGTTTAATGGATTTTACACTGGTAATTTGTATGCTTCACAGCATGAATGCTATGCCTAGGAAAGAAAGCCAAAATATCTTAAAGTCAAACTAGTAAAGAGAATATCCTAAGGGTATTATGCCTGCAAGCAATTTAATACAGTTACATTTTGAGAATTTACATGGTATCATAGCTGTTAATGTCAATCACCAATTTTTTTTAAAGTAGAGATTTTGAATTTTCCTGGGTTTTTCATTAAGGTTGTTTATATGCATAAGTCAGGTGTCTGAAATTAGCTACAAGGCTCTCAGCAGGAACTGAGAAAGTTGGAAAACTATCTGATTGATTCCTCATTTACTTTAATATTGGCCATATGAGTATCAAAATTTAAAAAAATAATAACAGCAGAAACTCAAGTCTCCCAGGAACAGCTGTGACTTGGGATTCAGAAGTCAAAAAACCTGATTCAAAATCCTGATGTTTGCTTTTGACTGGGGATCCCTACCCAAACTTGAAGCCTGATTTTTGCTCCAGCCATGTTCCAAGGTTGTTGCAATAACATGTATTGAAGGAAGACATGTTTTCCTGAAAGAGGACATGTAAAATATGAGTGGAATTTTGCAGACAATATGCTGGTTGCCATGATCTTTACCAACAGGGTACGAGCTTGCTCTAAAGTCCTCACATGGAAATCACCCTTTGTTCCCTTAGGGATGCACAAAATCACTGTTGCCATAGCAATGCTGCCACGTGGTATCAGAAATCAGGCTTAGGCCTTGAAGGATAAAACAAAAGTGAGGGTTGGCCAGTTAGCAAGGAAAGCATCCTGAATAGATAGTGCCCTGCCTCCAATAACAGAAGGCATATACACATATTGCATAATTCTTTTTATGCTTGAGCATGGTAAATAATCTATGTTTTGAAAAAGCATGTCATTTTTAGAAGTCAGTATTTCTCTTGACTGTCAGATCACTTTGAAAATCGGGTTTGTTTTGCATTCATTAACACCTATTTTTGGAAATAGAGGGTGAAAGAATTTATTCTCCAAATCCTTGAAATGTTGTGACTTTTGCCCTTGCTGGCATTGAGTAATACTCATGAGAAGAGAGAATGTAGGTCTATTTTATAAAAACCTAAATTGCATGAAAGTGCATATTTCTATGGCATGCATGGATTTTATACTTTTATGAGAATTCAAAAATAAACAAGATATTATGAAAGCATATTGTGGATTTTTTAAAGATAGAAGGTTTTATGAACATTTGAGTTGTCAAGTAGGTATTAGCTTGTCTCCTTCAATTACCAAGGGAAGTCCTAGAAGCTCAAATTTGGAAATTCTATTTTGACCCTTTTGAGTCATACTGTGATTGAAAGTTTTACACATGAGACTGTTAATCTTCTTTGCTTTTTTTAAAAATAGATTTTATAGAGAAAATAAGGGTGATTTAAGAGGAATCATTAACCTGGCAGTGATTATAATAGCTGCAATTGAATTTGCAGACTCTCCAGTTAAATTACTGTGAATATTGTAAGCTTAGTGTATAAAAAAGAGCATTTAATATAAACTTCATACTTGCTAAAATATTGGTTTTGGGTACTGGAATTTTGTTTATGTAGTATATTTGCTATCCAGAACAGGTAAAACTCTCCAGTGTATTTGTTTATAAATGCTACTTATACAAGACCTTTAAAATGACTAAATTTACATATATATAAATGTGCACATTTATGTATTTTATATATATATGCACCAGTGGTCTAATAATACTTTATTTATCCTATGTATATAAAAAACTTAGTAATAAATCTCATTCAATTTTATAACCTATGAAGTAATATGTCTTCATCTATATAAACCAAAGATAAATTGTTTAAATAACACATTCTTTATTTTTAGATTTTTAGAATGCTTTCTACCATCTGCTCACTCTAACAAAAAATGTGACATAAACATACTCTTAAGATAAATGTGTCACAATAACAGGAATAGCTGTGCTTATTGAGTATTTATATTATTTCAGGCATTGAACTGTGACCTTTTGAATTATTACATTCTCTAATCTTCATAGCAACTTTAAATGCAGGTGCTTTTATTCCCAATTTATTGTGGTGAATATAAGCTAACAGCCTGGCTGGAACAAGCTGATCTGGGTGTCAAACCCTGGTTATTCTGATCACAGAAATAAAGCTTTAAAAAATCTCTCCAAACACTACTTTTAGGATTAATGGATGTCAAACACCTTAGAGACCTTAGAGTCTCTCTGATGCTGTTCACACCATCACTAAGGGGGTTGATGATTACATCTTATGGGAATGGTAGACACCACTCAGGGGCAAGCTATTTGTGACTAGAAAGAGAACAAAAAAACATGCTTGAGGTGAAATTTGATCGTTACCTATTGTCTCTCAGGTGACATGGCCTCCAAATATAATGGTGAATCCCTCCTAAGGGCCAAATATTGCCTTGAAAAATATAATTGTGACCTTTATTCTGCTGTTGCCATGGAGTTATGCCTCTTGCTTCTTGGTAGAAGGTCAATCACTATATTTAAATGGAGTGAACATTGAACATATATAATGCATACAGTCTACTATTATTTCTTTGCAGGAGGCTTATTGCAGGGTTTGGTATGCAATCTAAATTAGATGTCTCAAAAAATAAAGCTTTTAAATTCAGGACGTTTTATAGGATTCTTTGAGTGAGATTCTCTCTTTTAAGTTCCATGAATTTCCTGATCGCCTTTGAAGTTGTTTTTGTCTGAAACTAGCCTTATTTCCTCCATTCTTTAAGGAAAACTTTGCTTTCAACCATCTCCTACAAAATAACTTTCTTTTGCATTTATGAGAATTTGGATGCAATTATTTTATAATAAGTCTATCTCTGTAAACAACTCCATCATTTGTAGACTTTTGAATGTCATTAGCATAAGCACAAATCAATGCTTATTCTGCTCCTATTTGGCTTTGAAATAGCATTTAGAATCTGTGTGACTCTCTAACTTCTATCAAACTGAATTTCCTCACTGAGGAAATTCAGCTAGCATCTTATTCTGGGTTCCCATTACAGTTTTTCAAATTCCTGATACTGCTGATATGCGCAAGCAGTCCACTTTGAAAATGAAATTTGGCATTTCATCCTACTCAAAAATGCGTAGAAGGAAAGGAATATTTCACTAAGGGTATTTGAGCAAGAGCCCTGCAGATTGATGAGGAATTGTGTTTTGAATGATGGCTGTGGTCATCTGTTACTTTACCTCGCAATGAGATCTTTATAAGTGAAAGTTTCTTAGGCTATATTTTAAGCTAAGTGACCTTACAGATCCTTTCCACATGCAGTATTTTGAGTTATAAAAAGATAAGGAGAAAATTACTTGGGACACTCTAGACACATGAGTTTTAGAATAGGGGAGGACAAGACTTTTAAAGTGTGATAACATTTAGCTTGTCATGTTATGTTTAAAGGGACAACAGTAGGTCTTATTTTCCTCCAGATGTTGTAGGTATAGATTAGATAAGCATTTCCAATCCTTTCCACATTCTGTCTGCTGGATCTAGGGCACTTATTTGTTAGATGTGTTATTTTGAGTGAACAACTTCTGTCAGATTAATAAGATGTAAACAATGGCACTACCTTTGTGGACAGAGGTGAGGACTAAATGATAGTACGTTCATGGAGCATTCTGCACAAAACACAAGACATACTTGCAAATATCTGCAGACGTAAACATATGTTAACATAGTATGTGTAGAAAATCACAATATTTATGTGTCCTGCTATAGTCTGCTGGTGATGAAGAATGTGCAGCCAGGAACTCAGCTGTCCTGAGAGTGTAAGGGATCAACGGTGGCAGAAACCTAAGAAGATGACATCCAGTCCTGGGTGCCCTGTAGGTGGGAGGCTGTGGCTTAGGTTTCTGTCTAGTGGTGGGAGGTGAGAAAGCCTGAGAAGTCATTGCCTGATTCTTCACCAGAGTTAACCACAGAGAATGATCCCTCTGCATGTGAGTCCTCCTTATTTCTGATTATCTAACACATGGGAATTTTTTTCTTTTTTAGTACCAGAATTGAACTCCGGACCTCGTGCTTGCCAGGCAGGTGCTGTGCCACTGAGCTAGACCCCTGGCAACATTTGGGAATTATTGAAAATGTGTTTGTGTGTGCATATTTTAAGAGTTTAAGAAATATGAAACTATTAGCCCATTGGATTTGGACTACTACATCACTGGGAAAACCAAATGCAAAAGTCGTTAAGACTCATGATATTTCTTCTTCATACATATGAAGAGAAGGACTGTGGAGGACTAAATGAGAACTGAATTCTGGTCCTCACCTTGCCAAGAAGGGCTCTCTAACCTTTGGGACATCTTAGTTTTCAATGTCTTCACCTATGCAATTAATGGATTAGATCATGTAATTGTTTTTAAGAGCAGAGTATATTTATTGAGGAAAAGAAAGCTTCTGTCTGAGAGAGGGACAGAAGGGGAAAGATCATGTAATTTTTAAAATCTCCATGGGTAATATCTTGTGAATAAAAAAAATTCTTAGTGTGTATTTGGGAGCTAAGGATGTCTGTCAGCATATTTATAAGACTGTGCTAATGGCATTGCTCCTTTACCTTTCAGGAGCTTAATATGGTAGCAGATATGACAAGGGGTCTAGCATGTGCTGTGATTTCTCCTCACATTCTTCTATAATTGTGAGCTGACTGCATATGAGCAGAGATACTTTCTAGCATATGGACAACAAATTGCAGAGGTGCAAAGTAGATTCTCATAGACATAGTCTTATGAGTGTAACGCAAATTCTTCTAGCTATTATAACCTCCCTCCTAAACCATGTGAATCCCTTTTAAGGTTCTGTGAAGATGGGTAAAATTTACCATCTGTCAATTAAAATAGTGGATTAAATTATAAATTAAATTTCTAGTTTGCCTTTAATACATATTTTCCTGTTTCTGTTTCCTGAGATGTGAAATGGAAAATAACACTTCCTGTATAGTGTATGTGCGGTCTAACTTTCAGAGCTATGTAAAGTGGAGGTAGCATGCCATGGCTTGGTTTGTTTGGCTAAACCATTCATTTAGAACATGTGGGAGCTCTGTTTCTTTCTCATGAGCCTCATCTTTTTGCTGGTATCTGGATATGCACTTTCACTTTAGGTAAGCATTAAATCCCCAGAAGGGTAACTCTTAAATACAGAGATATTTACCACTGCTTATTTGTTTTGTAGGAAATTTCACCTCAGCTGCCTCCTTCGAACTTGACTGAAGAGCAGTTTCTCAGCCTTTCTAGGCTCTGAGAGCTTCATCATCTTCTCTCTACTCTGCTACTGGAATTTAATTTGTGGTTGGTCTTCACACACTTCCTGACTCGGACTTACTTAGCACTGATTTGATCAGAGGCGAAGTGAGAGATGGGAAACTGCTAAGTGAGAGATGGGAAACTTCCTAAGAAGCAATATATATATTGCTTCTTAGGAAAGGAATCTTAAAATGTTTGTGTGTGGCTCTGGAGAGCAACATTCAGGACATTCTCTCAAAGAGCAAGGAGAGCTGGGAGATGAAAGGCTCCCTCACTTTCTGGATCTAACAAGGTGTGTAATTTCTTGCTGTGCAGAGCAGGGCACTGGAATTAGATGAATAAGAGTGACTTTTACAATTCTCAGTAGTAGGCTTCCTGAGAACAAGTCTTAAAAGTTTCAGAGCATGCATTTCTTGTACGGCAGTTACTAGGAGCAAGGTGTGGGGGCACAGGGCAGCAGCATCTCGGTGTCTGGCTCTCTCGTGGCCCTGCAGTGCTCGGCTTCTCCCGGGAGGGGCCACTCCATAGCTGGTTGGCAGGACGCCCTTCCTGGGGAGCTGTTGGCTGAGCTTCAGGTCCTCACGAGCTGCTGGCTGTTGGCCTCCCTCAGGTTCTTGCCATGCGGTCCCTGCCTCTACATGGGGTATCTGACAGCGCGGCAGCTGGCATCATCAGAAACAGATGAGGGCAATTAATCTCCATATTTTCTTGGATGAATTTAATGGTATAGTTTCATAGTTCCTGAGAGACTTAGAATGATCTTTCCTGTTTTATTGTGTCCATCCTTTATTATCAGGGCTTTTCATCCCTGTTCTTCCTTGCCTTTTCTTATTTTGATCATTTTCTTTATTCACTACTTTTGTCTTTCTCTTTATTGACTTTTTATCCCTTACTTTTTTTTACTGGCTATATTTAAATGCTCAACAGTATATAATTGTGTATTTTTTTATTTTAAGGAGACTAATAAAAAATTTTGACAGAGGTAAATTTGGTCTTTTTTTCTGCAAAATAATGCAAGGACTTTAGCACATTTTAATTACTAGGATGTCTTCATTCTCCGGCTTTCTTTTTAATTTGGCCACATAAATGTGGGAAACAGTAGAATGTAGTATAATGGCCAATAGAATAATGACTCCTCAAAGTATGCCTAAATCTGAATCTCAGATCCTGTGATTTTTATGTGACCTTATATGATAAATGGGACTTTCCAATGTGATTAAGAATCTTGAGCTGTCCAGATTATCCTGGATTATCTGATGTGCTCAAACTCATCACAAGGGCTCCTATGAGAGGGAGGTAGAAGGATCAGGGTCAGACACAGGGAATATGATGAAGGAAGCAGACGCTGGAATGAGGTGCTTTGAAGATAGAAGAAGAGTCAGAAAGTGGCAGTGGGGCTAGAAGCTGGGAAGGTGAAGAGATGGGTGTTGGCTGCAGTCCCAGAAGAGGCAGGTTCATCATACTATTTGACTTTGATCTAGTAAAATCCATTTCAGGTTTTGGTCCTTCTGAAGTGTAGAATGGTACATTTGAGTATTAAACCAATATGTTTCGGTAATTTGATACAATAGCTCTAGGAAATTAGTATGGGAGCAGGGTACTGGTGTAACAAACACTTAGAAATGTGAAAGTGGTTTTAGAAATGGGTAATGTGCAAAAGCTGGAAAAATTTTGAGCAGTATGAGAAGAAGGCTTGATTTTTTTGGAAAGAGTAATGGTAGAAATATGGATGTTAAAGGCTCCACAGGTGAAGGTACAGAGTGAGATGAGGAACACAGTGGGGAAAATCTATATCATCTTAGAGAATACCTAAATCATCAAAAACAGACAGCTGGTAGAAATATGGATGTTAAAAGTACTGCTGTGAAGGCTTAGATAAAAATAAGAAACATATTAATCAAAGCTGGAGGAAAGAGAATCCTGTTATGCAGCAACAGAAAGCTTAGCTAAATTGTGTCCTACTGTTACGTGTGAAGTAGGACTTTTGAGCAATGAACATCATTAGTTAGATGAAACCTCCAAGCATAGCATTGAAGGTGTCAGCTAGTGTCTTGTAGATGATTACAACGTCATTCTCATATAAGTTGAGGGAATAACTTAAATAAAAATAATGCAAGTAGATCTAGGAAGTAACTTATTGACACTCTTCATTGTGTGTGTGTATTCTTATAGTAAAACTGAAAACATTGCTAAAAAAAGAAACTAGAACTTGATTTGGTAAATGCCCAACCTATGTAGATTGCAAAACATTCTCAAAGTTAGGGAGAAAGAATGTTCTGGAAAGAAAGGCAGGGGTATGCTATGGCTGCATATCCTTTTTTGCCATAGAAATACAGAAAAATTGAAGTATGAACCCACAGAGATTAGACATGTGACTCTTGAACCTTATCAAGAGCCTCAGCAGAAGCCAGGAATAGAGATGGGGTTACCCAGGAAAGACCCATGGAGGAAGTTATTATCTAAAGATATGAATCTGTGTTATACATACAGTAGACCCACAGGTTTTGGGAATGGAATACTAGCAGAAACATTGTCAGCTTAGAAATAAAACAACAGAAAGAGGATGAAATGAAAGAAAATCATGGACTCCAAGATTGTGCAGGCAGGAAACAGACTGATTAATATGCTCATCTGCAAGTGTGTGCTAGTCATCATGTACATGGAGGAGGACCTTTGAGGGCAGAGCTGTGGGCTGAGTGGAAATGCAGACTTGAGACACACGAAGCTATTCTTTGGCCTTGAAACCTAATGGGGTTTCCCCAGGTAGCTTGGTAGATTTTGAAATTACTTAAGACTAGTAAAGACTCTTTGTGTGCCTTGCCTCTTTGTTTCCCCTTGCATGTCTACTTTATCCAATGGGACCATTTATAACTGTGATCCTATCTTTACGCCCCCACTGTATTTTGAGAACAAATAACCTATTCCTAGAGTTCCAAAATATCATAGATGAAGACAAATTTTGACCAAAGATCAAACATACCCAGATTCTTACCCATATCTAATTTAGATGACTTAAATGTGAAGATCTGTATGAGAATTTTGGACTTGAGTTGGTGCTGTAATTGACTGAGAATTTTGAGATCTCGGCCTGTTGTACATGTATTTTTTATTTAGGAGACTTGTATCTTTGGGGATCCCCAGAGGATGAACTATGGTAAGTTGAATAATGATCCCATAAAAATGTTAATGTTCCAACTCCTTAAACCCATGCATATGTTACTTTAGAGAGTTAAAGGAACTTTCCAGTTCTATTTAAATTTAGGAGCTTGAGATGGGATGATTATACGGATTATCTCAGTGAGCCTGAAATAATTACAAAGGTCCTTACAATTGGAAGAGGTAGGCAAACCAGGATGAAACAGAGACACATCAGAATGAGAGAGACTTGGCCAGGAGTGCTGCTGGCTTTGAAGATGGATAAATGAGGGCAAGAATAATGCAAGCAACCTCTAGAAACTGGAAACCACAAGGAAACAAATTCTTCCTTGGAGTTTCCATAAAGAAATGCACATTGCCGCCATCCTTATTTTAGCCCAGTGAGACTCTTTTCATACTTCTGTCTTTCCTAACTAGAGGATGATAAATCTGTGTTGTTGTAAGCTACTGAGTTTTTGTTATATGAGCAAAAAGAAACACATAAGGGGTTGTTAAACACTAGCCTTTAGTGTCGGATGCATAACTGCTCTGGTTGTCCATTCTTCTGTAAAATGTCTATGGAGTGCTAAACTTTATAAATAAGAAGCAATTACTTTAAATAAGTGATTGACCAACAAAAAGATTATAAGAGAATTAGAGTAGGTTGGTGGCAGCCAGTGACAGTAACAGGGACAAAGTAGGGAAGCCACTCCTGGGTCTGTGTTGAGCTGTACCAGGTACCTGTGTGTCTCTCAGCCTAAGCCCCAGGGCTGCTGGACATAACCAGTGCCAGGAAATAGAAAGGTGAGCACAGCAGGGCATTGACATGGTGACTGAAAACAAGTCAATCAGTGGAAGCTGTCACAGTAGCACAAATTGATTTGGAATGATCTCCACCCATGCAGAAAGCCTATTGAGTTAATATTCTCCATTCAGGACAAACACCATGGTCCAGATACAAAAGTGTACCTACCTAAAGTATTTGCCTACTTACACAAAATTCTTCTGAGAATGAAAATGTGTTAAAAGTGTGTTCTCATTTTAATAGAAAACTGAATATGCATAAGATATTCTTGATATTAAATGGGAATAAAAGTCAGTACGAATAAGTTTGGAAAAACAAGCAGAAAGAAATGACAGACAAAAAGAATGTAACTGTGCAATTTTAGAAAACAATATATACTCTGGTTTCTCTTCAGATAGTATAAATCTTTCGCCTTTTAAAAAACAATATATGGTTCAGGAACAATGAGTATAATGTAGCTGTCAGTGCATGGGTCACCTGTGGGTAACAGTAGCAGGTAAAATGACCATATGTTTTGTTTTAATGATGGAAAAGTCACAAATATAGAATTGCTTTAGTGAAAGCTATTGAGAAGTATCCAAAAGCATCTGCTCATGGAATTTTCGGGTCAGGTCCCTGGAAAACAGCCAAAGCTACAAGCACCTCAAAGACATCTTCTTGGCACAGGTGTCAGTGGTGAGCCCAGAGGAGGCCAAATGTTCTTCTGCCCTTAGACCTTCACAGGAAAGCACATGTCATATGTTATGTGACAAAAGACACCCATGACAAAATATCCAGAAAAGCATTCTTGCCCATACTCAACAGAGTCAGCTTTGGATTTCCATTTAGTTTTGCATTTTTTTCAAAATTAAGATGAAGAGACAGAGAATCAATTCCATCATTCATGTTAGTTACTCAGGAGGACAAAACCCCAAAAGATTATAGAATATTAACCATTAAAGAGACCCTGGAGCTCAGTCGTGCTTTTCATGCTTAATCTAAAGATTGGAGAGACTTCCAAATTCTTGGCTGGTGTTTTATGCTGAGGAGAAAGCATCCTCGCTAAAGATTCCAAAGGGCAGATGTTCAGTCTCCTTATTTGTTCCAGGTAACAGAGATCTTCACAGAATCTGCTCAGCTTTATAGGGATCACAGGAGTGAACACGCTATCTTTGTTTTTTTCATATACTTGTTCTGACAGCAATTCCCGAAATGTAAGTTGTAGACTCCTGACTTCACACATGGTTAGACCGGCAGATGCCTACATTCAAGTCATTTCTAGCTAAATAAATGGTCTGCTTTGTGCATGGGGCCGTATCATTGTTCCTGTATTTATTTACCTGGGTGCACATCATGTGTCTTCAATACTGCCATGTCCAGTGTGAAGGGCATGAAGCTGTCTTGACACATGATAGGTTATGGTAAGTTCAATGCTTAAAGCTTAGGGGAGGAAGACACTTCTGAAGGTGGGTGGAATGGTAGAGCATCAGCGCAAGAGCTGTCTGCTGAAGAAATTCTTCCAGGACAAGAAAACTTAGCCCTGGCAAAGGCAGGTGAGAATGGCTGGGGCTGGGGACAGCTACTACTTGTCCAGGGAGCAGCAAGAGCTGCTATAAAAAGTGAATGAACTTGATACGTAGCTTTGCGGACCACAGTCTGTTTCAACTGATTAAAATTTTCTTTCATCACTCAACTTAAAAAAAGAAACAAATACACTATTTATGGCTGTTTTATGCCCTAAGGAACTCCAGAAAAAATATAAATTTAAAAGCTTACCTAAAAGATATCTTGCTGGCTTTCAGAAATTTTGTTATTCTGTTCACAAGAGGAGAAAGTATCTACAAGTGTGTTTTTAAATACCACTACAAGGTATGATTTCTATAATACACTTTACTGGTTATGCACACACACACACATGCACATGCACACACTGATGCATGCACGCATGTGTGTGCATGTCCGCACAGTCCTAGGAACTGCTTTGAGGAGGCTGCCTGGCTTTTTAGTCTCTAACAGCCGTATTAAGGAGCCTGTAGAAATTTGAGCCCTGCACACCCTCCTCCGTGCAACGCAGTTCCGTCTGTTCATCTTCACAAATGAGTGGGAGTGGAACTGGCTCTTTCCTTCCTTCATGAAGCTCTTTAAGAGAAAGAAATTGAGATTTCCTGGCATCTCTGTGGACATGACGCTTCCACCACTGAATTTGTGCTCCATCTCTCCTCCTGATGCATTTTCACCCCTTCAGATCCATAACTGCAGGGCTGTGCTTTACTGATTATTTAAATGGCTTTGGACACTCAAAGTGTTGGCTCTGTAGACAAAACTGGATCACATTTTCTCTAATACAACAGTAAAATAATACTGTTTTTATTTTAACCATTACTACTTGGAAAAACTACTCTGCTACCACTTACACATGGCCAAAATTTTGTGTATCTGTAGGATCCTGTCTTCCACAAGGGCAGGTGTGCTCTCATTGAGGCCCTGTATTGATTTCATTCACCCAGAAGTAAATTTGTGAAATATACCTACAGCCCTGGTTTTTCCTAAAAGCAACTAATATCAAGACTTATAAAGAAGGAGCAAAACATTCTAAAGTGTGTGTGCATAAGTGCATGTGTGTTTGTAAAGAGAGAAAGTGCTAGAGAGAGAGAGAGAGAGAGACAGAGAATTAGAGATGCCTTTTGACCACAGACCATGTCTGATGCTGCTCCTACTACCACATCAGCCAGTCCTCAAATCCTCAGCAGTCTCCCCATGGCTCTGCCAGTGAAGCCTAGGCTATGGGGAGCCAGCCAATTACCAACTTACCTTCTACCCTTAGCTGTGGCCCTTTGCAAGGAATGCCTGGTTTCTTTGCCCGTGCTGGTGCAATAGCTAATTGAGATCAAAGGCTTGGGAAGCTGCTGTAAGGCTAAAGCCATTATGTTAAGTCCATCTTACCAACTGGTCAAAAAGGAAGGTTCTTGACTGATTTTTTTTTTCTAAATATACATATATATTGTTTGGGATCCCATCAGGAGTGATTATTTCTGAAAGCAGGTAGTTCTTCCTGCTGGGGTGCTTAACAATTTTTTTTTTTACCATTATTCTTTCTTTGTGAAGCTAAGTAAAAAGCTCCCTGAAAACAGCTGTTTGTGCATCAAATGATACTTTAATAAGGAACTAACAGGCATAGGATGCAGGATAGGGGGGTCTAAGGCTTTGTTGTTCTCTCTTCAATTAAGGGAAATATCCACTGTGAGGTCATTAACAGGAAAAGGACTTCAAACACAAAGCATAGAGGAATTACAATGAAAAGCATTTTTAACAAAGGATAAAAAGATGTAGGAGACAGAGAAGGATTCAAAGGAGGGTTCCTGTGCACCAGGCCTGAAGTCTGTGAGCAGGAAGGAGCAGGGCCTCTGGCTGGCTGGTGTGGGGGTCGTTGGGAGGCAACTCCTGCAGCCTCGCAGGGAATTGAGGGTTTGGCAGGACAGAAAGCTGCTCACACATGCAGGAGGGTACTGAGAAAAAGACTGAGCCCCTGGTAAGACTGATTAGGCATGCGCGGGACCAAGGGGCAAGAGGCCAGTGAGAAGCTACAGGACTCACTGGATGGATATTGATAAGTGACTGATTGTGTCTTCAGGCTCCAGAACACTGGTTGCGTTTCAGCAACATTGACAAGGAATTGAGGGGCGGGGGATGAATGCTTATTTTTCTGATGCCTTCTGTTTTTCAGTGAGTTTTTTATCTTTATTAGAAAACAGAACACAAACTTATTTCAGTTAATCATTCACCCAGTTCTGATTAGTCTCATCTGCATCATCTTTATCTCATGTTCAAATGCTTTTACAGCGTGTATGGGTCACTGTCCAAGGGGCTGCCATTGTCACCTGGTAATTTTCCTTCTTTTTCCTTTCGGTAGCAGATCCTTTGCCCCACACCCACCCCTCCACCTCATCCCCATTGGATTTCAGCAGGCAGAGCCGGGTAAGAGCACAAGGCTTCCTCCACAAGGGCACATGGTCAGAGCTCTGTGCATTTCCTGCTTGTATTCTCTGCCTACTTTCCTGAGTCATGGACTGAGGTGTGGGTTTGGTGGTAGAGCCAGATTTGATTTTGCAGAGTAGAACAAATATCTTGGTTCAGGAGGGGCAACAAGAAAGAGGCCCTGAGTTCCTGGATGAGCTCACAAGTAAAAGTGGCCTACCTGCCCCCCAACTAATGCTGTATTGTTTCATGAGAGGGACCATCATGGCAGGACATCAGCAGGACAGAAGCTGGGATGGTAAAACAAACTCGTAGGTACGGTAAACGATTACCCTTTGTGAAGTGGCATGTTTCCGCAAACTCTTTTGGAGAGCTGAGAAAACCACAGAAACGGAATGCTTACAGAAAATGAGAAATTGTTACCAAAAGGAAAAAAAAAAACCTCTAAATAACCTCCCCACTCACTTTCTTTTAGTCAGTTTAAAATTGTTGATTTTGGATATCACACAGCTGGGTGATACATTGCAGTCTCTCACTAGCTTGCTGTAGATGGCATCTCTGATGTGTAGGTTATGACAACAGTTGCCTGGGTCACTTCCTAGGAACCCGAGGGGTTGATTGTGCTAAGAACTCTGACTTTTCACTTGGGCTTGTGAATATGATAGTGGCATCTCTGTCTTCCTATTGTGTCTGTCCCAGTCGCTGTCTTGCCCCTTGAGTCAGGTTCAAATGGTACATCAGAGAAAGTTCTATCGCCTATTTTGCAATGCCTGAGAATTCTTCCAGATTTAAATCTCTATGACTTTATCTTCGAATTTAGCCTGCTTCTTGAAGGAAAGTTTGAAGTGTCTCTTGGTCTTACATCTCTTGTCATAAAATTCACAAGATCAAGACAGATATGTTAAGGTCGATAGCATACTCAGAATTCAAACAAATAAATATTTTTATAAATGAGATGTTTCAGTCACTTTGCCTTAAAAGCTCTTGGCTCATCTTAAAAATATATAATATCACCTTTATTGTCATTTCTTGTTTGTTCTACTTTCCAAGAAACTGCTGGAGTTAAAGGACAATTATTTTGACTTTTTTACAAGAGAGCAAAACTCTTCTGATACATTTTTCTAGTAGAAGGAGAAAAACGATATTGGGCAAACAGGAAAAGCATAAAACTAGTGGAGTAAAAAATAAAGCTAAATGCTTACAACAACATGACATGATGGATCAATAGAAAGTGGATTGGAGGTGTTATAGATATGCGGGGCAAACTCCACACTTTTGTATAGATGGATGCCAAGTCCTGGGACTCATGGGAAGAGTGGTTTATCTGACATTGTCAGATAAATAGGATATTTGTCTTACAAGAAGCAGCATAGCTATTGTTAGGATAACCACAAATAGACAAAATTGCCTGTGTTCAGGGTGGTATCACTGTAGAAGAAAATAGCAAATAGAAACAACTGGTCTACTGTATTACTTCATTTTGACCTGGAAGGTGTCTACAGGAACCTTTGGATTTGCACTCATTTAGTGAATTGTCTCTCGTTCTATTAAGCTTCTTTCCTATGGTTTGTCTGCTTTCTGTTATATTTGGATTTATCGCTTGAAGTCATCTGTATTTTTCTACTTCTCTATCTATCATAAAGTGTGGGACATTCTGGAGTTTAACCTGGTTACAGAAGAGACATAGTTC
>NW_004955429.1:2013630-2109162 GCF_000276665.1 Chinchilla lanigera | reverse complement strand
AAAAAAAAAAAAAAAAAAAAAAAAAAAAAAGAAGAGACATAGTTCCATAGATTTTTCATTATTTCTCCTGTTTATCACGATGGAGCTGCTTTCAAACTCAATGACAGTGATTGTTCCCAAAGTATTTTCAATTTGTTTATTGAAGGAAATGTCATGGAAATATTATATCAATTATTTGACTAAAGTAAATATACAATATATGTCATCTACTGTCTTGCCCATGTCCACCAATCTTATAATTTTATCAGGAAGAGAAATCAAGTTTGTCTGATATGATTTGTCTGATGAACGTCCGTAAATGTCAGGGGTGGCTTGAAATGTGATTTCCTTACTTCCTAAGTAGCTTCCGGGTAGAGGCTGAGAAGTTTCAAGCTAGGCACAAAGAAAGGGGATTTGTTTTAAAGTGGGAGCAGGACAGTAACAGGCATTTTGAGGGCAGGACGGTAACAGGCAATCTTCTTTTTAAGATTCTTTTGGGAGATACTTGCTCTTATTCTAGAATAGACATTATTTTTTAAAGAAAACGAATAGACAGTTCTTATTTCCAGGTTCTTTTGCATTTTAATTTGATGTAATTACTGCACTATATCTGCTAACAATCTTTTGCATGGCCATTTTGACCAGGTTCAGCAGTCTGAAAATCCTACATTTATTATTAATCTGTATTGACCCACTAATTTTCTTTGAGCAAGTTACCTTGTTTCTACAAAAAAGATACTACCTTCTTAAAAGGATTGATAAGATCATTTATATGAAAATACCTTTACCATAGATATTCATAAAAATACTGTTTCCACCTTCAGCCAGATGGTGTAAGTTTTCTGTCATAGTTTTTATGAAAGATATAACATGGTAGAATGGCGAGAGCTAGAGTTTGGTGTTAGTGTCTAGCCTTACAGGATCCTCATCTTCAACATTTTTTTTGTGTATGTAAAACTGATTTGCAGGAATCGTTATGTAAAACCTTAGTACATTGCCTGTCTCTCATTAAAAATAGTTCCAACTTACAGCTACTTGTTTAGCTAAGTCTTTTAATTCTGGTTCTCTTTCCGAGATGTCTTCAGAGTTAGAAATCTCTAATTTGTTGTATAAATCATCATTCTTGGTGAAGTGCTGTGTCAGCGTGGCTGTAAACCAGACCCTGAATCATGGGAAATTTACCAGTGCAGTGCCAAACCCCAGGCTTCGTCTATGAGCTGCTCATCCTCCCGTTTTACCTCTACCATGGCCAGCTCACATTCCACCCAGACTGCTACATCTACCACATTGCCATCCTCTTAACCAGTGCTTTAGTGCTGCTTAGCTTCGGAAGAAACGCCAGATGGCATACACAAACACAGCACCTTGTCTCTCTATCTATGCTGGGCGACCGAAGGAAGAACATGTAAACATTCACAGTGTAAGTAACTGCGCATGCTCAGTGTTAGCGGGGCAAATGTTTCACTGTCAAATTGAATGCCGAAAGAACAGCATAACACTCTGCTATTGTAAGAGAAATGGACAAATGTGGTAGCAGTGGGCAAGGAGGATTTACTAAAATTTCTGATCCAGCAAAGATGCACAGCACCTGTGGTGTGACTGCACCTCTCACAATTCTAGTGATGGCCTTACTTGTGTGAAAAATTTAAAAAATAATACAATGGGTATTTCATTTTAAAAATACAAGAAATATTGATTAAGCAGTGTATTGATAAACAGAACAAAAGGAGAAATGCATTCCACATTCCAGTTAACTGCTACGTTGATTAGGAAATCTCTGCTATGCTAGGAGATGTTTGCTCATTGAAAGGATCTTTGTAAATCTCCGAGACACTAGATTGAGGAACTAGAGGAAATCTCAGAGATTATGTAACGGACTTGTCTGAGGAGAAAATGAAAAGCCACGACCACACAGCTAGTAACACAACAGAGCCTGGAGACCAATAAGGATCATGAAAAATCTCTAGCGCTGAGATAGGGCGGTGACATTAGGGAAGAGAGTGGTCCAGGCCTGACTGGCACCATAAGCTTCAGAAGATGATGCAATTCTGGGTCAAACGTAAAATGAGGGAGTTGAACCAAATGACTGGAAAGCTGTCTTTCTGCTGGAAAGTTCTACTCTGAGCAGGAGGCAAAGTCAAACATTTAGTCCTTTGTAGACAGTGAATTGATCAAAAACAAATTTAAAGCAACTCAAAATGACCTTCAATCAGATCAAAAGATCTTTCAACAGAATTATATTCAAGATGGAAAAGCAGTAAACAAAATAAAGAATAATTTTTTTGTGAATTACACATATAACCCATGATGAAATATGTGTCTCAGACAATAGAACACATTTGAGAACTTTTTAAAATATAAAAGATAATAGAAAATGATCTTTCATTTTGAACACCTCCTCTAGCTATGGGCAAACCAAGTATATAAGAATAAAATAAAAAATTGTCTGGCCAGGAGTAATGGTGTACACCTGTAATCCTAGCACTCAGGAGGCTGAGGCAGGAGGATCATCAGGAGTTCAAGACGAATCTGGGCAACATTATACTTTCATTTTCTCATTAAAAAAATGTTTCAGGGAGAGAATTGATATTCTTTTATTCTTTTAGGCATTTGACTCTATTCTACGTAGGCATAACACTTGTCTATTAAATAATTAAGTAAAGAGAATATGGTAACTTTCATATAGTTAATCTTGTAAATAAAATAGAACTCATTATGTGTGGTTTTCCCTGTGCCCAAGCTGTGCTTATTTTTCTTTACTGTTTATACTGGACACTTTGGATGCCCACATGATGAAGTGCCCTATAAACAGCACTTTACTGCAAAAGACCAGTTTCTTCAAGCATAAAACTTCTGGACACTGCGTTTACACAGTGGCAAGTGTATAGATCGGTCAGTGTTACAGTACCCTTTCTATGAAATATTGTGTCGTGGAACCTGTACTGTGCCCCAGGCATCACAGGGAAGTGAGTAAACAGCAAGAGGGTGCTGCCCTGTTACCCTTCATAGCAATTGATCATGCCTCTGTTAACTTCAAAACTTTAGTCCTCAGAAACACTTTTACTCTTCTGTATGATATATTTTTTTAATCAAAAAAATTGGGAAGAGCCTTCTCAAGTAGAGAGAGTATTTTTGTGTGAGTCATGAAAACACGGTTGTAACCCGTCCAGACCAATTGCAGGAAGAATCCTCACGGGAGGTCACTGTCACTCAGTGCCATGCTCTGAAAAACTTTCGTTCAAACCCATCTCCATTTCCACACCAAAGACTGAGGTTTGGGGGGACGGACTGCTGTCACCTTCCTCTGGCCCTGCCAGCTTCCCACTTCAGCAAAGAAGTCGGTGTTGTTGTCCATGTTAAACATTTGCAGTGTGCTCCATCAGGGACCACAGCCTTCTGCTGTTTAACAAGTGCTGAGCCTTGGTGTGGGACACCTGGCACCCTGAACTTCGGAAAGGTTCTTTACAGCCCAGTCCCTTGGTGTTGGGATCACAGAGTATCCATTTTATACAACAGCCCCATGGAGCCAAGAACTGAAGCAAAGTCCTCCATTCAAGCAGGATGCGAGCTGGCCCCAGTCCTGGACGGGTGTGGGTTGAGGCGTGCTGAAGCTCAGGACGTGCTGTGTCTTAGTTAAGGGCAGGGTGTGCTTCTGACCCCTTGGCAGCGTTCTCCCAGGAATATGCCAGAACACTCCCTAGAATGAGGGAGCCTGAGTACCTCTGACCTTGGCTCTGGACTTCAAAATAAATTGTTATTTATCAGGAAAATCTTACAGATTTATTCAAACGCAGTTTTTTGATGCTGACTTTTCAAGGCATGTGAATTTTATAAAATCTGTGTTTCAGTGTAGTATTTTCATACATGCATTCAATAGATTGTGATCCTATCTATTTCCCCCATTGTCCTTCCTCACTCCACTCTCCTCCTCCATATTCCCTCCTCTTGACTTCTCTGATAATAGAATAATTTCCTTTTCTCTGTTTTGGTACTGGAGGTTAAATCAAAAGCCTTTGCACCAGGCTAATCCCCTGTCTTATTTATTTATTTTTATTTGGAACAGGGTGTTGTCCAGGTTGGGCTCCAACTTGGGATCCTCCTGTATCAGCCTTCTAGAGTGCTGGCACAGACATACACCACCACACCTTCTTCTTTCATGTCCCATATCTTTTTAAAAAAAAGATTCCACTTATTAAGAAAAACATGATATTTGTAGTTTTGAGTCTGGTTAATTTTGGTAAATACGATGATGTCTAATTTCCTCTATTATCCTGCAAATGATACAATTCTGTTCTTCTTTATGACTGGATAATAAGTGATGATATATGTATATAATAGTGTCTTTATCTGTTCATCTGTTGGTGAACATTCAGGTTGGTTCCATCTTGGCTATGGTGAATTGTGCTATAGCAAACACGGGTATGCAGATATCCTTACAATATGCTGATTGTAATCCCTTTGGGTATATACCAAGGAGCAGTAATAGCCAGATTAAATGGTAGCTTCAGTGCTTTGAGACATCTCCACACTGATTTCCATGTGGCTGTGCTAAGTTACTTTCCCACCAGTAGAGTAGAAAGTTTCCTTTTCCTTTGCACCCTCACCAGCACTTACTGTCCTTTGTCTTCTTGGTGACAACCATTCTGAGGTAGAATTTCATTGTTATTTTCCTTTTATTTCCCTAATGTCTAAATATGTTAAACACTTCTTCTATATACTTGTTGGTCATTTCTATATTTCTTTTGAGAAGTGTCTATTGCTTTCATTTGCCCATTTATTGATTGAGCTATCTGATTTTTTGGTGTTACTTATTTGAGTTCTTTATATGTTCTGAGTATTAATCCTTTGTCAGAAGAGTAGCTGGCAAAGATTTTCTCCCCTTCTGCAGGCTGTTTCTTCACTGTTTATTCATTCCTCCACACTGCAGAAGAGATCCACTTATCACCTTTGAGGATGAGGAAATCATACAGGAAGAAGATGTGCACTTCAGCTGTTCAGAGCTGAGGAGGACAGGGAAAGCCTGGACAGATGGGCAGGGGAGTAACTGTGAGAATATGAGCAGTGTGTCCAGTGACAAGGACCAGTAGGTGGCTGCAGGAAATGTGTATGTTTTCCCTGTAGAAACTACTCAAATGTGTTTACTGCAAGAGAGCCCACTTCATCTCGATCCTCAGTGTAGAGGCTTTTTTTTCCTGTACTACAAATAGTGTCTTTTAGCTTTGGATGATAACAAAAGTAGCTCATATATTCAGGTGTTTATAGGTAGTCTCCTAAGTCTCCTCTCTTCATACACTTCTGCATAATGTCCATCACAGAAGAAGAAATGTCATTAAGCAGAGACATTAAGTAAGTTGTTAAAAGTAACAAGGCAGAAGCGAAATAGGACTTATCCCAAGCAGTATTAATCCAGAGCCTCAGTCAACATCAACCATTCTGCCTCTCACAGCTGACTTCTTGCTTGTGTTTCCCTTTCAGTTGTACTCCTGTGAGGTTTTCCAGGCTTTTATCTGACAAAATTTGTTAGCAGAAAAAATCAGCACAAAACTAGTCACTGAAGAGCAGATTTCCAGTGTCACAGCTGAGGGCGTCTTGTGGGTTGTCCCTCTGTAGAGAAACCTGTAGTATAAGCTGTGGGGGAGGGGGAGCCTTTATATCCTCCAGTGTCATCACAATTGCTCATTCCACAAATATCAGTGTGGACCTACTGTGTGCTTGGCACTGTGCCTGGCACTTGAGTCTCATGAAAGCAAAGATACAAAGATCTCCACCCTTATGGCACTGGTGTTCTGGTGGCAGAAGAGTTCCACTGGACAACCTAGTGATTAGAGTTATGGAAAAAAAATAAGGTAAGGCTAACCAGAGCAAAGCTGGCACACTGGGTCTTTCAGAGCTGACTTTTGAGTCAAAAGTTTGAAGAGCTGAGCAACCTGGTCATTCAGAGGTCCAAGCAAATGGATAATCAGAAAAGACATTTTAAGGCCAACTGAACCTGGCATGTTTTAAAAATAGCCAGGAGGCAGGTGTGGCTGGGGTTGAGTGATCCACCTGCAGAGTAATGGAGTGGAGATCAGAGAGGAACCAGGGCAGCAGAGAGGCAACGGGAAATCAGCAAGGGTTGGATCTTGCTTGCAGGACTTGGTTTTACTCAGAGTGAAGTGGGGTGCTACTGAGAAAGGGGTGAGATTATGTGACTTATATTTTACATTTACAGAACCACTCAGATTGTTGTGTCAAAAAGTGATTTATTTTATAAAAGGCCAACTGGTAGGCTGCTGCAGTAATTCAAGTGAGGGGCTTTAATGCTCATACCTGTGAAGGCAAAACAAGCACAAACAGAGATGGTCAGATACAGATATGGTTTTGCTGATTTCAGTTCCTGGATATAGGCATCAGAAAAAAGAGGATGTGGACTCCAAGTTTCTGCTCTGAGCACCTGGAGAATGCAACTGGCATCAACTGAACAGGGAAGGCTGACAGGTGAGCAGTTTGGCAGGAGAAAATCATTAGCTTAGTTTTGGCCATGTTGATGTAGAGACACTCAAGAGCATCACAATAGGAATGCTGAATAAGTGGCTTGAAGTATTATCTGAAAAGTAAGTCAGAGGTCTATGATAGAACTATAGATTTGAGGGTTATTCATATCAAGAGGGGTTTTTCTTTTGAGTCATAGGCTGTACACGAATGAGAGACCTTGTGAGGAAAAAGAAGAGACCCCAAGTCCAGAGCCCTAAGCAGTGCCTGCTCTGAAGGCACCTGCATTATCTCCTGCTTTACCACAGGCTGAGGACTAATGCAGGGAAGATCCCAGGCAGTGCTTTTGGATGTGTCAATGTTAATGAGATGCTTCAAGGTTCTGAATAGCAGTAACAAATCCCCAAATCCCCCAGAGGCTTCCTGTGAAATCTTGATGAGACCACCTGGGGAATGGAGTGAGTGGCATTATCTCAGTCTAGAGGTTGATCCCATAGATTTGATCATGTTTCACACCTCTTGTTCATATAGCTGAGTCCTGAGTGCTATAATGTTGCTCCACCCCATGAGGTGATAAATCCAGACTACTAGTCATATATCATCATGGCTTTACTTTGCTACTGAGGTAGTTTAGGAAACGAAACAGCATAAAGAAATTTTGTTGTTGTTGGGAGTGATTTGATTTCTTGATCAATATTTCAGAAGCAAAACTCCTATATGTCTTTGTCTAATTGTCTTAATTTTCAGGAGCCTGAAATCTGCAGGAATTTCTAAAAATATGCCCAGGGTCTTGCAGATGAGTCGGCACTCTCATTCCTGCACTCGATCAGCGCTCAGACAGGACTACCAGTTTCAAATTCCACTTGGAAACAGAGATCTGGTCTCAATCAGTCCTGTCAGCAAACATACTACCTATTTAGAATTTTGCATTCCTTATTTTACAGCTGTCATGATGAGGCTCATTCTATGGAAATTCGGACATTCTTTACCAAATTCTAATGATCAAAACATTTATTTAAGTTGCTGATAACTAAATAGATCCAGGATCTAGTAATGTGTTTATATTTTGTTGGGTGGAAGAAAATAAATTGTAGGAAATAACTATAATGGAATTTTTAAAAAATGAGAAACAGTTGCCAAAATATCAAGTTCAAGCATTTGGCTTAGAGAATAAATGTTTAATTTTTTTTTTCTGCACTGGTTTGTACAGGACTTGTTTTTTACGTCTCTTAAAAGTATTAGCTTCCCAAAGGTCAGTTTGGAGAGTAGAATATTGATAGAAGTGATAGATATGCGTGGATCACTGTAATATGATGTCCGTAACTCTTTTAGGAAGATACCTAGAAGGAGAATAGCTGGGACAAGTGGAGTTTCTAGTGTCTGTTTTTTGAGGAGTCTCCACATTGGTTTCTAAAGTGGTTGTACTAGTTTGCACTCCCACTAACAGTGTAGAAAGGTCCCTTTTCCCCACCGCAGCCTCACCAGCATTTATTATTATTTGATTTGTTGATGGTGCCCATTCTCTGTGAAATCTCAGTGTTGTTTTAATTTGCATTTCTCTAATAACCAGCAATGTTGAGCATTTCTTCATGTATTTATTGGTCATTTTACTTCTTTTGTAAAGTGTCTACTCATTTCAATTGCCTTTTTTGATTTTTTATGTGGGTAGGTCTAATTTTTCTGAGTTCTTTATATTTTCTAGATATTAGTCCTCTGCCTGAGAAATAGCTGGTGAAAAATTTTTCCTCATATGTAGGTTGTCTTTTTACTTTGTTGGTTGTCTCTTTTGCTGTGCAGAAGCTTTTTCAGTTAGATATGGTTCCGTTTGTTGATTCTCAGTACTATTTCCTGTGCAACTGGGATTCTGCTCAGAAACTCCCTAACTGCACTTACGACTTGAAGAGTTTTACTTATTTTGTCTTTGAGAGGTTAGTGTTTCTGTTTTGACACTTAGTTCTTTGATCCATTTTAATTTTAATTTAGCACATGGTGAAAGATATGAGTCTAGATATCAATCTAAAGAATTAAGGTGCTCTATGTACATCTGCTAGCTCCCCAAAAGGAATGTAAACATTAAATATTGCAAACATATACAAAATAAGAGGCGAATTGAGAGATCGATGGAGTAGGAAAGGAGGGAAGGGAAAGGTGATAAAAAGGATATATTATGTATGTGTACCAATTCTCCATAAGGAATGTATTATGTAGTACAAATGTATACTAATAAAAAAATGAAAAAAAAAAGAGTGATGGACTAGTTGTACCTGTGGCTACTCTTTTGCTTTATAAAATTTTATTCAATCAAATTGAAATAAGATTTTCTCTTTTTTAATTTAATTTAATTTTATTTTTTTGTGGTACTGGAGAGGTTGAAACCGTGGATGCCATACCACTGAGCCATATCTCTAGCCCTTTCCTTTTTATTTTTTTTGAGATAAGATCTCAACAAGTTACCATGTGGAATTCAAACTGTGATTTCCTGGCTTAGTCTCCCTGAGTGCCTGGATTATAGGTATGTGCCATTGTGCTTGGTTGGAGACTCTCTGTTTAAAGAAGAGAAATATGATTTTGGTACATGGGTTGTACATTGGTTTTGTCCTGCGTGCACTCTCGTTGCTGTGGTTGGACTCAGAACCTCGATGGCTGCTTGTCAATGGTACAAGATCGAGCAGTCAGAGAAGGGCAGATGTGTAAATGGGATTATGAAAACAAACAGCAGAGACAAAGGAAAGTGGTGTGAGGGGAGAGTGGAGGATGAGCAGAGTTCCTGGGGGTATAGAACTAGGTGCATGTTTGAGCACTTTATGGTCTGTCCTCGGAAGGGTGATATTTCTTTGACACTGTCCCATGGAAAAATTGCATGACTCTGAGACAGAAGACACAGGAAGTCCAGGCAACACAGTCCTCAGGAAACCACAACCCAACTTCAGCCAAAAACCTACTATTCTTGTAAAGTGGTGAGGGCTTCCCCCGCCCTGTGCAGGGCTCTGGTTCATTAGTTTCATCTGGTCAGTAATGCAAAGCAGCTGTGTTTGCAGGAATGAGTGAGGCGCAAGGGAGGACTCCATCAACACCCTGGGCTGACTGTGGTAGGGTCATTGAACCCCTGTGCCTCAGTTTCCTCAGGTTCACATTGAGATTGATAGACAGAAATGGTTTTTTAAAAAACTTCCTGGCTCTGGAATTCTGACACTTCCTTTTCCAAGGAAATAAGTGTTTCTGAAGAATCTTGGAAGAATTCTGGAGTGGTCTGGGAATGTACACACCCAGCCCCAGAATCTCCCTAGAATCAGAACCAAGCCTCACCCTGTGTCCTGCCCAGGACGACTCACAGGGCTCATTCTCAAGGTGCAGCTGTTGCAGCGCTCAGGAATGATGGGACTAGGATGAAATATTTTAGTCTGTGTGATAATTGGTCACTTCTGTATATTCCCTAAAAGTTTCATCTTCTTAAGACATTCAACACTTCAAAAATCCTGTGAACATCACAATTTCCAAAAATACTACGCCAGCTTCACCGCTAAAGACAACCTTCCTGATGACGCATCAAATGCGTTTTGCATCAATGGCTCGACATCCTTGAGAAATTGAGCTGTTTCTCAAATGAGTTATTTGTAAAGATATTTTTCCATGTTGGTGCTCCAGTAGAGATCACTTCTAAGAAATTTCTAATTTCTCTGGAGTAGAATGAAGGTTTCAAAGTCAAAGAAAAAGGTTTTTTACTCCAGAGGAACTTCTGAATCTTTTCAAACTGTTGCTTTGCCTGTGAGATCAAACTGCTCTATCCTATCTCAAATCCCATTCCTGCTTTCTGTCTCCACGCAGGCTATTTTAACTGGTGTGAATTTAAGAGTACCAGTGTAAATCATGACACTCATATTTATGCTTTTAAAACACTTCTGCATTCTGTTATTTCCACTTCTTCCTAACTGTAAGTTTTCTCAAAATTGTTCTGTCTTTAAAAACACCATAAAAACAAACAGATTTATCACTATTGTTAATTTCCTTCTTGCACTGATAAATGTCTCCAGTGATGTCTACTGCAGCAGTACAGTTTCAGCTACCCTGTTGGACAGAGTGATTATTGAATATGGTGCATGTGGCTTCTGTCATCTGCATCTAGCAACCTGTCAGCATGAAACAACTTTTGGCTTATCATATTTTGGGAATCTGAAGATGATTACTGCTATTATCTAGGTCAAAATTTGAACTGTTATAGGAATTACTTTACAATGACCAAATCAGAGTAAAAGTAGAAATGAATATGAAGAAATTCTTTTAATTTCCAAAGGATTATCAAACAGTTTAGTTCCTGGCTGGTCAGCTAACTAGGACTAATAGGGCCTGAAACCCATTTCAGTCAGGGTCATACATTGTAAATGGAAATGAGTAAAAAAGTGGTCACTTTATTTCCCTTTCTCATATCATTTTTGCTATAAAACAATGTCTAAAAGAGGGCTATGGACAAATGATGACTAAAATAAGTAGACATTTAGCTTGGAAAACTTGGTGGCTCTTTCTGGGGATTTGGTTTGTATTTCTCTCACCACAACATTATTGGTAACTTGGATTCAACTTCTAATAACAAAAAGACTGATTCTGGGAAATATGTATAACCCAGCATGTGTCTGTGTGAGTAGCTGTGGGTGTGGCCATACCTTTTGGCTTGCTGAGATAAGGATTTATTCTTTCATATTGGGGTTACTGGGTTTGTTTTTCCCATTTTAAAAAAGAAGTTTGACTCTATTATTCTCAACCTTCTTTTGAGTCTTAGTCTAACTGCATATAAAAAACTTGTTTTTCTTTGGTCGCTCCACTTGAAAATTTTGTTTCCCTGAATGATTGTCTTGTTATTTCTTTAATTGTGCTGTTGTTTATTTTTTTATTTTTTTTATTTTTTTGGTTTTTTTTTCTCCGGTACCGGGAACCGAACTCACGACCTTGTGCTTGCCAGGCAGGCGCTTTTGCCGCTGAGCTAAATCCCCAGCCCCTGTGCTGTTGTTTAAATGTGCAAGTATATCACCAGGACAGGAAGAAAAATAAATTTTCTTTAATTTGTTTTTATTGTTTCTTTGCATATGAAATTTCTTTTGTTCTGCATATAAATGTTTTCTTCACCATCTACTGTGACATGACTGACATATTGAATTAGGGTATTCTACCTATTTATGGACAGCAAGAGGTAAAGACTGGGTTGAAGATTTGTGGATGATAGATTAGCAATTTGTCTTAAGTGAGCATGAGAGCTAGATGTACAGCCAACAGCACGATGAAGTGGAACATGCGCCATGGATACAAATGATAGATGTTTATTAATAATTTATACAATGGTTCTAGAAATTACTTGACAGAACCCTTGAATGGCAGCAATTTCTAGCCAGTGCCCCACAATAGCTAATGTTTGTGGCTTCATCAGGAGTGACAAATTCTGTCATTGTGCTGATGCGACTCTTGGTACACACACTCCCAGGTGATGTGATGATGCACAGACTAGCAGAGTCCAGCTGGAGAGACTCCAGGCCTTTCCAGCTCAAGGGTACACGTTCCTGTCCTCTTTCTGAAAGGCAGTGGGGAACACTTCCATGCATTTTGCCCATGGTGAAGTTTGTAGCTCCATCAGACCTACTCAGGGTAAAATTGCTGCTGGCACTGGAACCCACAGAAGTGCTGCAGGCATGTAGAAGAGGTTAATAAACATAAATCACTGAGTAATTTCATGGGACAAGGGAAGTTTCCTTTTCTTTTCTCCCATGCTGGGGATCATGTGGCCATTAGATGGACCAGTTTGTTCCCATTAAATAATGGAAATAGAAAAGAATAGTAGAAACATCCCCAAGTCAATGGGAGGAGAGGAATGGTATGACTTAGGCAGTAAGAGGAACAGGTTGGAATTCCTGATCCTGGCCACAAATTTTCTTTGGAAGCATTTTATCATCTCTTTAAATCTTTCTAACTGGCTTCTCACTATGGATTCCAAGATAACAGCAGGAGGCTCTATTTTAAAAATAACCAACTGTTACAGTTAGATTGATTAAAAGCAGCATCATCATAAACTAGCTCTTTGTAGATCTAGTTCCAAGTTATTCATGGAAGTTTAATGTAGATCTATGTTCTCTGGCTGTAGAAATAAGGCAGCACAGTCCTCTTTTCTTGGGTGAGACTTGGCCTTACACATTTAAGTTTGTCAGTCTCAAGGCATCTGTGGCCTTTCAAACCTCTAGCTCAGAGAGAAAAAAATATCAGGAGGGATTACTTTCAAAAGCTCATGAATACTAAACACAGAGAACACAACAAAAATCATTAGTATCTATTTTGTGTTTAAATTCAACATAGCTGGATTTCTGGGATGTATGACTAGGCCTGGAGAAGAGTTTTTGTTAGAGATGGTTTTATTAGCTTAGTTACCATCAATTATGTATGTATCACCAAGGCTTCACACTGCAGCATCTTCCTCAAGAAAGCTGATGGAGCAGACAATTGGAAACGTCACTTTTGTTCAACACTTCATTGGCTCTTGGCTTAATGATGTTTCAAGAACAAATTCTCTGAATTCGATGGTTGTAAAATTAGGAGTACCTACTTTAGTATTTAGCAGTATTTTTTTAAAGGGGGAAAGGTTTATTTAGCTCACAGTTTGTAGAGGTTTCAATCCATGATTGGCTGGCTCCAAGGCAGGGTGGCACATGGCAGAGGAGCCACATTTCATGCCCGTGGAAGACAGCAAAACCAAGAAACAAGAGCTAACAGTAAGGTTAAGCCTTCTCTCAGCTCAAAAATCTAATGTGGCGTACCTTTTTTTTTGCTGTCTGCATTGTATCCAGAGAATTACTAGGCTTCCCTTGGTCTTGTGCCCTCATAGAAGAGCAATATGATCAGTCTGAGCATCCCAGCAGGTCATACTGGCCCCTGTATCTCCACAGTGAAGAACTCAGCAATCAGTTAGCAAGACTGTGGAGTGTGCCTAATAAATGTCAGAGCATTAGAAAGCTGAAGGTCAGGGTCATTAATTCCATGTAATTCAAGAGATGATCAGTCTTTTCTTAAGCATCTATTATCATGTATGAGCCATGAAGTCAATTGGATTCAGTTAATGCTCAGGCTCTGTGACAATACTTAAATTATTTTACTTTCTCAGCTAGATAGTTTCATTTACTAATTATTCACATGTCATGTTCACATGGTCCTCAGTCAGTAAATGCATGAGTGAATTCTATTAATTCAGGATGGGCTCTGCAAAGGTGTGGCATGGAGTCATTCACTGTGTTTGAAGATACACAGGGATATAAAGCTCACTGCTCCTCAAAATTTAGGAAAGATTTAATGGTTAGCATTTTAAAAATACCAAATGATAATCCACTTGAAGTAGTTCCTGTCCATTACATCTAGATCCTTCCTTCGGTGATTTAAATTATCGCCCTGCCTTCCCTTTTCTTTGGTATCTCCTAAGATATTTTTGAAAAGAGCAATTAGGCTTCCTGCTAAGCCCATTCATTTTCATGTGACACCTTCTCTGGTCCTCTCTGATATCAGTTGTACAGAATGGCTTTTAGGCCCTTTGCTATGATGTCTAATTCCTCCTTTATTGATAGTTGCTACTAGACACCAGGGAGATACAGGATACAATGCTCCATGGCGAGAATGAATTCCTGCACATAAAAGCTTATAGTCATTCATTTGTAAGATTCCTGGACCCTAACATAGTGATCTGAAATTTACAAGTAGAAAATGGCTGATTAAAAATTTTTTTTCTGATAGTTTAATCACAGCATTGATTTTTTTTTTTTTTTTTGTTCTAAGGAAGCATCATCCTCAAGTTTCAGTGATGTTTAAAATTCTCGTTACAGACCCCTCTCTGTCTAACTCTCTGTTGCGTACATGTGGGCAGGAGAAGTGGTGATTCTCCTCTCACCGTGTGCACTGTACTTGCAGCTCCTTCTCTGCTCCCATTGTTGCTGCCCTGCCAGTGGCTGCCCTCGTCACCTTTGCTGCTTAATCGTGGGAAGAATCTTCAGGGTGAATATTTCTGTGTGCGTGTGCGTGTGCGTGTGCACACGCACATTTTTAAAGCTATTCATTTTGTGATTTGGGTGATTCTTATCTCAAATATTCTCAGGTTCCTTGCAGCTCAGAGTTATGAAAGGACAAACCCACCAAATGTGTACCGAGTCTGTATCAGCCCTGTTTGTGTCCACCTTTCCTCTGTTCAGCTCTGATTGCTTATGCATGCAGAACATGTACCACTGTGAATAAAGAAACAGCTTCTTCTTTGGTAGAAGCTTAAGGTATATAAATCTTTGATGTATGTGGTTAAGCTATTCTAATCTTTGGAGTCACTGTCTGAACTAACAACTCTTTTAATATTCACTCCTCTTGGAAAGCTGAACAATTGATCTTGGGAAGATCTAAAATAAATCTTGGATTGATTGCTGGAGTGGAATATTTTTGTGTGTGGTACTAAGGATGAACCCAGGGCCTCTGTGCTAAACTATATCTCTAGCTTCCCCCAAGTTAAATTTTTTTTTTTTGAGGTAGGGTGTCCCTAAATCTCTGTGTTGCTCAGGTGAGGCTAGAACTTGCAAACTTCCTGCCTCAGCCTTCCAGATGCTGTGATTATAGGCACGCCCAGCTTCACACACATCTTTATAAGGATACTGATACTACTAATGCCTTGGTTATAGCAGCAATTCATTTTCACTCTTAAGTTAAAGATATTCAGTTTATTCATATCTAGAGGTTTAAAATTCAGGTATGAGGAGTGTTATTCTTTGTTGGTACTTCTGGCAGAATTTTAGTTGTATATAAAAAAAAAAAAGCCCATGATCTAGCTCTGTACTAAACAATGACCTACTTATCTGTGTGATCCTAACCTTGAAGGAGAATCGTCCTGGATATGATAGCACACAATTCTGCAGCACTCTCAGGGAGTTCTGTCAGTCATTCCCCTGACTAGACTGGCATGGATATACTACAGGGGATGGTCTACTTCCAAGCAGTCGGCTACCCCTCCCTCTGCTTATATAAATATGTTTTTTTTGTGTTTTTGGGCTTGCCTGCGTCCCAGGATAACCACTGATGTGAGCATGCTGGGGTCTCTGGTGGCTCCTTCCCAAGCTGTCTACCAAAGCACCACCTCGTCTCTCTTAGTCTCATTCACAGAGTGGGCAGTGGTCACCGTCATCCTCTCTGGGACCCCGAGGCTGGGAAAGTAACCCCTGTGTGCACAGAGAATGGCCACTGGGATGCTGAGCTTCCTTGCTTGATTCCCTGTCATTGCCCACACTCAGCAACTGCCAGTGCAGCTGCCTGCCTGGGACTGACTCCATTTGCATTCCTGTCTTGTTTAAGCTGGCCTTCTTGAGACACTTCCAGAGGAATTTATTTACAAGGGGATTTAGATTCCTTGGATTACCTGGACAGGGCTCTGTTCCTCTTCATGCTCTTCCTCATTTCAAGAGTTCCCTCTCATTCCTGAAGTCACGTACAGAGAGAAAAGCTCTTCTCACTATAAACACACTTCCCAAGGTAGGCAGCTGGGAAAACACTATTGCCAGACAGGTACATGAAAATGAACAAAAAGCAAGCTCCTTTCTTTATATGGCCAGAAATGCACATAAGGGAACACAGGAAGTCTTGGGGGCCAGTTTGGCTAGTGTCCACTCGGTAGGGATGACAGGGAAGGGCCACCCATGGATGTTCCTTATTAAAGATGGAAGAATATGAGATTCCTGAAAGAAACATGTGTCTTATTAGCAATGATGGGAAAACACCACTGACCATGCTGATGGAGTTCTCAGAATACATTCATTGTTTTTGCCTTGTACCTGGACACTATCCAGTGAGAAGTGGTTTCTATTTTACAGAGCCTGACTTCCTTTCCAAAAGCTTGGATAAAAGTGAATATCTGAGTAGCAGTTACCAAGCCCCAAGGGTCACTTTGACTGTGATGGAATGTTTTAACATCTTCATCGGGAGCCTTAGGAATTCTTTAAAGTCACAAAATGCCTATTTTTTCTTTAAGTTGGAAGATTCATTAGCTACAAGCTCAGAAGTGAGAATACAATGTCCTTTTATGTTCCTTGATATGTTGCACGGATGTCCGTGCTGCCAAGTCACCCTCTACCTGTGCGAGCATCCCTAGGTACGTGTGCCCCTTACCCTGCCATACAATGGATTCTGCCATGAACTTCCTGCATCTTCCTACTTATACTTCACCCAGGGATATGTGTTCAAATAAGAGAGGGGAAAAAATGGAGTCTATAGGATATTAAAATTTTTGACTAGCACATCACAATAGTACTGTGTTCAAATTACTGAAAAAAATTAAATTTAGGAACCTCTGTGCTCCAAATTAACCTATCAGAGCACTGAGGGCAGGTCTTGTGTTTCATTCTTCCCTGCATTCCATTACGTATTACTAGCCTGACCCTGCGGCAATGTCCCATGAATTTAGTGGGTAAAATTACTCAAGTAAAGAGTAATTAAAATCCACAAGACTTTCAGCTACTTGGATTCATCCTTGACTTTTTATTCAGTTGTATTTGTATTATATAATCAAAGAAAACAGATGCACAAATACAGAAAAAAACCTACTGCATTTATACTCCAAGAAAAACAATCTTGGAGTGGAATAAAAATTTTAAAATAATGGGGTTCCCATTCTCCTACCCTCCCCTTCTGCCCTTTAGTCCACCTACAAGGCAGCCCTGGAGATTGAATCTGTGGACTCTGCAGAGCTACATCTCCAGCCTTTTTTGTTCTCTATTTTTAGACAGGCAGGGTCTTGCTAAGTCACTAAATTGCCCAGGCTGAGTTTGAACTTGAGATCCTCCTGTCTCAGCCTTGAAGATTGCTGGGATTACAGGTACAGGGGTTTTTTTGTTTTGTTTTGTTTTGTTTTCTTCTCTAAAATAGAACTAAGCCTCAAACTTTTGCAAAAGACTGTGATGGGAATCTTAATTGTTTAGAGTTTGGGAGAGGGTAAATGCTCAACATAACAAGGGCTTAAACCTGACAGTAATTAGCCCACTGAATCAGCCTCAAATGTAAACAACCTATAGTGGGGACAACAGTGCTCAGCTGTGACAGGATGCAGGACACAGAGAGGAGAGAAAAGGACTCCACCGTCATCCTGCCAGGCCCAGCAGTCCTCACAGATCTGAAGATATGCACAGGCATAACATCAGCAAGCAACGCTCTCACCTAGAATCACAGCACTTTCCAGTTCCCATGGGTCTTTGTTTACTTGCATTGCTACGCTGTCCTTCAGCCACAGTTTATTTCTTTAATATCAACAAGACAGAAATTGCGGTGGCGTATCCTGAACGCGAGCTCTTTGGCTTCTGCAAGTTCATTAACTCCTGGTGCTGCTTCAGTGGTTCAGGTTATCATATTCCAAACAGACGGCGACGAGTGCTCAGGATATATTTCTTCTCTAATCACAAGAAAGGGCGTAAACACCACTGAGCGAAACCCTGTACACACAATATCTGACACATTTCTTTCTCATGTCACCGAGGACCCAAGGAGTGGGGAGTTGGAGGGAAAAGACCCTTTTGTAATGAATCCCCCACCTGTTTCCCCTGGGTCTGTTTTGTGCACATCTTTTCATATTTATAAGTGAGGTTGAGTTCAGGGCTATTTATTTACATTCTGTTATTTATATTGGTTTTTCTTTTAAAAACAGTCTTCAAATCCTGGTTAAAGGCTTACAATGAAACGGCAGCGTATAAAAGGGGGTAAGGAAGGAGAGAGAAGCTCTTTGCTCGCAGGCTGTTGAAGAGGGCAGAGCCCTCCAGACGCCACGTGGGCTGAGCTGTCAGTAGGGAGATGGTGTGGGAACACAGGGCACAGGGCCTGAGCCACTGGGCAGCGAGTGGGACCTGGGAGCTGACCCTCAGGGTGCACCACCTCCAGGCAGGAGCAGCAGCACCGCATCATCCCGCGGGTTTTACATCCCCAGTGCCTGCTTTGACGAGAAAAATGTTAGAAAGTGTGTGTTTAGCGCATGAATCATGCCACCTTACAGCCCCAGGGCCAGGCCCATTGTTAAATTATTAAATAGCCACAGATGACTGCTCTAAATCTGGCCTTTGTGCAAAGCAAGGGTGCTCAGAATGAGTGCGAGGGGTTTGAATGAGCCCGTGAACTCTTTCAGAGTAGCTGGTCTCCTCGGTTCTTTATAACCGTGGAGAAGCCATGGGTGCCTCGACACTGGCACAGGCACGGAGTAAAACCGGCTCAGATATTCTGTTTGTAGAAGGCCTGAGCCTTCTAAATAGACATGTGGGCTACATCTTGTTTGCTCGCACACTGGGCTCCTAGTAGCCCTGTGTTTGGGAACGGAAATGGGATGTGTTTCCAGCTGCCTTGTCCTCCCTTCCCACGGTGTGCCCGGCGCCTGGCCTTTCATAGGGAGCGCTCTGCCGTCCCACGTCCCTGTCATTTAGACCCCGTTTCCAAGAGGAGAACCAACCGCAGCCCCCTCATTTCAGACTCGGAACTCCAATCCTGGGAAGAATATTATTTTTTAAAATTGATTAAGCTTACTTTACATTTTAGGTATACGTAATGATCACATTTATCATAGGGAGTTTGTACCTGTACATGATAAAACTTGATTCTTTTTTCCCCATTCCCTATCCTCCCTTCAACCTCTATTCCTCTCCCTGTTTACAAAAGCTTTGTTTCTATTTTTTCCTTCTTATTTTTTTCTTTTCTTTTCCTTCCTTTTCCCCTGCCCACTTCCTTGTTCTCCTCCCATTTGAACATTTTCTTATTTTACAATATCTATTATATGTTTTGCTCCTTGTGTACACTTTCGGTTTCTCACACAAGAGAAGCCATATAGTATTTACATATGTGTGTCTAATTTATTTCACTGAAGGGTATGATTTCAAAGTGCATTCATTTACCCATATCCCAAGATTATCCTTCTTTATGGCTGAGTAGTACTCCACTGTATAAAACAACCATATCTTCTTCATCCATTCATCAGTTGATGGACTTTTGAGCTGTTTCCAAGTTTTTCCTATTATAAACTGTGCCATCATAAACATGAGTATGAATATATCACTGTGATATGTTGCCTTTTATTCTTTGAGGAAGATACCAAGAAGGGAAATAGCTGTACCAAATAGGATCTCTGGTCCTAGTGTTTGAGGAATCTCCACACTGATTTCCTCAGTGACTGGTCACTCTACACTCCCACTAACAGTAGAGAAGTGTTCCTTTTTCCCACAGCCCTGCCAGCATTTGCTATTGATTGATTTCTTGATGATAGCCATTCTTTCTGGAGTGAGATGAAATCTCAGCATTGATTTTATTTGCATCTCTCAAATGACCAGTGTAGTTGAACACTCTTTTCATATATTTATTTGCTGTTTCTACTTCATCTGAGAAGTATATATTCATCTCAGGTGACCATTTTTGGTTTGGGTCTTTAAATGTGGGGGTTTTGTTTTTTTTAAGTTCCTTATATAGTCTAGACAGCATTCCTTTCTCTGAGGAAGAGCAAAAAATTTTTTTCCTAAACTGTGGATTGTCTCTTCACCCTGTTGGTGATTTCTCTTGCTATGTAAAAGCTTTTTAATAAGATGAGGTCCAAGTTGTTGATTTTTTGAAAGGACCTGTGTGATTGCAGTTTTGCTCATAAAGTTTTTGCCTACACCAATGTCTTCAAGAATTCTACTTATTCTATCTTCCAGCAGATGTAGTGCTTCTGTTTTAATATTCAAGTCTTTGATCCATTTTGACTTTAGTGCATGGTGATAGATGGGTCTAGTTTTAATCTTCAGCATGTAAAGAGCCAGTCTTCCAGCATATTTATTAAAGAGGATATCTTTCTGCTGGTGAACACATTGATTTGCATATTTTCAAACATCTCTGTATCCCTGGAATGAATTTTACTTGGTCATGGTGTATAATCTTCTTGATGATTTGCTGCATTCTATATGCCAGTATCTTTTTGAGGAGTTTTGCATCTATGTTCATTACAGAGACTTCCCTCTAGTCATCTTTTTTGGTTGGATTCTTCTCTGGTTTTGGTATGAGGGTAGTGCTTGCTTCTAGGAATGACTTTGGGAGTACTGCTTGCCTTTCAATTTCATTAACGAATTTGAGAAGTAGTGACATTGTCTAATCTAAATTTCTTTTAGAATCCAGTAGTGAATTCATGAGGACCTGAGCATTTCTTTGTTAATAGGGTTTTAATTATATCTTCAATTTCATTTACTGATATTGGGTTATTTAGAATTTTTATATATTCTTGACTCAGCTTTGGTAATTCATATGTATCTAGAAATTTGTACATTTCTTCTGCATTTTCTATCTTATTAAAATAGATTCATTAAGTAGATATTAATGATCTGGATTTCTGTAGGATCTTCTGTCATTTCACTTTTTCATTCCCAACTGAAAGGATTTGAGTATTTTCTTCCCCTGTTTTGATATGGTTGCCAAAGGGATTGTTAATTTTATTTAATCTTTCAAAGAACCAACTCTTTAATTCACTGATTCTTTGTATTGTTTTCTTAGTCTCAATTGAATTAATTTCTGCTCTTCTCTTTATAATTTCCTCCCTCATATGAGCTTTGGACTTGACTTGCTCTTCTTTTTCTAGAAGCTTGAAGCTCAGCATTAAGTAGTTTATTTGAACTTGTTGTGTTTTCCTGATATGGGTATTCACTGCTATAAATTTCCATGTGAGGACCGCTTTCATTGTGTTCCATAAGTTCCAGTATGTTGTACTGTCATTGTCATTTAATTGTAGAAATGATGTAATTTCTCCTTTAATTTCATCTGTGACCCATTGGTTGTTCAGGAGGATGTTATTTAATTTGTTTTTGTTTATGAAGTTTTTGTGGTTTCTTTTGCCATTGATATCTAATTTCATTGCACTGTGGTCTCATAATATGTGTGCTATAATTTCAATCCCTTTGCATTTACATAAGATATTCTATGAACTTGTATGTAGTCTATTTTGGAAGACATCCTGTGTGTGGCTGAGGAGAATATGTTGTGAGGTGGAACACTCTGTAGACTTCTACTAAGTCTATTTGTTCAAAATTTGGTTCAGTTATAATATTTCATTGTTAATTTTTTCTAGTTTGTCTGTTTCTGACTGTGGTATATTTAGGTACCCCATTACAACTGTATTAGTGCTTGTTTGATTTTTTGAGTCCATTAATATTTGTTTTATATAGTAAGATGCACTGGTATTTGGTGCATATATATTTATGTTTGTTATATCTTCTTCTTGGATTGCTTCCATTTCAAGGATGTGGTGACCTTCTTTGTCTCTCTTACTTTTGGGATAAGAGCCACTTTGTCTGCAAGTGTAATAGACAACCCTGTTTTTTTCCAGGTTCCTGCCTCATGGAGTAGGGTCTTTCATCTTTTGACTTTCAGGCTATGAATTTCTTTTTTAATTAAATGTGTTTTGTGATGCAACCTGTTGTTGGATCTTGCTTCTCGATGCATTCTGCCAGTCTGTTTCTTTTGACTGGTAAATTGAGAACTTTAACTTCGATGGTTGTAACTGATATGTACTATCTCATTCTTGTCATATTATTTTCCTGTTGTTGGCTCCCTTTTTTAACCTTCTGTTTATTGCTTGCCTTGAGTGGTGGACTCATTTTTGGGGGATCATAGAGTTGTAATTTTTGTTATCTCTTTCTAAAATGTCCTTCAAAATATTGTGGGATACTGGTTTGGTGTTCATAAATTTCCTCAGGTGTACTTTGTCATAGATGCATCTTATTTCTCCATCAGTTTTCAAAGATAGTTTTGTGAGATACATCAGTATCGGTTGGAGGTTCTTTTCTTTTAGGACTTGAAATACCTCACTCCTGGCTCTCCTTGAGTTGAGGGGTTGTGTCAAGATGTCTTCTGTGATTCTGACGGACTTTCCTTTACAGGTGATTTTTTTCTTTTTTTTCTAACAGTTTTTAATATTCTGTCCTTGTGTTGAATTTCTGGGATCTTAACTTTATATGCCTTGGTGTAGATTTTTTTGATCATGGCTAATTGGTATTATATATACCTCACATACTGTATGTCAAATTCTTTTTCCCTGACAGGGAAGTTTTCTGCCATGACTTTGTGAACATGTTTTTTATGTCATTTGTGATATGTCTTGCTTTTTCTTTGACTCTGATCAATCTTATGTTATTCTTTGTATTATCTAGCAGCTTCTGGATTGATTTCTCAGGTCCCTTGCTCTTTTTAAGAAGTCTTTCTTTTCATGATCATTAATGGTATTCCTGTCTTCTATATCCTCACATTGGCTCATTCTTCTGTGTATACTTTCAAGGGAATTTTTATCTCCTGGATATCTGTTTGAATCTGTTTTATGGATTCTGTTTCTTTCTTATGTTGGGCTTTTATCATTTTCCTAAGTTCCTCTGTTTGTTTTTATCTGTATCTTCTTTAGAGTCACTAAGCATGTCTTTCACTCTGGTCACCATCTCTGTACTTATCTGAGGAATTATTTCTGATTTGATTTATTCTAGAGCCTTGTTAATGTGCTTTGTTACTTCTGCTGTTACCACTTCAGAGAGGTGAGGTGGGTGATTTTTGAATCATTCCACCCCACTGCTCCCTAGGTTTGCCTTTGGTGAACTGGAAGTCTGAGGTTGCATCTTGTTTAAGTGTCTTCACATTTTCTATTTTTTTAGTTTAATTCCTGGGTTGGTGCTTATAAATTTCCTCTGGCAAGTAGCTTTACTGCTAGTATTCAGAACTCTAAGGAAATGACTACTTTCCAGAATTGTCTTCAAGGTGTAGCTCCTTTTTCAGTTTATTGCAGATGAAAATTTGCTGACTACTTTACCCAATCCCTGGTTCTTTGGCATTGGCCTGTAGACCCTTAGGCAATTTCAGTCTTGGTATCTTAGGAAGAACAACAGGTTAGAACAATTATATCACTTTGGCTAAAGCGGTACAATCATAAATAACAATAGCATCAAATTGCCTAGAAAATGACAAACTGAGGTAAGTATTAATTTGCCACCTTTAACCATATGAGCTAGATTTGTGGTTACATAACAAAGTCTAAGACATATCAGAAAATTATATGTAGTATATAAGCCCTCAGGTGTAAAATACAAAAAGAAAAAGTTGTGGGAAAATTGAGAAAGAGAAGAAGAGGAAGAGATTAAAAGCAAGACTGGAGGACACAGTAAGATCATGCAAACTTTGGAAAACTGGTGAAGAAAACAGGAGGGAAAGAGAGAAAGAAGAAATAAAAGCAAGAACAGAGCAGAACGTCAACAACAAAAAATACTGCAAACCATGTTCACACTCATACAAAAATAAGAACAATCAAAAAACCAAATAAACAAACAAATGAAAACCAAAAACAAGCCAAAAAACAAGAAAAGAGAGAGAGAGAAAAAGAAGAAGAAAATAAGAAAAAGAATGTCTACTCCAAGATGCGTCTCTGCTATCACTGGTAGACAACCTGGGAAGACTGAGTCCAGATACAAGTTGATTTGTCCTGGCAAGCCAGCTGTAGCTTTAGAGTGGTGTAGTGGATAAACTGGACAGGCTTGCATGTTTTGTTCCCCTGAAGTTCAGACTAGTTTCTGGCCATGAGCCTGGGACCAGACCAGTTCAGTCTGCCATAGTCTATGCACCTCCTGCCATCTTGAAATTGGCTCCTTGACCTCATGTTGATTTGAACTTGGTTCCTTGACCCTGACAGTGGAGTCACTAGATGGAGCCAGAAGTTGCTCTGAGTTCCAAGCTCAGTTAGTCCCTCTCCAAGATGGCTTCCAGCCAGTTGCCTTCTCGTGGGGGATGGCTGACCCTGAATAACAACACACCAGCCACTGCAGTCTGCTGTGTCCACTGTTCTGTTTCACTGTGCCTTCCTCTGTGGAGGCCTCTGGGCTGACCAGTAGTCAATGTGTGTCTGCAGGTTTGAGCTGCACCTTGAAAGCAATGAGTCTGGACTCAGGGACAAAGCACCACAGGCTACCTTGCTTTACTCACTTTTCTCTTTGCTGGAACAAAATACCTGACACCCAAAGTTGAAGAAAGGTTTATTTATCTCACTGTTTGTAGGTTCCAGTCTGTAATCAGTTGGCTCCAAGGCAGGGTGGTGTGGCAGAGCGACAACAGATCATGGCAACAGAAGACAGCAAAAGCAAAAAGAGCAAAAGGGGAAAAACAAGCCTCTTTCTGCCTCTTTTATCTTATCCAGACTGCTGGGATTAGCGCAGTGCCAATCCAATCATTGGATGATCCAGCAATCATTCACCTTTAATCCCAACCCTGCACTGCAAATCGATCACAAACTGTAGATTCAGCTACCTCCAAAAAAGCCCAGCCCCAATGACCAGTTGAGGCTGTGGGGAGACATACAGGCACAAACCATAACACACCTCCTCCTTCTTCATTGAAGTCTATCCCTTCACTATCCCCTTGGGCTTCAGTTCTCACTTCAGATCCTTCCTGATCTGGGGACCCACTTCTGTCCTTCTTTTCTTCCTCACTTTGCTACATCCAGTGTCTGGATACCAAATATTGGTGAGTCTCTTTCTCCACTGGTTATCACACTGCTATCTTCCTGGAAGTTCCAGGAATATAATTTTTGAATGATGTAAGACTGCAGCATTTCAGCGAGGCAATGCATCTGCGGGCCCCAGGGTGCCTGATGTCTGCTGGGCCATCCCCCTCAACCACAGGTTCATGACAACTTCCTATGGGCTTTATAAGACTAGTCCATGCTGTTGGAGAAGCTTTGCCTGATAATGAACAAGCCCTGCCCCAACCTCACCATGGTCTCCTCCAGGTGCAAGGCCAATTTTCAATGCCACTTCGTTTCTGCTTCAGAACCAACCATCACCCACAAGGCTACCCCTCGACTTTAATTCTGTACCTTTTAACTGGATGTTTCTGAAACTGAGTTTGTAACTTGATATAATATTCTTTTCTCTGCAGGGATATAAATTCATTTTTCTATGAGTTAAAAATAGATGACTTCTCCTTACAAGGAGAGCACTTTGAAAATACTTCATTAATTGCTTGTATATTGTAAAGATCTATTCATGTGTCATTTTGCCCAAATGCACAATGCAGTTCTTAGGACTCCATTTATTTATTTTTAATCCCAGCCTTTAATGCGGGTCCTACTGTGTAATCATTCATGATATTTTTGTCGAATGAAAATATGAACTAATAAATGCCTCTGTTTTCTTTCTAAACTCTCTGAGCAGAAATCACTTATATTTGTAGCCTTCTTCTTGTAGGCAAGGTCTAGTTGAGAATATATTTCATGTATAGGTTTTTAATTCTCATAGTGGCCCTGGAATTGAGAATCTATTGTTATTCTCATTTTATGGATGAAACATGAACCCAATTAAATATCTTGACTAGTGAGTGGTAGAGCTAGGCTTTGAGTCCAGATGGCCTGGTACACACACCTAATCCCAAGTAGCTTTGTAGTGATTCATACTAGGGGTTATCTTCCTGTCTATTTCTATATCCAGAGCTCCTGGAGACAATGGGATAAAGGTATAGTAATCAGTATTATTCAAATAAAAAGCACTGGATTTAATCTAAGGTTAAAAAATAGATCCTCCTAAACATCTGTTAGGATAATAAGAAATTTTTTATTTCTTCAAGGTTCTGCAAGGATGAAATGGCATTGTCTGAAAATGTGAAAATTTTCAAACCAAATGCATTCCCACAAGGAACGTGAAATAGACATAGCTTGTACCTTAACAGTGAACCAACAATAATAAAAACATAGCAGTCTTTTGAGTTTAAAATGGCTATCCTTAATCTATATTTGACTGCATCTGTGTCATACTACCAAGATCATTTAAAATTGACAATTTGAAGATTCAAGACTGAGTTCTCTTGGTTTAAAAATATTCCTCTCAGTCAAGAAGACAAGTGTTATATTTGTGTCAGGAATATATTTGAGGGCAAAATAGAATTTGAAAAAATTTTAAAATGATTTAAAAATTATGCTTTTTGTTGATTTGGTACAATGTTTTGAACCTTTTATTTTGAATGCTGAATTATTTGACTTAATCTTCCATTTGAGATTGACACTTCTTAATCCTTAAGTGCCGTCTGGATCCATTGCTCTAATTTCTAATCTTACACCTATTGAAATTATTTTCTTTCATGATATTTTGCTGTATTTCAAGATCCCATTAAAACTTGACCTCTATCGAGAAGAACTCTGGACTACTGTAGCCCTTTTCCTGTGTTTCTGCCAAATTTGTGTCACTTTACTTAAAATGCATCTTGTCCTTCCCATTTTGATTTTGTTGATTCTAAGGTAAGCATTATAATGTTCCAGTATCTTCACAATACATGGAAACGTGCTGGGCATGAAATGTGCCAGCAGACTCTTCTCTTGTGGGCTTGTTGAATCTTGTGGGCTTCTAGAAATAGCAGATTAAATACTAGTATAATTTGCTCTACTGTTTTCACATGCTCCCCTCACTTCAGGTAGCTCCCTCCACCAATATTCCCTATACTTGACTATTTGGCTCAAAAGCAACTTTGAATTCTTTTTCTTGACCTTTACTCTAACAGCCGGTTGAAGCCTTACTGAATACTAGGGGCAATTTAACCCTTTACATATATTAACTCAGAAAGTCCTTTCTGCACCCATAGGATTTATGATTATTCACTCATTTAGATGTGGAATGAGGGAGAGACAGGGCAGGCAGTTTCCCGAAACCATTCAGGTCTAAGGGATAGAACAGGACCAAGCATGCCCCAAGTGTGATAATAGCAGGTTTTGCAAGGGAAGTATTTCTTGTTTGTTGTTATGGATTCATCCTGTTTTCTCACTCTTGTGTGGCTATTTCTTGAGATGTATAGAATTGCTGCTTGGGGGTCTGTTTGAGGATGAAGTCGCTCGTCACTGTGTGATCTCAGCATGTCTGTGGCTGCTCTAAACCTTAGTTCAGGACTGTTTGAGTAAATGGCCCCACGATCTCACTGGAGAGGCCTAACAGGTCTATGAAGTGGGCAGGAATTCATTGTAGCTGTGGAGTGTAAATGGACCACAAATATGATTTTGTTATTATTATACAATAATATAGGAACAAATGCATTGGTTGTTTAGTTTATTATTATTACACAACAAAGATGTGTTTTGCATGTATATTCATCAAGTTCTTCAATAAATATTTGCTTATTACATCACTGGGTGATCAAAGAACTGGGTCTTGCTGAAAGGGTCCATATATATAGGAGATATGGAATAATTTTCTCTTTTAAAAAAGAAACATTTATATTTGGGCAACAACTGTAATAAAGTGACACATTTACTTTTTGCCATACATAGTATAAATTCCTACAGGCATTACCAACTAGTGCTAGCACATGAGAGAAATTTTACTTTCCACGTTATATAAAACGTCTCCTTACTCCTGTGATACCTGCACCACTCTCAGAATTTCAAGCTGTGAGCTTCAGGTTTTGCCAAACCTGAATTCACCCACCTGGCTTCTGTCAGTGAGGTCAGACTAGGGTCCTGTTTCCATCCAAGGCTCATCTACCTTCTTGGAGGAAAGCTGTGGAGAATTTCTTTCTGTGCAGGGTTACCCTGGCTCCAGTTTGCACCCACAGCTCCACCACAGCCTGTTGCCCTCTGACTCTCTTCATCTGCCTGTTTTCTGGCTCAGTCATAGCTGTGGTCTACTATTGTGACTTAATGGTATCACAATTTTCCTGAACTTGCCAGAACCTTCTGCAATACACTTAAAGAAAGCCATCCACAGCTTCTTGTTAGTTTGCATTCATTCAAGGCAGTTTGTGTCAGAGCTGGAATCCATGAGTCACACTTCCTGATCAAAGGGGAGTCTTCAGGGAGGAAAGAGCCATGCAGATCTCACAGGCATTCTAGAATTAGGCTTTATGTTAAATGGCACAGCTATGACTGAGTCAGAAATGATGATGTCTGGGTGCCTGGGGGCTTAATCACATGGACTTCTCCCAGTAGTTGCTTTGACAATTGAACATCTAAGACTAGACATGTATGAAATATTAGTTGCCCTGGTGTGGCTGCTTCCATGTTCTAAATAGATTTAAAACATTTACCTTTCATGGTCATTTTGATACGGGGAAGAGCTAGAAGTTGCACAGTGACAGATCTAGTGAATAACACACATAAGGACATATCAGAATGATTTACCAGCCTCGGGATGGCACTCAGCAACAGCACTCACCATAGGGAGAAAAATGGGACAAGTGTGTTCAGAGTGAGATGGAGTATTTGAGAGGGGTTAATGGCAATGTCTTCCACTGTAATACATTTTTAAAAATTTAAATCTTTACCTTGTGTTTTGATCACCTCTTTCTACAATTCATTTCCTCCAACTCCATCTTCCAGACAGCTCCAGAAGTGAGGAGAAGGTGGACGTCTATCTCCGTGGAGCAAACACAGCATAGTAGACAGCAGAGCTGAAGTATTTTGCACTCCTGTAACTATTCAGAAAGCTTCCAGATAGCTCTAACATATTTGGAGGACCCAGGTCCTTTAAGAGTCCAAGGAGAAGCTGTATGTTCTTTACTACCTTCTCTGAACACAGTATTATGGAAATTATGTCTGAGCATGCCGAGTCCCTCCAATACCCACCTTCCAATCTGGTTTTGTGGTCCAGACTCAGTATTTGGGAGAACTGTCCCTAACTCACTAACTGGGGGCACAATCAGCCGAGGAAGAGACCACACCCTTCTAACTTGCTCTCTTCCCTCAATTCCCTGCTTTGCAATCTGAAATGGACCCTGAAGAGGGGTGAGGAATTGAACTTTTGTGCCTAAGCACCACGTGAAAAATATGTGCCAAGCCCTCACCACACACACTTCACCTATGCAAATTAAGCAGGAGAGCAACACAGGTTTTACGGCAAGTGCTGTATCAAAGCTGTTTTTATTTGTAATGAAGGCCAAGAAGAAGGTGGACAAAGTTTATGCAACTGAAAACTTTTCATTAGTCATCCAGGTCAGTCCATTTTAAGAATAGTGCTGAATGGCTATCTGCATTTGAAGCATGATTTATTAGTGCTTTGGAATTCCCGTAACAAAATACCATAGACCAGGTGGCTTAAATAGTAGAAGTGTATTGACTTTCACAGGCTAGAAGTTCAACATCAAGGCATCAGCAGGCATGGTTCCTCTAGAGTCTTTTCTTCTTGACTTATTGACATGTGTCTTCTCCCCATATCCTCACATGGTCTTTCCTTTGTCCTGTGCTCTAGTCTCTTCTTATCAGTGACATGTCTTAGGCCTCATGACCTTATTTTACTTTAATCACCCTTTGAAAATGCCTGTCTCTAAACATTCACATTCTGAGGTATTGTGGGTGAAGATTTCAACATAAGAAATTTGGAGGAACACAGTTCATCCTATAAAAATGTGTGTGGGTGTGTTTCCATACTAAATCTTCAGGAAATATTATTCAGTTGAGTTTAGGAAATACCCTTGTAAGTACTACAGTCTTCTATTATAAATTGAACAAACACCCACATAGGGGCCCTTTGTCTTTGAGGCCATCTCCACAGATGCCCTACACAAGGGTTTCTCATCCTCAGGGGTCTTCTCCCCTCCCTGAGATTGTGCATCCAGTTTCTCTTCCTGTCTCCAGACACCAACTGATGAGACACCCCGCTAGAGACACACTGGTCCCATCAAGAAAGACACAAATAAGATCAAGGAGAGCCTTATTATACAACAGTCATTTTATAATAGAAGCTTCTTTAAAATCTTGTATATTTACATTTTGGCACAAATGCTAACTGGTCCCTTGAAAAATGCTGGAAAACACGGACAAAATAATATGGTGGAAAAATAAGGTGTGCTAGTTGTGCTTAGCAGTAAATATGGTTCAGTTATGTTGGAAATGGTTGTCTGCTTCAGTTGTCATTACCAGGGGAATGTGAACAGGCAATTTCCTTTGAGAATTCACACATGCATTTATTATATTTCTTGGTGGGTAGACTGCCTACTCAGCATGCTATCCTGAATTCTGCAGGTAGCATTTCCAGTAGTTAAAAAGACCTTAAAAATTCTAAATTTTAGTGACTATGTAATATTTTATTTTAAGAATATAGTAAAATTATTTAGTCATTGTATTTTGATGTTATCAGTTCCACACAACCAGAGTGACCTCATTGCCCATAAATCTTTAAAGGTAAGCTATATTATTTCTTAGGATATATTCCTAGAAAAGGGGTAGCTAAGTGAAGGAACATAGGTAATGTTATATTTATTGTTACTCATTGAATTCACTTTCTGGGGATTCTCTATCAATTTAGATTACTACCAGGAGTGAATGAGATTGTCTACCTATCCTAAATTCTAGGAGAAATAGGGGTTTAATAAAAGGAAAAAAGAAAAGAAAAAAGGCTGAAAATTTGTTAGGCAAAAGATAATACCCAAGGCTTTAAAAATTTGTTTTCTTTACCAGTATATTGAGGAATTTTTACTTGACTTTTTAGTCTCTATATTTCTTCTTCTATGAGTAATCTATTGGCTGCTTTTCCATTGGAACCAAATTGCCTCTAATCTTTGTGACATATAATTCCCTAAATTTTTATATACCTTTGAATTATTTCACAATAATATTTTTCTTACTGATTCAATCTTTTCACTTTATCCAAGTGTATGAAATATCAAGATGGCACATGGGCTTTACCTTGGCAATGACTTCAGAGGATTGGCACTGGCTGGCTGGGTGCCTGGTTTTAATAGCCGGTGGGATCTACAAGGATCACCACTAACAAACATTAGTGACCAGGACAAAAGGTCAGTGACTTTGTGATGCAGCTGCTGAACCTGAGGAGTCACCAAAATAGCAGTCATTAAATAGCTGTGCTTTATTTTATATTTTCTTTCAGTGATTATTTACTTACTTGGAAAGTTGTTTTTGCTTCCTGATAGCAGCTGAGTGTCCTTCTTAAACAAACAAACAAACAAACAAAGCTTGTTATTTTTTAATGTGCTAGGGTTTTACATTTTCTATTTAATTCTGTGTCAACTAATTTTTGTGTATGGTATTAATTAAAGTTATTAGTTAATTCTTCTTCCCAACAATGCCCACAAACTTTTCAACATCTTTCTTTGTTATCAAATTTTTCTCTATTAGTATTTGCTTCTGGGAAAATGAGTCTTTTCCTAGGATTAAAGTCTTTACTCTTCTGCCAGTACCACAGAATTTGAATTCCTGTAGATCTCCCAAGGCTAACTTTCCCTCCTTACTCACTCATACTTTCCTTTTTTTCCCCTTTATTCTTCCTTGGAAACTTGTGTTTCCCCTGTGAATCACCCAATCATTGGTGAGACTATATTCTTGCCATCTGACAACAGATGAGAATTCTGACCAAATGCCAATGAGGACTTCATATAAAATGCAGGACTTCTGGGATGAGGGTGGAGTTCAGGATCACAGGGTAGACTCGGGCTGAAGCAGCCAGGTGGAATTAAGTGCTGGAATTTCTGCTTAATGAGAAACAAATTCCAAGGTGGACATCCAGCTGCCAATGACACTCAGAATCACTTTTATCTCTTGATTCTGAGTACCACTGGCAGCTGGGTGTCCACCTTGTCATTTTATTTTTCTTGTATATTTCTTGACTCCTATCTCACAGCAGTCATATTCTATGTGTATTATCAAGGTCTTTAAACTTTATTTAATTACTTTTGAGCTGCCTCACACTTCTACTCTAGCACTGTCCATTAGATATTTTTCTAATGGTGGAATGTTCTAGAATCCATTCTGTCTCAGTACCCTCAATCACATGTGGCTACTCAGCACTTGAAATGAATGCAACTAAGCCAGTGAATTTTACTTTAACTTTAATTTTTTAAACTTAAAAAATTAGCTGTTAGCATGTGATTAACAGCTATCATCTTAATAGACATAGTGAGAACTCCATCCCTATCCCAGCCACTGTGCTGCCTGCTTCCTGCAAAGAGCCATCACCACAGAACTTAAGCAATCTCAATAAAATGGCAGAGAAGCTTTACGGTTTTGAGGTGATTAGAATAATTCTATCACGCTGCTGGAAAGAGTACCAGTCTTAACTTAAAGAATAATGATTTTCCAGGCATAACTAGGTCACTCACTTAAGAAGGAAGAGTATAGACAGATACCAACTTTGCTTAGATTGATTCAGATGAGCACACAAACTCCATCATTATGCACACTACCTGTAGGTTCTCTTAGTCACTGTTATTATCCACCCCTTCCATTGTTCCCTGTTTCACAGACATCTGGCTTCTATTCCAATCTCTTTATGAAAAAAACCTTCATCAACCAGATGAAGATATTTCTCTTTATTTGGATTGACCTTTCAGCAGGGATGACCTGTCAATGCTCTTCTGGAAATATCATTTATCTGAGAAGGCTTTGATGCCACACTCTCTGTCCTCAGAGCACTCTCAGTCCTAGGAATTGCACACACTTTCTTTTTGTGGTCTCATCTGGTCCAAAACCTTCTTTTCCTATTCTGTGTCATTTTAAAAAACCTAGGCTAAGTGTTCAATTGATATTCCTCACCTCCATCTGGTGAGCTCAAGCTCAACATGTGCAAGGATGGACTCCTCCTCTGGCTGTGACCCACACACAGCCAGCACCCACTGACTCTCACTGATTTTACATGAGCACATGTAGACCTACCATGGTTCCTCTATCCTCTGCACACTCACATTTGGATATATCATGGGTCCTCTATTGCTATGATATAAATAAGTCCCTTATACTCATAAGTGAAATAAATCAGACCCAGATGGGTAAACATCATATTGTCTCCTTGGTGTAGGAACCTGAAAGACTAGGTAAAACTCAAAATGTACAATAGATGATAGGAAAGAGAAAGAAATTGCTCAAGGAGCGACTGGGATGACAGAAAGAAGAAAAAAGAAAGAAGGAACACAAAATATAAATATATATATGAATAGCTGCAATAACTGTATTGCTGATGTCTGATGGGGTATTGAAATGAACAGTTAATGATTACAATTTTTTATGTTCTGATCAATTGTGCATGCTTGTGTCTGGTGGTCTGAGCAACTGATTTGAAGGTAACAATATGCAATGGAATTACAATAGTGAACTCCTACCAGCTTGTCTAGTGACACTCTGTATTATCTCTGTTGTTTTATCAAAGAATTATTTTCTTATTCCCTATAATGGTTTGAGCAGTCTTTCATTCTTACATCTGGTAATCTGAGCAATGTAGTTGAGGATAACGACAAGTAATGTAACAACCACTGTTGATTCATATTATTTTGTCTTGAGACTCTGTATCATTTTGAATGTTCTTACTTTGATTTGTTTATGTTTGTGATACTGGTATGCTGCTACTGTTCTATTTCTTTGTTTGCTTGTTTCTCATTTACTACTCTTTTTTAAAAAATAAAATTCATCTTTTTTGAGACTTAACCTCCAATGCAACAGTATTAGGAGGTGTTGAGACCATGAAGGATCTGCCTTCATGAATGGACTAAAGCTTTTAAAATGGCTACAGATAGGCCCTTTTGCCTTTCCACCTTCCACCACGTGAGGATACAATATTCATGCCATCAAATATGTCAGAACCCAGTGAGAAGGCGCTATCTTGGAAACAGAATCAAAACACTTAAAGAAAACTAAAGTTACAAGCACCTTGATTTGGTATCTGCTACCTTTTTAGGCTCACATCTGGATCCCCGTGGTCCTCTGGCTTCCCTGCACCCAAATCTGGATCTATTGTATGTGTTTTATCCTGGATTAGACCCTGCCTGACCACAGGCTGTGTGGCCTGATTCTGAGCACAGGTGCCCTTGGCATTTCTAGGTGGCCTCCTTGCTCCAGGTGCCCTGGTTTCATCTAGAGTCCAGAATTTCCCTCTGCCTTCACGTTAAAGTTTTCAGAAGTTTTTCATTGCAGGTAGGAAAAAAACCAGAATGCTTCCCCAAGGCCTCAGGGCTGTCCAGCATCTGGGCTGTCATGTGACCAGCCTTGTGAGTGCTCAGCTTTCCTCACCGACTCTCCACCTTGGGGCTCCTGGGAGCCCAGTTTCCTACCTCTGCCCACAGGTGCACACAGACCACTCCTGGGCTCACACAGGTCTCAAGTGCAGGCCAGGCTATGTTCTGCTAGCTGCTGCTCATATCTTGATGACATGAGGCTTCATCCTAGATGAGCAGTTGCCTGTGGAGCCTATGTGACTGATCCAGGGAAATATTCATCTTTCCTTCTTACATTTTATCCATCAGATATGGTGTGGTTTGATTCAGAGATCAGCCCCTGACAGTCAATACAGTGTAGTTATTTAGTGTTCACAGGCTTTTTACATAGTCCTGAGATACTTGATATATTTATAACCTGGAGCATATTATGACAGGAATTGCATATAAATGACATTTACAAGAAAGTGTTTTCAAATTCAATAAAACTTCTCGACACAGTTTTGTCTGAGGCATTACAGTTAATCACTGCAGCTGCTCAGATGGTCATGAGTACATTTGCTTTTTATAATGGAACCCACCTTATATCTGTCCCCTCTGCGGCTCACAGGATGCTCACCCATAATCCTGCTCTGGTTCCCCATCCTTGGCAGTGGGAGTTATAGGTGCAGAAGGACCTTCCCAGAGAAGAAACTGGGTCTGAGTAGAGATATATGCCAAGTGACTTTTCCAAGAAAAATCCAATATGGAGAAAAAATCAGCTCTTGAGCCCACACTTGGGTTTATAAAATCAGAAGTTTCCTAACTGTATATACTACTCCTCATCTTATATTGTGAACTATTATTTCAGGTTCTATATCAAAAGAAACTCCCATAAATGAGAGGGGATATTCTAAACATGACAGTTCAGTATGTGTGTATTTGTAAAAAAGCCTCAAAAAATGTATCCACAAATATTAACCCTTAGCTGCACTTAAAGGATAAACCTGTTTCAGGAAAAAGAAAAACGTATATATTTCTGTGGAAAAGAAAGGCAATATTTATATGGAATTGTTTTGTGAAAGTAAATTTATGATAAAATTTTTAAAGCAGTTTAAAATTTAAAAGAGAATGTTTTCATTGTACAAATTCTTTTAATTCTTAGGTTTCCTTTCAATTTATGTGGCAATAAGGAAGGTCGTTTTATATGTGTCAAGATTTCTTAGGTTTGAAGTCAATAAAAGCATTTCAATTAAAGTTGATAATATTTACGTTCTAATTAAGATTGTACAGTATCCACCCATCTGAAGTTGGCTCCTTGTTTTCCACGTGAGTTTGAATGTATAGCCATAGAAACTCTTTAACAGAATGGCAAGAGCAGATGCACACGGGGCGTGGGGTGCCCGCAGGAGAGTAGCTCAGGATGGCAGATTTGCAGGGTTGTTCATGGAGCAGGGAAAGCCCCATTGACTCGTTCTGGTTCAGCAGCGAGTCCAGCCCTACAGCAGCTGCTCCAAGTCTTGTAACGTGTGTGAGGAAGGATTAATTCTCCTGTGGGAAGATCACTTCCTTGCTGGGTTTTCCTCCTTTTGCCTGTAGCTGTGAAGCTTTCAATTTGCCAAAATTCTGCACACAACATTTTCATTTATCCTGAAACTAAATCAGTTTGGGGCTAAACATATTTTAAAATGTCAGCCTACTTATTTAGTCCATGAGATGAGAAATGCAAGATTCTCAGAAAATGCCATGTTTGGTTTGGATTTTGTCCTGGAATGTGGAATGGAACAAATGTTAAATCCCGTGAGGTGCTACGAAGATGAAAAGAGAAAGTGTGAGTAACAGCGATTGGTAAACACGGATAGGCTGTATATCGCTGGGTTTCATGATTGTTTTATTGATCATCGCTGTCATTATTACAATTATCAGATCATCTGGCAAGAGACGTATTAAATTTAGAAGATATGGAATCTGAACAAAATAAGATCTTTCTCTGAATACTCAAAGTGAGAAGCCTGCATAAATACCCACATCAAAATAAAATTTAGAAAGGACTAACTACTCTTTAATATGAATCACTGACATAAGGGAGGTCAAGAGTACAGGCTGTTGGTTGGTTGACCAGACATTTCCATTTTGGTTATTTCCCTTTCTGCTCTGGTTTGGAACAAACCTCACTGTGTATCTACATCTGCACTCAGAATTGGTCACCCTTAATGAAGATGATATCTGAGTCTGTGATACCTGGAGAGACCCATTCAGGTCAGAGTCATCCAGGAAAAAGCTGACAAATACAGAGTTCACTAAATTTGGGACGGTGGCTTTTCTACGTGTTTTAGGAGCATGAGTAACTCATTCACAATATGTTTAATGTTGAGTTACTTGAAATATTTTTCAATGAAAAAGAAAAACTTACTCTTGAATGAGCATGGGCTTAAATTTGTTTCCATGTCTTTTGTGATTTGGAGCAGCTTTGTTTGTGGAATTAAAGCTTCTTAAGTTTGAGAAATCACAAGCAGAAGGTGATGACTAGGAGTAAAGAGGGGTTCAGAATTCATGGATTTAGTGTGAAGTTGAGTGAAATAAATGGTAAAGTGAGCAAAGTTAATCAGGAAAAAGATGAGCTTGTAAGGCAGACCTGGATCCAGAATGAGTTATTTCTTTTATTTTTCATTTGATTTCTATTTATGTTTTCTTGTTGAATAAAAACTATATATTTATGTTGTGCAATAAGACCTCATACATATATGACAGAATAGCTAAGTCAGTCTGTCTTAGTTTCTTCTCTTGTGGCTGAGCCAAAATACCTGATACCCAAAGTCAAGAGAGGAAAGGTTTATTTAGGTCACAGTTTATAAAGGTTTTAATCCATAATGAGCTGGCTCCAAGGCAGGGCGGTGTGGCAGACAGGCATCACAGAGGAGAGACAGTTCATGGTGAGCAAAAGGTAGCAAAACACCAAGGGATGACCACAGCTCTTTCTACCCCTTATATTTTATCCAGGATATTTAGGGCAGGTCGCATTCGCACCCTTAATCCTAGTGCCCTTGATCCTTGCATTGCACCATGAATCAATCCCAAAATCACACACTCTAGGTCTAGCCACCTCTGCAAAAGCTCCTATCTATGACCGCAAGAGACTTTGGCAGGACATCTAGACACAAGCCATAACAAACCTAATACCATATCTTCCTTCATATACTTCCTATTTTTGGGGGTAATGAGAATATTAACATTCTAGTTTCTTAGGAAATGGCAAAACTGCAGTATCTTATTATTAGCAAAGCAATCCCTCAACTTTTCACACCTTTTCTCATCAGGAAAATTAGACTCTCATGTTCTCTCACCTTGAAGTACTCTGTGAAGATCAAATAAAACTATACGTGCGAGAGTATCTTACAAACTGTGAAACCACTGGAATACTAATTATTATTAATTATCAGTGGACAGGCAAGAGAAACAAAATGGCTATAGTGGCAATCTGTGGGCTTTTGAGAGATTTAAGTCTCAGTTCATTAATACAGGTCATACAAAAAGATAGTATGTGTCAGGGAAGAGCAGTACATGTAAAAGTAAGCATGTGTAGTCATGGTTATAAATTACTGGGGACCTCCATGATTTCTTAGTTTCCAAATTCACTCCTTTGGGGCTTTGTGCAGGTGGAGCTGTGCTACTTCGCATTCCTTGCTAGACCAGGAGCCAGCTCTTAACGTTCAGCTATTATAGCTATACCAGGGAACTCTGACTATAAGCATGCTGTAAAAGTTGTAAAAAATGTCCACACTGTTTCCAGAGAGAACAATCATAGCAAAATGGTAGTTCTAGGAAGAAGCTACGCAAGCAACATTCATAGTATCTTCAAATTTATTTCTGGACAAACTTCCTAGCTCTGAAAATCAGTAATAATTCATGTCGCATCAGTAAGATGTACTTATTTTACTTATGATGCCAAGTAGAATCTTGCCATTGTAATTGTGAGGACATAGGAAATAATGTTACTTCAGTTCAATGTCATTACAAACACAATTTCCAGGAATTTTCTTTTTTAGAATGTGTTTCATCTCTTCCATGCCCTGAGACCTATTGTGCATGAATGTGGTTTTTCTAAACTGGAGGAGTTTATGTCTCCTTATATAGCAGCTTATTTTTATTTCAGACTTTGAAGCGTAGAGAGCTTCTGCTTGATTCAGGGAATTTTGCACACTGGGAAAATACATATGATGTACCATGTTGCAACTTCCAGAACCTAAATAGGACGTGCATGTGTGATTCATGCAAACGCAACACAGAAGGCTCCTAATCAGGCAGAGAAGGTTAACCCAGAATTAACAGAATGGCAGTGGCATCCCAAGCCAGGCTTGCCATCATCTTGCCAAGAGTTTGCCCACAAATTTAAGTCCTTCCTTGTGTCTCACAACTTCATAGAAGATAATCTTTCATGGCAGGGAGAAATATCGAGCCCCGTTTATTTAAATGTTATTAAATACAGATGGAACTAGATATTTTAGTCCAGATGCCACTCTCCATTCTCAATTGAAAAGATCATAGGTACTGAACAAATAAGACAAATCAGGATAATGCAGAGGACTGAGGAAGGTAGCTCTGAGGAAGTTAAGGTAAGTGGTGTCTGCAGATGCCCCTGAAGTGATAGGAGGAAGTGTCAAGGATTAACAAGGCTCCTGCTCATTTTGCTCTTGTCCTCACTAGGAATTTGGGTTTGACTCTTGTTGGTTTGTGTACTGGGAAAATCCTTCATACTGCAACCTGAGAAACCCACACAGTAGAGCAGTTCAAGAGTGGATCCTCCTGGCCCAGGTAATAGTGGCAGAGGGCCCTCAGTCTTGTCCCTGCTGCCCTGCTACTTCAGCTGGTCTGCAGCAGGCTCACCCCAGACTCCATGGCCTCAACAGGGTTGCCCTGGATCTCGTGCTAGATTGTTCCTCCCTTAGAAGACAGGACATCCCATGCTTTTACAAGAGGATTTTATCTTTCAGAAGTCTGAGAAACACTCTCACCCTTTGCTCTGGCCCTGCTCTGGTGGAGCCCGCTCAGCTGAGCCCTGGTGAACAAATGGGACACAAAGATGCAGTGGCTCTTTCAAGCCATGCCACACTAACCCTGGGCAGTTTTCACCATTAAAAAATGGTAAAAACTAGGGCTGGGGATTTAGCTCAGCGGCAAAGCGCCTGCCTGGCAAGCACAAGGTCATGAGTTCAGTTCCCAGTACCAGAGAAAAACCAAAAAAAAAAAAAAAAAAAAAAGGTAAAAACTGAAACTAGAACCATATTTTAAAGTTAAGATCCTTCTTACCACAGTTTATTTTTTCCCCGTTGTGAGACTATGGGGCCTGATTGAAAGTAAATTGTGGATTGCATCCAAAATGCTCCAGCTTGTGGGGTCCTTTGGAAATAGGGTCTATTTCTGTGCATGAAATGTTCTTCATTAGCTTACCATGGTACCCAAAATATCCAGTGGGGGCGGGGGTGCAGTAAAGGTATAATATTAACAAAAGAAATTTGTTAAAGACACAGATGCTATTATCAACCACTTATGTCTTTTTTTTTTTTTTTTCCAGTACCGGGGATCGAACTCATGACTTCATGCTTGCCAGGCAAGCGCTGTGTTGCTCAGCTAAATCCCCAGCCCCTCTTATCTTTACTTAGTTTCACAGTGTGGTTGTTTTACTGATAAAGACTCAGAACATACTTTGAGGGGAAAAGGGGTCGAAGCACTGTCTGAAATGAGTAGCCTTCAGTGGGAGCTAACTATGCTGTTAAGAAATTGCTTCCTGCCCTGTGTGCCTTTGATCAGTGCTAATATTGTAAGGGATAATGGAATTCTGAGGTTGAAATGTCTTGTAACTGTACATAAGCGATAGATAGAGCCAGAGCAAAACCACTTGAGATCTCTTGAGTCTAAGTTTAGTGCCCTTCAGCTTTACTGTCTTAAAGAATGCTAGCTTAAATAGCAATTTCAGGACATAGGAAGGTGAGATAGGACATGCAAACATTCACATGCCTTGCTTGCTTTCTTTGCTGAGGGCCACACTGCTAGGGCTGATACTGGGAGAGAGGTCTCTCCTCCAGCAATCTACTTAGTCCCTATCCCTGCTTCTGGGACCAGCCCCAAGCCAAACAGGAAGACCAATAAGGCAAACTTCCTAATGAGAGGAGGGAAAAGTTTTCTCAGGAGGGACTGAAGAGAATATTCTGCCTGGGGAGAATTTTACTATACATTGCTAGTTGTAATTTTTAATTTGTCTGCATAAAAATTTTACAGATCAAATGTATAAAACTCTCACATAGTACATTTATATCACAACCATGTGCAGCTTAATTTTTATGTGCCTGCCACGTGCTAGGAGTTGCTAGGAGTTTTTTTTTTTTCCAAGAAATATGCTTCTAGTATCGAAGTCTGGTGACTAAGAAGGTAAATTATGAGTACCTGTTTGCGCAAAAGCTTCTATTGTACTCAGCTGGAAAGGAGCATCTTTTTGTTCTAATCAGTGTCAGCAGCAAACCCATAAAAAGCAACAATATATAAAAAGTGTCATAGATTTGGCTCCAGTAACTTAATTAATTTAGTCCATTTGGGAGGAGATGACAAGGCTTTTTTTCTTCATAAACCTTCATTGATCCTCTTAAAATAATGCTGACACAAGTGGAAGTAATTCAAATTGATGGCAGATAAAGTTGTAGCTCAGGTCAAGATTTCTGAAACAATTCAGGCAGTAATCAGCATTAAGCCACTCCAATTTAATGATGCTCACTTGTATCAACGGTAAACAAATTCAGGCATTGCCTTTACTGGGGACTTAAAAGTCGTGAGTGTAAACTTTTCAAACCATGTCTCTTAGTCTCTTTGGAACGTCATAAGTGCCAACTCCATGTTTCATTTGCTGAGTTCAGCAAAGACTCTGGCCAGAGCTTAAGAAAGGGCAACTTAGGTTTTTGGAAAACCAAGCAACAAAACCGGAAAACAGAAAGCATTGAGTCTTACTCACAGTAAAAGATGTTTGCTGACAGTTAAGGACTTGGTCTCATATGACTTCTCTGTCCACCTTCACGGAATAAAATCAACCACAAATTATGTCCTCTCCCCAAAGCTCTGTGGGCACTTACAGCCCCAGCCAGGCCCAAGGGGAGGCAAGAAATTTTGTTTCCAGCACCAGCTAATGAAGGTCCTGAATATGTTCCCTCCTACTTCCAACTCACCTCAACAAGTTTCTTCTGAAATATTTTAAGCAAAATAAAGATTTAATATTATTTCATGTTACACATAGATAGCATTTTTTAAAAAAATGTAATCACCTTCCAGTACCATGCTTAACTAAATAAACAAAATTCTTTATTATCTAATAAGCTGCCAGTTTTATAAACATCCCCAGGTACCCACCCATAACACGCTTTCAATAATTACAACTTGTGTCAACTTTTTTCAGCTGAAATCCTGCAAAGTTTTTTTCTCCCCAGAATTATTTTGAAGGAAATATCAGACTTGATATTCTTTTGTTACAAGTAATTTTGTCTGTGTCTCTATAACATGGACTCTTTGAAAATATAATAATCCCATTATCACTAGAGGAATTTAGCAAAGACAACTTTATCTATTAAATATATATATTTGAAGAGGGTTAAATAGTGTGATTGTGCCAGGTGTGGTGGTAGAGCCCAGTAATCCCAGCACTTTGAGAGGATGAGGGGAAGGATCACAAGTTTAAACCCAGCTTGAGCAATTTAGAGACTTACTGAGATTTTGTCTAAAGACAGGAGATTTTACAGCTCAGTGTGAAGGTCATGGGTTCAGTCCCCATTTTAATAAAACATTATCAGATTATAAATATATGACATGCAGATGAATCTGTATATATATTCACATATAGATATGTACGTACTTAAAGCTTAAATCCAAACCCAACACATTCCAGACATTACATTTTATAGACAAATCTGTCCCCCCAGTCTCTTTAATCCCCATGTTCTTTCTCTCCTTTTCATCTTTAAAATTGCAATGACCCAATTTCTTCTTCCAAAGAAGACTCTGGGTGTCAATGACTACGTATGCCTGATATCTGCTGCCCCTTTCATGGCCCCTTATACGTCCCTGGTAACTGGTAAAGAGAAACACGTCTGTGCTGTGTGTTGTTTGCTATTAGTACACATAACTATCGATCACCTGTGGTGTGATTTGTGTGACTAAGAAAATGAACTTTCAATTTTATTTAATTTAAATTGATGTAAATTTAAAAACAGATAGTGTAGTTACTGGAAGACTTGCAAGTATGATTAGAACAGTTATGGTATGTAAATCTACTGTTCAAATTGTATATTTCACAATATCTAAATATAGAGTAAGTTTTTCCAATGAAAATTTGGCAACCAAAGTGAGATATACTGTAAGTGAAAACTGTACACAAGATTTCAAAGATGTAGTATAAAAAAGTAAAATATCACATCAATGTTTTTACATTGATAATGTCATGAAATTATATTTGGATGTACTGGGTTAAATAAAATACAGTTATAATTAATTTTACTTATGTTCACCTTTCTAATGTTGTTTTGAGAAAATTTAAGATTCTTGTCTGGCTTACAATATATTTTTACTGAATAGCACTGAGGTAGAAGCTTGAGCAGATTCAGATTTTTGGATGGGATTAGGATAGTTTGTGGGAGAGACTGTGCCTCTCAGACGGTCCATTTGGAGCTGTGAGATGTCCATTTGTTGCCTTAGTATTATAATGCTGGAACCATCAATCCATCAGTATCTGATTCTCTATCAATCAGCTGTTCACGTAATAGTTTTTATAACATTGATAACTATTGTTTTAATTTTAGTGTCACTAGAGATTACAGAATTGGGAAATTCTTTCATTGCTCACCTTTCTTCTATAAAGAACTATCTCTGATACCTTTCTTCCCCTTGAAATGCAATTCATACTGGTAAAGTGGGAGAAATATTTGTATGTATCTTGTGTTTCCTAGTTTTCAGAATAACAGTTTATTTTGGAAAAACATGACCAACTTTTTTTTCCTCTTTTTTCTTTTTTTGTTTCTGACCTATTTGAATTTGGAATCGTTGTGAGCTAATGGATTTGAGCAATCTGATGGGTTGCAATCAATTGCACTTATTACTATTTTTTTTGATTCTTAAATTGTCTTCAAGTGGAACCTGGGAATCCTTTTGAGCTGGCCTTCAGGGCTTTCTGTCATGACCCTGGCAGCCTAGGAAACTTTCCCACTGTGGAACAAGAGGCTGTCGGTGATCATTTCCACCCAGAGCCTGAACCAGTGTCTTCAAGGAAAACTGGCTACTTATAATTGGAAATGGGATTTAGAGATCACAGTTTGAATCTCAGGGATTCTCACTGTTTCTGAGTGGGAATTTTTTCTAGGCCTTTCTAGAAACAGAGCTATGAAGTACTTGTTTTACAGAGAAAATACATAAATTATACTGATATATATATATATAGTATACATAAATATGTAATTATATCTTTTCTTTATTTAATTTAAAAAAAATCTGACTTTTTTCTTGCCCAAAATTATTGGTTTCTAAAATTATTGGTTTCTAGCCATTAACACAATTATTGATTTTACTTATGAATATATTATAGTTTTAAAAATAGTAATACCAATATTATCACTAATATTGTGATTATTGAGAAGTTTAAAATTTCTTTGTATTAGGTTTGTCCACAGTACATCGCCCATTAGTGTCATAGGGAAATTGTGTTGAGGTTATTTGAAATAGTACTTTATTTGTGAGACAGGTGCAATCTTGATAAATATCATCTTTTATTTTCTTTTTGTCTTCAGTAGCTGGGGAATATTGTTGAAATGTTGATATAATTTTGTCTCACATAAAATTATATATACTTCCATAATAAAATCTATAAAAGAAGATATATCCAATGTAGTCTAATTCTCTTCCTCTTTCACTATTGCTTCCCTCCACTATAGTATTTTTAAGTAGCTCATCTTCCAGTTTCGTTGTCTTTTCTCTGATGTTGGCGGAAAGGTTTTCCAACGATTAAAATACTGAATTAAACTGTAGATTCCTGATATTTTAAGGCTGACCTACCATCCTACAACTCTACTTTCAAACCTATTTGGTATTTTAGTTAAGGTTTATAAAACTCATCAATGAATCCTCAATCTTTGTGGGAGTCATTCTAGGTATTTTAACCATTTTTTTCTGCTATGTCATAAGCACCAAAAGGAGTCATAAGGAGCACACTCCAGTCTCCTCTGCTTCACTTTCTTTTAGGTTCTGAACACACAGTGACAACAACTCGCTGTGCTCCCATCGTGGAGAAAGGGTTGACATTCTTAAGGACTCACTGCAGAGGAGCCACCCAGGAGTTCCTGCATCTGAGATCTCAATGCACATTCTAATAATGGTAGAATCTCTTAGACCAGATCTTTTCTTCAGCCTCAGGTTTACAGGGTGCCGACAGTTACAACGGATAAGTCCACACTGCAGGACTGTTCAGGAACTGACAGGAAAGATAGAGGCCAGAGGTGAAGAAAGTGTGGCTCCTCTTGATGGGTAGGAGACAAGAACAGTCTGGCTTTCTGGGGCTCCTGACCCGCGTTAGTCCCTGAACTGAGTATTTTACATACGCGCATTCACCGAATTGTTTGTATGATGTGCAGCCAACCTGAAAAAGTAGCAAAATTGTCTCATTTTCAAAGATGAAAAGCCAACACTGATACGTAGAAAACTTGTTTAAAATATCGTTTAGTAGAAAATGCTGTGGAATCAATATCAAATGATGGTTTTGACAGACACAGTAACTATATACATTGATGTTTTAGGCCATACAAAATATTCCTAGTTTCATAGTCAAAATCTATAAACCAAATTATATTCAGAAGAATTTTTGTCTTTCCTACTGTTCCACTATTTCTTCACTCCACCATGGCATTTTAAAAAATATTGTTAATCTTCACATTTCATTGTAGGCTTTCTTATCTTGTTTCTGATGCAAGAAACACAAACAGATATTTTGAGACATATGCACATATTGAAATACCCAGAAAAATGCCTTAGTTAATTATTATGGCCTATGAATATCTTGCTCCAAGCAACCAAATTGTTTATTTTACTTTGAATTAGTAATTTCATACTCTAAAATTTACATTAGCATATGTAGCTTGGGAAGCTTTCAAAGATCTCCAGTTTCAGTAGTAATTTAAAAACTGAAAGAGTAAAAAAGATCCAAAAGGTACCATAGATATTGTGAAAAAGAAAGAACTGATCAAAAGGAAAGAACAACTGGGATGGGGGAAAGGAGAAAAGAAGGAAGAGAACACACACACGCACACACACACACACACACACACACACACAAGATAGCTAAGATAATTGTCCTGTTCATTTCTATTAGTTCGTTGAAAGGAACAGCTAGTGCTTATATTGTTTGATCTATTTTGCATGCTTATATCTTGTAATCTGAGCAACTACTTTAAAGATAATAATATGCAATATAATTACTGTTAATTTCCTGTCATCTTGTTTTGAAATTTTGTATCATTTTTATTGTTTTTTCCTCTTTAAAATAGTAAAATTTTTATGAAAACAACAACAACCTGGTAATATCCTCAGTAAGTAGTTTTAATTACAGAAATTTAATGCTACGACTTGATTTCATTGATAATGTTACCAGTGTAAGAACATTATGTAGTCATCTTGAACCACCTGGTGACTATTGCCTTTCTAATCAAACTGACATGTAACAGAACTACTAGAATTGCTATGGCCTACTGCTCCAAAGACAAAGACATTCATTGCATAAATGCTCTTTCCTCTAAGTAATCAAAACCACAGTTCAGTGCTGTGCTGAGTAAGGGATGAAATGTTACAGAAGCTGGGACACAGAAAAGCAGCAGGAAAATGGGAGCACCACATAGTAACTGCTGAAAGTCATACCAAACTTTGAAGATGACACCGTAATGCTTGTGCTTACATCTCTGTTTTATTTATTTATTTATTTATTTATTTATTTTCCCGGTCCAGGAATCGAACTCACGACCTTGCACTTGCCAGGCAGGCACTGTGCCAATGAGCGAAATCCCCAGCTCCTGTGCTTACATCTTGAATGACAGTTTATAAATAACAAGCCTAATATGTCTTATTAATTAATATTAACTTAAATTGTATTGGTTTTAGATTTGATATCTATGTACACTTTTTATTTTATTTTATTGGCTTATAAATGTAATGTATATTTATCAGAGTATGCACATGTTCTCGCTTATAATATACAATGTATATCATATAGTATTAATACTATATCAGGAGTTGTTTAAATCAATGCTATAAACCCACATAAACTTTTATGTTGGTTAAAAATGCATATATGTAAGACCTGAGTTTTAGAAATACTGGGCCAGAGAACTCATCTGTACCTATATTATGTTTAGTTGTAGAAGTGCACTTTTAGATACATCAAGTTTTACCAAAAATATAGATGTAGTAAGGAGAACTTTCAACAATATAATTACTCAATTGTTTGTCGAACAAGTATTGGCTGAAGCATTGCTATGTGCTAGAAAACCATCTGAGTCCAGCAGAGTCAAGAGGCAGATGAAGGGGATGACTAAGGACGGAGGTGTTTACAGAGCACCACCAATGGAGTACTTCACTAGGTGAGGGTGGTTCAGGAATCTTGGGTTCCACAGAAAAGTGTCCGACAGGATCATGATGTGAAGTGAGATCTAACAGACAGCATGGATAAAATGTGACAGTACCAACCAATGACTCAGATATGTGTAAAGTATAAGAAAAATCGACAGTGCATCTCTATCCTACACATCCTGTTGGTCCAAAACCTCAGAGAAAGAGCAGAAATTCTTTAGAAATGATCCTACTTCAGAATTAGAGGCTAATCTGAAGTAAAAGATGCAGAAATAAGATTTAAATAATAATTACTCCATTGAAAGGGGCTTTCAAATTATTAATAAATATGCAAATACCAAATTATTTCTAGATGTCTGACACTTCAGAACAAGTTAAGACTTGCAGTGAAGTTACTAGAGAATGTACATTGTCTGGATTCCAATTAAACAGACTTAGTCCATTTGCTCATTCAGCCTGAGGCAAATGAGGAATGCTTACATTGGGTAGGGCACTTGATATAGTTAATAGAGAGTATCCCCTAGCTAAGAATACTACACAGGGTGATAATGTTGCTATTGATCTCAGTGGGACTGTCAACTCTATAACATTTGCTTAAATTACTCATATTGTAGCTATTTCAATATATAGTTCAAAAATAGATATGGTTCCACGGTAGAAAGATTCTACTTCATCTATTGGGAAAACTTCCTGATTATTTTCTCTATCTGGAGATTTAAACTATTGTTTGTATACTAGAACATATAGAAGCTTGTCCACAAGGAAATATATTGAATATGGCTTAACAAAAGCTTTTTCAGACTTGTTAGATCAGGGCCCTTTGCCATTATTATTTTAATATCATTTTTAACAACCACGTCTTTAGGAAGTGTTGATCTAATATATTATGCGATACCTTAACAGAAGTACAGATAAAGCACTACAGAATGTATTTTAGCGTGGAAGTCAAAGCGCGTTAAACATAAATATCTTGTGCTGAGGTCATTTACTCTTTGTTAAAGTGTATTAGTTATTTAACCTATTAATATATTTTTATGTTAACTGGAAAGTGATTTCACCATAGGGGAAAAATAAGCTTCTTAGTTTGCTATTCTTTATGTATATATATATATGTATATATGTATGTATATATGTATGTATGTGTGTGTATATATGTATAACTTATGTATAACTATATATATCCATATGTACACATATGTTATGGTATATTTTGATTTATATTAATGCATATATAATACCACCAGATAATCTTAGCATCTTCTAAAAGATTTAAAATAAATTTACTAATAATATTTATATTTAATATTGAAAATGTTTATGGTTTTAAGAGAAACCACGTGTATTAAGATTTTTGAAAAACACAGAGCAAGATTAAGCTATCCCACTAGGGATTTCTTTTTTTCTTTTTTTTTTTTTCTTTTGTCTTTTTGGAACAGGGTCTCGCTGTGCAGTTCAGGTTGACCTTGAGCTCACTTTGTAGACCAGGCTGGCCTCGAACTCGCAATGATCCTCCTGCCCCAGCCTCCCGAGTGCTGGGATTACAGGTGTGCGCCACCATACCCAGCCCCCACTAGGGATTTTTTAACATGCTTCACTGTGGTTCATACAAACTACTATTTGACTACTATTTGACTTGAATAACTGAATATATCCCATGTCTTGAAAGTATGGAAAAATCAAAATTTGCATGCATTCATTATAAATTATTGTAAATTTTTTGAAAGAGAAATTTAAAAATGTAATGATATTTTGTAAATGCAAATAAATATTTGATCCAGATACTTGACTTCTAAGGTTCTACCCTGAAAACACATTTTACAAATACAGAAAGCCCGATGTAGAAGGATGTAGGAGACCTCAGTAATTTCCTATTACTATGGGTACATAACATCTGAACCCCCTTCTTCTGTTTGAGAAACCCTTTCTTCCACAAATAATAAGCCTTGAGAAGGGCACAGCCCATAACTCAACATGGAAGCTGAAGGGGCCAGGGGCTCCTTTCCCATGGCCACCTTCCCCCGGCGCAGTCCTGAAGTTTACCGCAAGACACGGCCATGGAGGCTCACTCATGCTCCTGTATGGATTTTTAGCTTGGAACTAGTTATGCAAAGATGTGGAGACACTGGAAATACGTTTGTATGGCCGTGATTGGGAAATAAGCAATACAGGGGTTGAACCAGAAGCAGCATCCAAATCAAACTAGAACTCGGTGCCACAAATTTCAGGACCCCAGGCAGCAGCAGGGAGTTCTCCCCAGCTGTTTCTGAGTGGGTTGTGGTTATCGTTTTCTATGCCTGATCTTTTCTTCTCTCATTTTCTAAATCCCCATCTTATCTGTTCTAGGGATTCTGTGAATTACCCAAGTTGTTTTGTTTCAGTAAATTATTTTTCTGGTTAACTTAACCAGTCTCCATTTCTACCATTTGCAAGCAAGCATACCTTAACAAAGGATATCCATAGAGCTTTGTATGTCATGGCCAAGAATCACAAACAGCCTGAATGTTCATGTGGAATACCTTCTCTTACTAACCTGGGAGCGGCCACTTGACAGAATCAATCCTAGCGCTACAGTAAATCTACATACATTTTGGCACTGATATAAAAACACGGCTCAGGCATATCAGTGAATAAAAAAAAAACCAAAATCGCAGTTTGTTCCATTTTGACCACATAACAGAAAAATCAATACCTTAAACAAATAAATGGTTTACTTTTGTCATCTACCAAGAACTGTGAAAATAGGCAGCTCAAGACTAACATGAGGCCTTCATAATATCACCAGTGTTTTATTTTGGAGTCACACGTGGCCAATACCACTTCAGCCTGCACCTGAGCTATGGTAGGAGGAATAGGGAATTTGTAAAGTGTCTAAAGCGTTCACTACACTCCCAGACTCTAGAATGAGACTCCCTGTATTGGAGTCCAGGGCACCATTTCCTACCTCTGTCAACCTGGCAAGATGGCTCTCCTCTTTTACAGCCTATGTCTCATGGGTGACACAGCTCGCTGTAGGTATAACTGGATGCTAGACCAGCTGCCCTTGAACTAAGGGTTTCAACAGAAGCTCCCAGGTCCCTCACCAACAGGACCCAGAGACCGAGAACCTCGGTAGGCTGATGGTGGCTGGTGCACAACCTGCTGAGGATTTGGGTACAGTGCTGGCGGTGTCAATGCATCACTGGCTGCTATGTTCCGTATAGGACAGTGCTGAAGTCAGCCAGGAGGGGAGGAAGAGACCAGTAGGAAGAGCTATTCCTGTCACTGGCTCTACCCTATGGGGAAGAGAAGCATTTGCTTCCTTTCCATCTTATGAGAAGTAAAGGAAGGTTTGAAAAAAATGCCTCTAAAGTTCTTGAGCCCTGGGATTTGAGGAAGACAGTGACTAATATTTGACTCACGCCTGAGAAAGAATAAAGACAGGTTCTGACTTGATTTGTCAGAAGGGAGAGAAGCCGCACTGGGAACAGCCTGTCTTTCCATCAGCAGAGGGACCAAGTGTGTATTCTGGGGTGGGGCAGCAGGAGGAGAATGTGGGCCTTCTGTGAGGTCTCATGTGACAGTGTCCATGCTGGCGTCTCGCTGCCTGTAGAGGTCCCTACTGAATAGGCCTTGTGAATAATATTTACAAGGAAGCGGGGAGCTGGGAAGCCAAAGAGAGAAGGGGCACAGTCTGCATGTTTAGATGTTCCCAAAGAAGCCTCCCAAAGAGCTTCAGTTGTTGCCTGGGAGACAGACCTGGCAGGTGCACATGAATTACCCTCCCTGGTTCTGAGCTCATGAGAACCTACTTTACCTGGGTCACTGGGGCCCTAGGCTGCGATCCACACACACGTACCCTAGATCTAAAGAGCCGACATCACCACCATCTCTTTCTAAACTCCCCAGTTGAAGCCACCCTGAACTGGAGGCACCCAGAAACTCTGAGTTGGAAGACAGCTGAAATGCTGATCCAAGTCTATATTCAGTCCCTGGAAATGAACAGCGGTGCTATGGGACTGAAACTTCTCCCCTTGGGAAGGAAAACATCAGGAGAGGGACACTGCTGGGGAAAAATAAAGCTGCTTTTTCATTGTCTCTTGCTGCTTCTGGTCTGTGTAATATACTGTCTAATAGATACATCTTCTCTGAAGCTTCCTCTGTGGGAGGATTTTCCATTCTCTTGGGAGGTGGTTGATAGAATTTTAATGAAAGGTAAAGGTGTGGTCTGTGTGATATGAAAACAAGAGTTGGAAATACCACAAGCCCCTCTCCAGCTTGCCTATTGCAAATATAAGACTTTGTTCATTTGTCTTAGTCTAACCATGGACATTGCTTTCTTCCATCCACTTTAACCCTTCCCCTGAGCATCACCCCACAGACACATAGGGGAGAGTTCTATTAGCCATTTACCTCTGTGTGTGCCACTTTATGAAATCTTTCTCCAGAAAAGAAGAAAGTGGAAAGAATGAATAATTCCTATATTTGATGTATAGTAAGGCCACAGTATCTACCACTGTGAAGAACGAGTGAATGCAGAGGGTTGATGTAGGTCAGGGGTGCAAAAATCTTAGTGAGGAGTTCATGAACGACCAGTAGGCTACATTCACCCTTTGTGTGGCTTTTCTTATCTTCCGCTCTTTAGTTTTAATTCGAATTCAGTAACCCTCATTGGTTTACATAATATCCATGGCTACTTTTGCATAATAATTGGAGTTCGCTACTGCAGCAGAGAAATTATAGCCCACAAAGCCTAAAATATTTACTATCTTTCCCTTTATTCAAGAAATGTACTGACCTCCTGTTTTAGCATGCTGGCAAATCAGCCCCTAAAAGAGGCGGATGAATACCGAAGAAGAGATCAGGTTCGAAATCCCTTTTCTTCAGAGCATGTGGGCCAGATCTTTAAAACAGAAAGCCATGAACAACATGTGCTCTCTTGCCTTCTTTGTTCTTCCACTATAAAGAAAGCCATTCAGTTGTACCCTTGCGTTCCTTATAGAGTCCCTGAAAATCAGAAAAGTACACATGTCTGCAACATAGATGCTTGGTAGAGTCAAATTTCAAATTATTCAAAGGAGTATTTTAAAAATATATTTACCAAATTTTACAGCTTACAAAGCAATGAATCTTTTGTTTACTGGTACTAGAGGCCAGAGATGTGACATTAGTAATATTGACAAAGCACCTCCACTTCTAGAACGGAACACGGAGAGGATGGGAGTCACCCATTATATCAGGTGCTAATTGAATAAGCTGAAAAGTCATCCTAAAACCTAGTGTCCCAGATGAAGGTGACAAATATTAAATTACATTGGAATGGATGGAGCAAATATGTCTAGAAATAGATGCGAAACCGATTCAGGAGCATTCTATTATACTGTCAGTCATTCAGAATGCACCTGCACAAGTTCTTTTCTCTGATTTATTCACACCCTTTGAAAAACAGACGTATTTTGTGTATGGGCACATAAAATACATTTTCAAATTTAAGTAGAGAACAAAGGGAATCCACATGAACATGGGAAGAAATCTGGGGATTTCAGGGGCAAGCATTAATACCGGTACACTCTCACTGACGGCTGTATAACCTGGGGACCCAGGATTGAAAGTGCAGGTCTTCATATTAGGAAGTTAAGGAGGTCAAAGAAGTGACAGCGGAGCATTCAACCAAGTTCCTGTCTCATGTCTGGTGCTGCCTAAGGATATCCTCCTTTTCTGTCTCTTCTCACATCCATGTAGCCCTGATGGTGCCAAACAGTAGAGACAATTTAGGATAACAGCTTGCAAAGCGATTCGGTGACATCTTTAAGCACAATTCAAGGTAGATGACCCAATAAAGGAAGTTTTCAAGATGCGTCCTCCCTCTTCATCTTTGCAAAAGCAACTTCTTTGTGTGTTCTTCAAGGACACTCAATTGTGAAGACCTTTAGTTTATGTCAATAGCCCATGTGTTCCCATCTGGCTGTACAGCTCCTGTTATTATCTAACATAATTATTAAAGGGGAAAAAAGAAAAACAGCGCCATGTTTTTCATTCATACAGGAGAATGGACAAGTAGATAATGCTTCTTGGATTGACACTTTTAAGACCAGGTCCTCAGAGCAGAGTGGCCTTGGGCAGCTCTTTTTATTTCACCAATGGGCAGAAGCACTCTTTGTACATGGTCATTCCATGGGCAAAGCCTGTCAAATACATTTTAGCGAGAACTAGAGCAAAACAGGAAACCACTGGAGGGAAGGGGATATTTCAGCAATGACAACAAAGGGACTAGAATTCTGGACATTTTATTTTGCTTTGAAAAAAGCCCATCCAGCTGGAGAGGAAAATGGCATCATTGTTCAGCTCTCGATGACACGGCCCTAAGTGGTGGCTGCCTGAGCAGTGATATCACAAGGGGGTCATGGTCCTTGACTCACCCCAGGGACCCTGGGAGACAGAGGCAGGCACTGAGGGACAACAGGAAAGGGTCCTGGTGAGGAGGAAATAATTGCTCAGCACAGAATACTCACTCGCAAAGAGTGTGTGGGGTGCCTGTGCCCAAAAGGCGCATTTCGTCAGAATTGGGGATCTTAATCTAAAAGTGTGTATAAGTATTGTTTGTCTCTCAGGCTCCACCCCCGCCATTCAGCCACCGTTCCTTGCCCACAGGGCAAGGCCAGACAGAGGTCAACTAGAGGAAGTGAATCTGTTACTGAAATGCACAAAGTGGCCATGGTTCCTTTGCACCTGCTGAGAAACCTGCCTTTTGCAAGGGAGGTTTTCCCATGGGGAAAGGGCTTGGTGTTCTCAGGAAGATGTCATGCCTGCTCACCATGGAAGAAGTTTTGCAGTTAGATGCTTAGAATTTGACAGCTTATTCAGTCCATCCCAGTTGGGGAATTACTCCATGAGTCTGAATATCCCTTTGTTCATTTGTGAAACAGGGATCAGAGTACTCATATAGTACTCTAGGACCCTCTATGTAATCTGCAAGGCCCCCTGCAAAATAAAAATATGGAACCTCTCATGCAAAAATAGTTAACAATTTCAAGTCACTGGCAAGTCCTTAGCAATCCAGGGTGAGACCACTTGAAGTCAGGGTCCCATGTGATATGCACCTGGCCCACTTCCCAGGTTGTTAACAAACTTGATCCAAAACATGTACATGAAAGCAGAGTTTGGCTCTTGGCAGATCCTGGATGAATGATGGTGAGAAAGAAAGGAAGATGTGTTTGTGGAAATTATCTAAATCAGGGTGCAAAGCCACATGTGAAAAGAATGGATTGTTAAGAAGTCATTATTTAGATGCAATCGAATTCCAATACGAAAGGAAATTGATGTGGAAATGTGGATGTTATTTGTCCCTCTCACCCAGTAAGAGAGTATAGTAGAAATGTGGATTTTGTTGGCCCTGCTTCTTAACCCAGGCTAAAGAGGAAGTGTAATCATATCAGTGTCTGAGGGTTGAGACTGAACATCATAAGACAATGACTTCAGGTCTCTGATAAAGAGAAGTTCCATTGACCACAGCTGGAGATCAGTTATCTCTTCTGGAAAGAGGGATTTTAGAAATCACAGTCCAGCCCACAATCCCAGCCAGCCCTCTGGGAGGCCAAGGCAAGAGGACTGAAAATCCAAGCCCAGTGGGGCAACTTGGCAGTTTAGCAACTTATACAGATCCTGCCCCAAAGTTTAAAAATACAATAAAGGACTGGGGATGTAGCTCAGTGAGAAGCCTCTGGGTTCATTCCTCAGTACCACAAAGGGGGAAAAAGAAAAAAAAATTGAATTCCACATAAGTACTGATAGATTTCATGTTAGTATTTTGACCCTAATTCCATACATGAAAATTTGTTAGTGACTATGAGGATTTTAGGTACTTTTCTCTTATGATATAATAAGTGAAATTAAGATAATGTAATAAAGACTATGGTTACTTTTTATCCACTGAAAAGCTTTTGTACTACCCCACACTTTCTCATATAAACCTTATATGGGTCTTTCATGCCCCCTGAAATTGTTTAGTCAGTATTTTCAGACTGTAACTTCTGAAAACTTCCATAAATTTCCATCCCACTGCATAAAAGTTCTTCCTTTCATCTATCCTAAAACTACCCTCTTCAAACTTCAAAGACAACCCTACAGTTCAAATGTTCTGGGATTTGGCTAACAGGTCCATGATCATGTTGGCAATGTCTTTCATGAATTTATAAACTTTGATCATTTTTTTCACCTCAGCCTTCATCTTCTTCCAGACAAAAGAGACCTAATTTTTCAGTCAGTTCTTACATAGAAGATATCTCATGTACTTGATCATGGCGTTTTCTTTCCCATCCTTTCATGTTGTAATTATTCACCTGTCTACATGACTGGGAGTAGAAATGACACACATACACCTGTACAGACTCAACATAATTTGTTGAAGAATAGAATATATTCTGTTTATATGTTCAAACATCAGGTTAGATAATTTTAAGGACGCATAAACTTTGCCACTCAAACCATAGCACGTATGACTGATTTCTTGACAATATGTAGCTCAAGCCCATGCCATTTTATTTTTATTATTTATTTATTTATTTTTGGTCTTTTTTCAGACAGGGTCTCTCTATGCAGTTCAGGCTGGCCTTGAGCTCACTTTGTAGCCCAGGCTGGTCTCAAACTCACAACGATCCTCCCGCCTCAGCCTCCTGAGTGCTGGGAACACAGGTGTGTGCCACCATGCCCCGCTGTCTACACCATTTTAAAACCAGGATTTGGATGACTTTGCCCACAGGCATCCTTCCAGTTACCTCACTAAATGTATGGATCAGTTTCCCTATTCATGTTTTGCAAGCAAAATTAGATCCAAATAACTTGTAATGGCTCATGGTATTTTATCTTCATTAAAATCACAGAGGTAAAAGATACACTATTTAGTTTTAACTCTTGAGCACCTATTGTTTTTCAAGAATGCAGTGCTTGGGCCTGAGAATTGATGGGGAGGGTGAAATTGAACATTAATGGGAAATGCGTATGTTATCTGGCTTCAGGATCCCTTCAGAGAGCTCAGCAGTAATCACTCAAATTCTACAAGTTCTTACTCCTACCGGCTCACACAGGAAATTGAGCGCCTCAGACGTCTTCTGTTAAGTCTGAAGACATATGACCTTGATGACCAAAAGACAGTCATTTCTCTGGCTAATAGTGTTACTCAGGAAAATACTAAAGATCAGGAAAAGCCTAATTAAATGTTGATCATTGGTAAAATAGTAGAAAATAGAGATTTCCACTTACAGTGTAATCATGTTAAAGAGTTCAAGATCAAATTACTGGTGTCCCAGTGTTTTGAGGTTTTTATTTTGTTTCATAAACTCAGTCTTGAAAAAAATGCTCAGAATTATCACTACATCCTTAATGAAATGTATTGCATTTACTGACTCCTTTCACTTTCTTTTCTCAGGAAGTTTAGTAACAAAATATTGTCAAATGCTGACACATCCTTGGCTTAAACGTAAGTCCTTGTTCCCAAACTAAGGCTTCTAATCTAGGCACGGCCAGGTGAGGGCAGGGGAGAAACACTATGTGAAAAGATTTTTTCAAAGTGAACCGAGTTGGCACCTGTGGAAGATGTGGTAGAGAGTGTTAGTGATAAAGTCTGAATGATAAAGAAATTCTCTTTGCAACAGACAGTTCATTGAATATATTTAAAGTATCAGTTCGCCAAGGGACTTCTCTGGAAAATTTTCTTCATATTTTATCCAGAGAGGAGCGGCATTTTTCCTTTTACCATCCTTGGCAGATTCTACACACAGTGTATCAGCACTTTCAATTCACATTTGCATGCCTTGCTAATGGTCTATTTCCTATTCATCTACCTCCTGAAATCCAAGTAAGAGTTTAATTTCAAAAACTTGAGTGGGCTAAAGTCATTTCTATCCTATACTATCTGCCATTTTCATCTGAACTTTGAGAAAACAAAGATAGACTAAATAAAGAATATGAAATGTTTTAAGGTAAAACCAATTTAAATGGGCTTGATTACAAGCTATGTACAATTGAAATTTAACAGATATTCTAGGATGTACAGTAAGAAAAATAAATAAAAATTCATTCATTCTTTCATTTGTTCAACCATCAAGTACTTGCTAATATCTATTAGATAACAGAATTAATTGCAAAGTAACCTTTGGAGTCACAAAGCTCATATCTAGGAAGCAAGAGAGAAATAACCTTAAAGTATAATGAATAAATGATATATTGTGTATTTTTTCTATAAAAATCTGTAGTGATTAAGATGTATTATTTTTCATGAGAATGAGCAGGGAATATGTGCTTAACTCTGCATCTGACAGTTCCAATTCTAAGAAGAGATTCAGTATATGGTGAGTGTTTAATAAATATTTGCTAAAATTCAGATTGCATAAGTAATGTTTATTGAGAACCAGGCAAATTTATTAAATAGTAATATGTGGCCTAAGATATTATTTTAGCCCAGGTATTAAAAGTGGGAAATTTGTAATAACATCAGATCTACTTAACTAAAAAATAAAGAGAATATTTATTTTCACTCAGAAGGAAAACAGCTTATTAAAGCGTGAGGAGTGCGCTAAAGAGCACCTTAAATTCTAATCCTATAACTATTTTTCTTAAGTTGTTATTTTAACTGTTTCAATAATTTTGTTGGAGAAAACAATTAATTCTGAGGAAAGCTGGTAGTATCAGAAAGGAGGCATCTAAAGAAAGAGATATTTCTTGGAGTATGTACAGTACCATAGACTTAGTAGAGATGTAAGTTCAGGAAGTCTATAGGCTGATAGCAGATCAGAATCAGACTTGGGAAAATATGTCCAGACAGAATTAATCTTAGTGTAGTACCAATGTTTTTAAAGATCTCATCATAAATATCAAAACAGAATATTTAAGGCAGATAACTAGTCAATTTTAAAAGCGTGCAAAATCTGTGATTCAGCATATAAAAAACTTAAAGAAAAAAGTAATGCCTCTGGCTGCCCTTTAAAAAATTTGTTCAATTACTATTATTCTGCAAAAATACAATATCAAAAAGTATTAAATTCATTAGGGAAAAGTCTGGTGGAAAAGAATTCTAGAAAATTTTCTTTAGAAACCCTTTATTTTAGAAAGAAATCTTTGGGAATAAATTGGAAATTGTAACTCAAAGTACATCATAAAATTCGTAAGAAAAAAATATAGTTTTATAGGTATTTTTTCTCTGGAAGTATGAGCATTTTCTTTTCAAACTGAATAGACGGGTTTGCTTTGTTTTCTCTGGTATTTTTCTTTTCTTTAGTGCTGTAATGCTGAAAAGAAGAGGAACGGAAACCTCATAAAACTGCGAGGTTACATTTCTAAATTTCGTTAATAGTTTATGCTGTGGACATAATGGAATATCAGATTAAGAAAATAAGAAAAATAAACACAAGGTTTAATATTCTTTAAATGGTAGTAGTAGTTATAGTAACATATAATGAAATTTTGTGGGATGTTCATTCAACATTTATGAGAGAAGAATTCAAATTTATGAGAGAAATAAGGAGACAGAGAGACACATATAGAGAAAACTTTATGCAGTTTAGTCAATCAAGCCAGCTGTCCTTATCACTCCATTCAGTGAATTTTGTTTTGAGAATGAGCGTGAGATACGTTTGGTGGAAATCTGCCATTTCATCCACTTTAGTTCTTATGTACCGTGTGGTGAATTTCACTATCTCTGTGTTTTTAATGTCTACAATGTGTTTTTGTTTTCATACAGTTATCCTCCAAATGTAAGCCATTTATTTCCTCTGCTGTTTGATCTATGAAAGAACTCATAACATGCACAAATATTTAAAGGCAACAGGCCATACCAGAGTTATTAAGGGAATCACCATACAGTCAGTTCCAATATGGTATCTTCCTAAGGGATTACGGCACATAATTCTTTCTTGTGTCCTGGCCTTACACTATAACCCTGTATAAGAAGGATAAGCCTAAGACACTTCTAGGTAAACTGTAATTATTTGAAGTGGGCTTTTATGACAGTGAATCTGTTTCACAAACAATAGGAACCTTGTTTATGTGCTATTCTTAATACCCCAGAACTGACTACATCCACCAAATCCCCTAATTGATATGATTCATCCTCAGCATACATTGATTCAAAAATAATGACAGAGTTTGGGTCTTATCTGCATAACTCTGAACTAAGTTTTCAAAACAGTTACTTTAGAAACCTGTTTGTCTCTACTGTGTTTCTGGAATTGTTGTACTGCAACACTGTGCTGGTTCTAACTCTAGTTGTAAGCACCAGAGAGCGTCTGCACTGATGGCTGAATTCATAAGGAAAATGTTCTCTGGCAAAGGGGGTGGGTGGAGAGCGGACTCCAAAATATAACCAGTCAAGCTCCAGCGAAGGCAGAGACTCAGCTAAACCTCAGAAACAAATATACCCCAAACAGTGATTTGGGGTTTATTTTTTCTTTGGCATGTTTTTTCTTGTTGTTGTTAAACTGATGAGAAATGTGCCTGCTGAAAACTCTTCAGTGTTAATCTTCCCACACTTGTGTTATACTTCTAGTGTTAACTACTGCCATCACCATTTCCCTATTACTAGAAATATGTTGTATTACTAGAAGTGTTAGTGAAGTATTACTGTGACTGCGTTACTATTGTAGGGCTACTGTTACTCTTACCATTGTGCTATTCTCAGCATCATTTGACTGTTCCTATTACAATTTCATCCCATAGTGAGATGCTAGTCTGAGTCCTAAATCCAGGAACATTCTGGAAAGAGACTGACTAGCTTGGCCCTGAGTCAAGCACCTAACTCTAGAACAGGCAATCCTGGCTCAAAAATAAGTATGTAAATTAAGTATATGGTAGCTGCCTTTTAACTAGAATGGGAGAGACGTGCTGCCTTGGGGAAATGTGGCTGGATAGAGAAAGGGAGAAGGTGGGGGATGGGTAGATAGATAGATAGATGATAGATAATAGATGGAAACATGACAGCTAGATAACAGACATTAATTGTACATAGGTAAGTACATAATAGAGTGCTAAGCTTTCAACTCTAAATGAAAATAAGACAGAATAAATTAAAACTTAAAATAACTATCTGAGAAAACTCCTACAAAAAGCTGAGCCCAGCAAAGATAAGGTATACAGTTGTGAAGAGTTCAACAGACAACAATTGCATTAACATTCTACAGATGCACTGAATAGAAGTGGGATAAATATTTGGTTGTTAGATTTCTGGCAGACTATGAAAGATGTAAATAGCCAAGGAAATTATTTTCAATTTCCTGGTTGTTTGTACTGAAGAGGCTCGGTTATTCTAGTATCAAGACAACAGAAAAGTTTTTCCCCCAGCTCAGGGATAAAGTGTATTAAATACCACTAACAACATCCTGAGAGTGAACATGATAATCCAGAGTGGTGGTTGGAAGAAAAAAGCAGTTCTATAAAGATCACTCAAGCAGAGCACCCCAGTGCCGTGGCCCAGGTTTTCTGTTCCCTGGTAGTCTGGTTTTCTACAGGCATAAATTCTGAATACCCAGAGCTGAAATAGCAGAGATGCCTTCTGAGGCAGGCAGGTAGTGGAAACATGCAGAGAAGCTGGGTTTTAAAAATGGAACATGGATAGTACATGCTTTGCCTAGACACTCAAAGTCCCTGTGGTTGTGTTTTTGCTTTCATTTTAAATACTGGACTTTTCTAGTCTCTTGCAAGCTACAGTCTATGGGCTACATGATCTCTGACTGAGTAAAGAGATTAATGCCTTAGGAAATTCACTATGTATGCTTCTTTTCTACAAAAAAAAAAAAAAAGATTCTGACAAGCAGTGAGCAGCAATAAATTTGGCAGATGATAGTAAAACTCCTTCTGAGCAGTGCTGTGTAAATGCATTCCTGGAGCTCTTCTGAGGGGTTCTCATGAATCCAGAATGGAGTGTGGCAGTGTTGTGCACATGCATCCATATGTAGACACATGCCCACCCTTTTGTACATACTTACATGACATGTGCCCCCTTCTACACACACAGCACACTTGTGTAACTTGATCCTTTGTGATGCCAAAGTCTCAGCATGCTAGGTAGGCAGTGCCAACTCTTCCCGACACCGTGCATACCAAGGCAGAGCTATGTTTTCCAACATAGTAACCACTGTTATACTGGGGGTTTTGAGGTCTTAAAATCTCACTGGGTGAAGGGAGATGTGCAGTCATTATAATGTGCCATTGAATTCCAAAGGTCTACTATGAAGAAAACAGAATTTAAAGTTTCTCATCAATAAGTGTTCATATTATCTATATGTTAAAATGATAATATTTAAAAATGAGATTCAATGAAATACTAAAAAGTCTCTTGTAATTATTTTAATGTGGCATCTTAATTCCTTTTCCATTGCTGTAACAGAACACTTGATGCTGGATAATTTCTTTAAAAAAGGGATTTATTTAGCTCATGGCCCAGGAAATCTGAGAGCATTGCATCTGCTCTGCTTGGTGAGACCTTGTGCTGCTCTGTGCATGGTGGGAAAGTGGAAGGGCAAGCAGGGGCATGCAGAAAAGGTCACATGATGAAAGAGGAAGCAAGAAAGCCAGCCAAAAGCCCACTCTTGCAGAAACTAACACACTCTTGCAGGAACTACACTAATCTCTTTTAGGTAAGGCGGCTTTCACTTACATGACCCAAAGTGCCTCTGAAAGCCTCCGTCACCCTTGATACCATAACTTTGGAGATCAAGCCTCAATCTGAGTTGTGGTGAACACCAAGGAATAGGGCATAGCTACTGGAAAATTTACAGTTTCACAGATGGCTCCTGTTACACATCTTTGGGTACTGTTGGACTAGATTATCAGCAAAGATGGACATATTTGCTGGAAGACTGTATTTACTTCTCTTTCTATTCAAAGTTATTTCTCTGAGTTTGATCCTTGTTATCCATTTCCCTCTTTCTCTTTTATGTCACAAAGCTGTCTACCCCTGCACACCAAAACTGAACATCTCATCTTCCCATATAGTCCTTTGTATCATCACTCGATTCAGAACTTGTGGGTGGAGTCTGGCCCGGTAATTGGTCTTCATGCATCCAACTTCTCTCCTTATACACACATCCTTCCTATGGGATTGGGTTTGCTTTCTGTGAAGCAGGATTTTCCCCAATGTTTCTCCAAATCATAAGTCTCTGACAAGGAATGGACAGCAGTGAGACTGTCAAATAATTAAATGGATAAACAGAGAATGGGCTCCCTAAATTTTTAGGGGATGACTTCGTGGAGCTTTTCACAGCTCATGGAAAGATTCCAGATTTCTTGGTTTAGTCATCAAAACCCTTCACAATTGGGTTCCTGTTAAGCATCCTTATCTCCAGCTAACACTCTGTGAACCCTGGGCCTTTCTCAACCAGACCTCAAGGCGGTTCAACTTGCTTTTCTTGTTTTCTTCTCCTTTCAATTTACCCAAATCCTGACTAATCCTTAAAGGCCATACCCATGCTCCTTCCTTTCATGCGGCATTCGTCTTGGCTCTGGACTGCATGGATCCCCACTAGAACTTTATTATTGTCTGCACTATACATATCAGCATGTGTTCACAAACTAGTTTGTACTATTATTTATTCCATATCTCTCCAATTAGGTTAAAACATACTTTTGGCTCAGGATTTCAACTCCTTCTCCTTTGCAAGAAGTAAGCTAGGCTCAATGTGGGTCTAAACTTTTCCTTTAGTTAATTGTGTTTGTACCATGCACAGGTGGTTTTCGGCACACGGCACTAAATCTGTGGGTTACTCATTTTTCAGCTGAGGAAAGTTCAGACTATGGTTATAATGACTTGTCTGCCAACAGGCATTTTTCCTGTTTTACAGAGTGGATGTAACATATCTCCCTGTCTATCTGTCTGTATGTCTGTCTGTCTTACTCCCATGAGAAGTTAAAGTCCCTCCATTAACTTGCACATTTCAAAGTCTTTCTATATCTCAAAAACGTTCATTCAGTGCAGAAGTCTGCTGTCATCTCATCTTGGGCAGTGACCCGCATGGCCTCATGTGCGCCACTATATTCCTCTGGGGCCCAGATTGAGGTAGAAGGTCTTCCTCTGGTCCATTTACCAATGAACAACTCTGTTGATGTTTGACAAATGATTTTACTAAGACCTTAAAAAAAATCCTCCATCTTTTGGAGCTGCATCCTCATGTTTAATAAGCATTTATAAGGAAAATTAAAGATGGAGTATTTTTGTCTGAAGAGCATTACATTTCCACTCTTTCCCCATTCTTTCACATTTCCATTCGTTCTTTTCCCCACATACAAATATTCAAATAAAATTAATTATTCTTTCAACTTTATAGTCATTTACATATTCATATAATGATTTTCTTCAAAATCCAGTCGAAAAACTACACACTTAACCTAATGACAGTCATTATTGAAAGTTAGAGTTGAATTTTGGTACTTTCTTCTCTAAATTGCCTTCTATACTTCAATAACATGATCTTAAATTTTTCAGTAATGAGAAACCTTTCTCAGTTAAAATTGAGTTTGGCAGAAAAAATACAGGTTAGCTGGAGGTGCCAGCTACAAAAATAATCAAAATAAATAAGTCATACTCAGAGAAAGTTGGCAATCTTTCAAAGAAATCTGTAGAAGATATTTACTATATCATGTTTATCAAGTTATATTTATTTAGTTTTTTATCTTTTGAGATTTTATGCTTCCCAAGGATAAAATCTGATTTTTAAATGTGTTTGTTTATATACTTTCTGGCTCCAGTAAAATCTTCTCTACATATCACATTTTCAATTATCATTTGGAAAGAGAAAAAATAAGAATAAGATAAGGAGACTGTACTTGGTCCTTTTCTCATAAAAAGTAACTTCAGAATGAGACAGGAGCAAATGCAGAGAATAAGCAAGTACTTAAAATTCCCCCAGTAGAATCCCCTCTTTAGAAGGAACTTGAGGATGAGCTCATTAGGCTGGTCTAAATCAAAGCTAAGTCAGAGACAGAGAACAAGCACAAAGAGCAGACAGCTTAAACAGAGGCCAGAGGATAAGCAAGGAACACTGAAAGATGCAAAGTCAAAGGTACCAAGTTTCAGGGACTTTCCAGTTGTGAGCTGGGGACAGGGAGGAGAGGCAGGGGGCCTGTGGGGTTGGCAAAGGGACAATCACCTGGTGGGTAACCAAACCCACCGCCGGGAGATGGATGTGTGTCTGGTGAGCCTTCGTGATCAAAGTCTGGGCTAGACTGCTTCACTATAGAGTCTCAAATGAACAAACTGAACTTTGAGTGAACTTTCAATTGTTTACCTAAACAATATGATATTTCAACAAAGTAGCTCGAAATATAGGTATACATTTTACATAGGGAAAATCCTTCAGGTTTCCTGAGCTCCTTTAGCACCGTGTGTGTGTGTGTGTGTGTGTGTGTGTGTGTGTGTGTGTGTATGTGTGTGTATGCTCTGCTCTCAGAGTGAATTCTATAATGAAATGCTCCTGAAGAGCCCCTTCCCTGCTGCGCGCTCAGCCTGGTCACGGGGCCATCCGTGTTTGCTGACCTTCTCCAAACAGCTGTTCAGAGGTTTTTATTAATAGCTCCACCCTGCAGAGAGTGGTTCCCAAATTTCAGTGATTTATGACAAGGTTGATACTCCATATTGAGGTGAATGTGAAGGAGGGAAAGGGACTGTGAGGAGTCAGTGAAGCACATCGTTTGCTCAGATGAGGAGCCAAGGTTCTACGTCCTGTTTCACATTCCTTGTGCTCCTGCCACCTCCAGCCTGCCCTGCCCGTCCCCACCCACATGTCCAGTGTGTCTCTGTACTGTCTGTAGAGCTGAAGCATGGCTGTTGACATTTACTCCCAAGCTCTGCTCTCTAGGCCTTGACTATGACTGGCCCTGCCCTCCCTCTGTTTTTGTGATGTGTTCATGTTTCTTTTCTCCAATTAAACGTTAAACTCCACAAAGTGTTGGCCTTCTTTCTGTTTCCACCACTTAGTGGTATCTGTTGGGATATTCTATACCAGAGAAGCCTAACACAGGGAAGCATCAATTTAAAAATATAGCCATCACTTAATCCAACCCTTGCATTTTTATCATGAGAATTCAGAGTTGGGAATTCTGTGACCAGCCTGGGGTCACGCAGAAAAATAATAGCAAAGGGGCTATGACAAGGACATAGCTTTTTTGGTCCTTAGAACAGTGGCTATTTTTATTACATGCATTCCGTGTACAAGGGTACATACTTACTTATTTTATGAAATGAATGCTAGCAACCTTTGGCCACATTCGTTTTCCAAATCCTTTCAAACATAGGATATAGAATGAAGTCAGATCATTTCATATGTGGTCAAATGTTCATCTTGCTGAAGGGAGAAATAAAGAATGCTGCACTCATTATTATTAGAATTCAGCATGATGTGGAAAGATGGTTTTCTGCTTCGGGTCTAAAGGTCATTTTCTGCCATTCGCCTCTGCAGAAGGTTGCTGGAGTGGAGCTATTCACACAGAGAGGTGGCGACAGCAGCAACTGACAACCAGCGGACTTTAGAGGCAGAGAGAAAGCAGGGATGAGGAAGAACCTGATACAAAAGGCAGGTAGGAAGTGCTTTCTAGAAAAGGGGTGGAGTGACCTGGGGAGACCAAGGCAACCACCCGCCCAGAGTGGCATCATAATTTTTCATCCTACTTGACTATAAGTTTAAAGCCAGAGCTGAGGCTGAGGCAGAAGGATAGCAGGTTCAAGGCTAGCCTGGACAATTTAGGGAGATCCTGTCTCCATGTGAAAAATAAAAATGCAGAGAACTAGGGATGTAATTCAGTGAGAAGGCCCTGGGCCAGGTCTCCAGTACTACAAAAAACAAAATGAAACGAAACAAAACAAAACAAAACAACAAAATAGAACCAAAAAACCACAAAAACAACTTAAGGGAGGGGGCCTTGCATACTACGTGGTAACCTCCCCCACCCATTTAAGTGTGGAGATGTTTGCTGGAGTCCAAAATGCCATAGGAGGTTTTTTCCCAAGTGATATTAACATGTGGAAAGTGTTAGTCGGTGATTGATTTGTGTGGCTCCAAATAGCCTAACATGAATCTATTTGCCAGCACTGGGCAAAAAGCAAAATTACTTGAATTAATATAAATAAAGGGATTTTTAAAAAGAATTGAGCTCTTCAAAAATCCAAATCATTGCGATTATTTATGCTATGCTTGATTGGCCACCTATGGGGACAGCATGAAGAGAGAAAAGAGCTCATGATTAGTAATGCTGGGATTCTGGATTCTGAATCTTCAAAGGACTCTCTGTGAACTGCTTAGAGAAGAATAAAATCCATCTCATATTTTACAATATGAAATGCTTTCTCTAGAATCCATGATAGGCTCACCATTTATCATTGAAATGATAGCCTGGCTAAGTTCTAGTGTTGATGCCAGAATTTTATAGATACTAGAATAGTTGGCACAAATGCCTTTATACAACTCACTTTGCATTTTCTACTCACATTTTTAAAAGTGATGTTGATATTCCTTTTAGTTGCTTCTGAATTCATTTTATTCTGTATATGTCAGATCCAGCTAAGCCAACCTTTTTCTCTTGATATTTGAAAATATATATTAATACATTGTATCATGAACCCCTTTTCTTCTTAGAGAAAAATCAAAGGAGAAAAGTAGGGATACAAAAACTGTCATTTACTTAAAGTCAATCTATGAAACACCTTAATTAGGATCCTTGGAGCTGTAGTATCTGGCTTTGTATGTTTTTGAGCTTATGACAACTGTAAAAATCATTATAGCAAAATTAAAATCAACTTTTGAATTGTCTTAGATAAATTTGACAGATCTGATAGCTCCTTTGAAAACCAGAATAAGAACTTCTAAAGACGATGACTTGAAATATTTTAATCTTGCCTTGCTAGCAGTCCACACTGCAGGTATAATTAGAGTTCATCATATGTTGAGTTAGTAATATTATGATTTATTAATTTACGATTCTTCTAAACTTATTCTGTTTCTCTTTCCCTCCCCCACTCCTCTTAGCAGAAATACTTCTTCTATAAAATCTTACGAGAACAGCGCGTACCCTTCTGGAAATTTGATACCAACCAAGACATGACACTGAGAGTGCACATGTTTTAAATAAGGAAAAAATAAGTTTTTGAAAAGAATCAGAACCGGGGATTTAGCTCAGTGGCCCAGCGCCTGCCTGGCAAGCATGAAGTTGTGAGTTCGATTCCATGTATCAAAAAAAATAAAAATAAAAATAATCAGAAAAAAATAGGTAAATTGTAATTTTCTTCTTTCAAGTCTTAGTATATGCTCACTTTATTCTAATGAATGGCATTTAAAAAAAACAAGGCCTAAGCACAATTACTTTGGAGTTACTTTCATTTCTGACAATAATGATAACATACCAATTTACCTACCTTCGAAGAGTGTCAGGTTTAACAACTGATGTCAAATTTTTATGGAAAAGTCTTCTACAGGGCTGGCAAAAGAGGACATGGAACACAAAAGGTGAGACTGTGGTCATCATACAACATGTAGAAATGTAATGTATGATGTATCAGTCTTAGCATGTAGGTTATAGAGGGTTACACATTAAAAATATCTCATAAGGAACCCATTCTGTTTCACAATTATAGGGACCACTGTGAATCTGAGATGGGATTTTATTCACTGATCTTTTGCTAACTCGTGGCCCAGTGTCTAGAAAAATTTTCCCCTGTCCTTGTTCAAGGCTCTCCAGATGGGACCAGAAATTGGGGCAGAGGGGTACATAATGCAGGCGTTGGTCTCCCTCTGCATTGGCAGCCGCAGATAAAGATTCTTTAGTGGATATATCATTTTTGACATCCTCCCTCTTTCAAAGAACTATCCATTTCTCTAGGAGTTCTACTTTTTAACAATTATGCATTCTTTCATGGCTTTTATTCTGGGCACACACAACTTCTTCATCTTTTCCTATCACACAGTAGACAAGAGATTATGGCATTTCATATGGGTTTAGTGAGTAGCAGTATCACAAGAATTAGAAATATGCCCTGAGAATACAAAGTAGTCTTTCCTATATTTCAAATAACACCCATTGCCATAGAAACTGCAAAACCCTGGGGAAGACAGCTGCTTAACCATAAATGAGAGAAGGGCATCAGAGCAGGAGAGAGGATCAGCCCTGGACAGGTGGTGAAGGAGACCAAGTGGATCTCTGGTTCATGAACCTTCCTTCTCAGCTCTGAGACATGATTTTTCTCCCCTCTTGTCAGTTTTTCTATGTATTTTGCAGACAATTTAGCCCTTTGCTGAATTCATCAGTACACTGTTGTATAACAATGAAAGTGTAGAAAAAGCCATCCTTTATATTTTGAAAGCATATTAAAAGTTCCACATTACTATTCTTTATTGTTACAAAAGTCTCATGGATTCACTAGGAACAATTTAGAAACATATCATCACTGTCCAAAATGAATCTCTTCTAAGACATTCCTTCTTTTTTTTTTTTTTTTGGTTTTTCTCCGGTACCGGGAACCGAACTCACGACCTTGCGCTTGCCAGACAGGCGCTTTTGCCGCTGAGCTCAATCCCCAGCCCCTAAGACATTCCTTCTTACCTCCATGTATGATTAGTGGGAGAGAGTATTCTGTCCAAGAAAGAAGACAAGTTGTGCCACTTTCTTTCCTTGTAAACAACCTGGAGCAGGTCACTTCAACATTCTACACCTCTGTTTATTCATTTATAATAGAGAGATAATGTTAGTACATGGTACATGAGATCTCTGAGAGAATTAAAGGAATGAGTTCATTTAAAATCATTAGAAGATGGCTTGAAACATTCCTTCCACAATTCTGGGGAAGATGGCCATGGCCATGTTGGTCACCCAGTGAAGAGTTCATGAACAGAAGCACAAGTTTACCAACAGTACTGTTTGCAAACCTTGCAACAGGAGCATTTTTCTTTTTTTTGTTTGTTTGTTTTTCTCCGGTACCGGGAATCAAACTCATGACCTTGTGCTTGCCAGGCAGGTGCTGTGCCCCTGAGCTAAATCCCCAGCCCTAACAGGAGCATTTGCGAACTGAGGCATTACTATAATTTCTTAAAAGTGTCAGCTTTATTATTATTATTATTATTATTACTATATAATAGTTTGTACATTTTGACTTGTACTTAATATAATTTGAAATGCTTTATCTTTCAGCATTTTTGTAAAGAATACATACTGTGTATATGAATAACCTATAAAACTTATTTATATATATATTATGTGTATGTATATAAGAATATAAATCTTTTATATAAACAATATATACAAGAATGAGCCATAATAGTGTATTCAAAGAATATAGCTACACACAGAAACAATAGGCTAATTTCTGAGGATTAAAAGTAGAAATGTACATTACCAGGCTCATAATTCATGGTAACCTGGAACCATATTTGGGCAATCAAAGTTGAATTTCAACTCTGCAGAATCCCCAGGTCTGGAAAAGAGCTAGGCCTAGGCTTGCGTCCCCAGGATAGCTGTTGTTCGAGATTTTCATTCTTGCTCATGATAGAAGATAAAATATCTCTGCCTAGCTTTCTGAGGTTATGGCCAAACTCATTATTACTTGGATGAAGGAGGAAGCAGAGGCCCTTGTAAATGGACATGGGATTTGGGACTGTACCATCTCTTTGTGCAAGCTGAAAGCCTTGAGCTTCTCTTCAACCTAAATTGGGTCTATCCTCCTAGTGGGCTGAAAAAAAATCATGGCTGTCTGAAAAGCAACTCACTTGTGGAAACATTCATATGAATGGCACTCTACCAGGGTGCCAATACAGGTGAGATATTCCAAACCACAGGCAATGATAAACATATGAATTAACACAGAAGAAAAGAGATGACTGAAAACCTTGAGAAATATATTGACATTTATAAAATATTTACATGCAAAGGACATCCATCAGCCAGCAGCAAGGAGAGGCAATGATGAAAATCAAGTGCAAAATTTGTGAATTGAGGATATAATGATTTTCTTTAAAAAGTTCCATAGAAGTGAGTAATAGTTGACTAGACCCATCTGAGAATGCAACCTAGAATACCAATCAATGAGATGACTAGATACACAAAATATTGAAGGATGTTAAAGGTCAATTGAGAAATTTTACATTGAAGAAAATAGCAAATAAGAGAGGAAACAATATTTAAGTAGATAGCAAGTCAAAGATTTTCAGGATTAAATAAACTCATGAGCATTCAAGTAGAAAATACATATCATGGGCTGAGCACTTACAAAAGCATAAAAATCCATACAGTGTCAACCATTGTGAAACTACAGTGTATGAAGAGTATAGGGACTATACTTCAGAATGTACTATGAAACATCAGATTAGCTATCAAAAATAGTTGCTACAGTAATTTTAACACTCATTTTTTCAGCAGTAATAAAAGATGCAAAAGCCAAAATATGAACATCCTCTAAATGCTCCAGGAAGATAATGGGATACTTGGAATTCTGTAGTGAAATAAGCATGTTTTCAGATTTCTAAAGAATAAGATGGCTTACTACCTTTAGTCCTTCATGGAAAAAGTGATAAAGCATGTCTGATTAGTCAGTTTTCTGTTGCTGGGAGAAAATATCCGCTACCTGCAATTTACAGGAAGGAAGACTTAATCTGGCTCACAGTTTCAGACATGTCAGTCTAGGGTCATCTGGCTTCAAAATAGAACACGGCAGAAAGGCCTGGTGGAACAAAGATGCTCAATTCATGATGGCCAGGAAGCAGAGTAGGGAAAATGAACAGTGGACCAAAGACCAGACTGAATGCCCAAGGTCACACCTCCTCAACCCTCATCCAAAATTATGGTTCCCTAATCCCCTAGGAAACCTTCAGGCTAATCAAGCCCAGTTTAACTGTCACAACATCCCTCAACAGAGAGAAAAGAATTCATAAGCAACACTAACGTGCAAGAGTCAATAGTGTGCAATAAAGCATGAAGCATGCTCAGTCTATATTATCATTTTCTGAGTAATAAGTGATAATTGTATCCATTAAAAACACATTGAAGTTAAATTTAAAACAATAATAATCTAGACATGGTAAAAATGAGATTTAGAAGGAAAGTACACTATGATCTTGTTGAAGATGATAGAAATACTAAATATAGTAATTTCTAGGAAAAAAAGCAAAACAAATTGAAAATTTATAACTACTAACAGTATGATGAGTGGAGAAGAAATTGGAATTTATCTAATCAATTCAGTGCCAGTTATAAAAAAAGGCTAAATTTTTTTTAAAAAGAAAAAGCATGGGAAACATAGATTACAGAATTGTATGATGCAATGAATCTCAAAGATCAATAGTACAATAAAAAGTAAGGCACAACATATCTCTTTGGTAAAAGGCAATGACAGTCTCCATAAAATGTCCGTTTTCTTATTCCTGAAAGCTACAGATATGATTAAGTTAAAGACCTTGAGGTGGGAGGTTATTTTGGATTATCCAAGTCAGCAGGAGGTAATCACCTTAGTTCTAAAAATCAGGGAACTTTCTGCAACTGTATCTGCAGAAAGAGGTGAGGATGGAAGGAGCGTCAGAAAGAAGCAGTGTTTGAAGAGAGAGGGAGGAGCTGCATCCTGTGTGTACAAGTGACGTTTAGAAGCTGGAGAAGAAACAAAATCTCCACTGGAGACTTTGGAGGGTGTCTTAGCTATTTTCCTCTCATTGCTGGGACAAAATACCTGACACCCAAAATTAAGGAAGAAAAGGTTTATTTAGCTCACCGTCTGTGGAGGTTTCAGTCCATACTCAGCTGGCTCCAAGGCAGAGTGGCACACGGCAGAGGGCAACAGTTCATGGCAGTGGAAGATAGCAAAAGCAGCCAGAGCGAAATGGGGAGGGCAGCGGCAAGCAGTCTCTTTCCCACCCTTACACTGTATTCAAAGTACCTGCCCCAGGGCAGGTGTAGCACTCACATCCATAATCCCGACATTGGATCATGAATCAGTCTTAAACTCTAGAAGCTTGCCCCATGACTGCATGAGGTTTTTGGGGGACATTCAGACACAAATCATAACAGAGGGGAACACAGATCTGCTAACGTCTTGATTCTAGTCCACTGAGACCCCCTGTGGAGACCCCTCTGAAACTGTAAAATCATAAATTCCCTGTTGTTTTAAGTGACTCAATTAGTGATAATTTGTTACACTGATAATAGAAAACTAACAGGGTCTGTTAAATTGTATTTTCATAAATCACTCATGGTCAGCTCTAGGAACCTAGGAAATGAAGAGAAATGTGCACACACACATATAAAAACACACACTATAAATCCTATACCTAAAGGTCCCTACTCTGCATATTTTAGTGTGTGTTTACAGAATCAAAATTATTTTGTTCATACAATTTTCTTGCCTTTTTTTCATAAGCAGGAGTCATTTTTCTACACCAATAGATATTTCTCCTGAAACAACATTAGTGATTGTGTAATGTTCTAAAGTATGAATGCAGTGCAATTATTTAACCATATCCCAATTATTGACCATACTTGTCAATTTATTAGCATATGTTTTAAAATACAATGTCATGACTAATATCCTCCAATGGATTTCTTTGTCTGCTTTGTTTTATGTGTTTTCATAAAAAGACGTAATAAAAATTCTGGTCTAAAGAGTATCAACCTTTATTATTTAGAAGTTTACTGCTTTCTTACCATGGAAAAATACTCTGTTTTCACACATCTTAGCTATTGCTATACTTGGGAGGGTGGAAGAGAGGCAGGAAGGGAAGGGAAGAAGGGAGTAAAAAAGAAACCTGTGGGAATTTTATTGTTCTATCCCTCTGACTACTTTCAGCTTTTGGAAGCTGGGTTGTGTTTGTGAATACAGGACACTGTCTCCAAGCACAAGAGGAGACCAATCCCTCCAGCCAACATGCTGCTTTATGCACTGTCAGAAGGCGCTTTCATGCTAAGATTGCTGATTGCCCCAATCTGCACCACTAAGAAAGGAATTCAGATCTCCATGGAAACAATAAAATGAAGCAAATAAATAGATAAATTGTTAAATAAATCTCTTTTTTAACTCAAATAATAGTTTACCATTTGTCATAAAAATAAAATCACCTAAGCATCAAAACCAGATGAATCTATTTTTATTAACAGATCCTTCCTTTTCTAAACCCCAGTCTCAGATTTCAAATGTGGGTAAAATGCAGGTAAAAATATTTCTATGGTTTTTGGAATGGTAAATCATAACATCTGCAAAGGGTTTATGATAAGGCTTCATAGTTGTCAATCAATAAATTCTGGCCATTATTGTTACCCACAATTGTGTTGATTATGTCCTCTCTTTTTTAAAGCAGAAGATGTTTTAAAGCATTGTTCTGAACGGTTTGGGAGTGGGCTACTCCTCATCTCGAGTCCTGATGTGGCACCACCTGAAGTTCATCATCACTGCCTTGTAGGGCTGACATTACTTCTCGAATTGCTTACAAGAGGAGATGTCACTCCTATTTGTGATTGCTGCCCCTTCCTCTGTAAATCTTAGCACACCACAGATTGGGAAGCAACAGTGACCACCTCAAGGGACTACTAAATTACCTCCCAAGAGCGTCTGGTGGGTCAGCCTTCAAGCTGGGAAGACTACCTTAAAACAGCAGTTATTCAATAGTGGGCCTTGGTCTCAACTAGCTGGATGTTCAACTGTGTGTACTTTCCCATCCAAACTGCAATAACCCTGCCAGAAATAATCCTGTAAGATCAGTGCTAATAACCATTTCTGTAGATACTGAAGGATTCTTTGAGGTCAGCCAGGCGTTTTACTGGAAAAAATGGTATAATGTCTGGGAGATACAGAGAATCCAGCAACGGACATGGGCTCATAAATGATGCTCTTATTTGGATATGGTTTTAGTGTGTTCTGTGAGAGTTCACATGCTGGAGACTTGGTCTTTGGGGTGGTGGTTGGGGAGGGGTGGGAGGTATGAGAGGGCGAGCGAGTGTGAGGTAATGTGGTCACTGGGAGGGCTGCTCTCAGGAGGGATTAAAGCAGTTCTTGGGGGGAGCATGGCTAGTTCTCATGAGAGGGTTTGATAAAAGAGTATTTTGGGCTTCTACCTGCTTTCCAGCTTCTCCTCTGGCAAATCATCTGTCCCTCTTCTATATGTTCCTGCCATGTTGCTAACAGCCCCTACCCGACAGCAAACCTATAGAGTCACCCATCTGAGAATTCTGGCCTCAAACTGTGAGGTAAATATTTCTTCTTTATAAAATACCCAGCTGTAAGTATTTTATGATAGCAATGGAAAGTGGACTACCGAAAATGACAAAAGGGAAGCTGGCATTGGTGTTTCATGACACCTGATTTATTCCACACAGTACTCAGTGTTGCAGAGGAATTTGTTACAGGATTTTCGGGGCACAGAGGCCAAAAAAAATCTTTTTTTACATCTCCACCACTTTGAGGCATTTCAACCTTCAAAGTCCTTTTAGATAACATCATTTACTATACCAATCCTGTCATGTGTATTTTCACATTGTTCCTTTTTTAGAGTTCAGAAAAGGAGGGTCAGATCAGCCCAGTCACCTGGGGAGGTCACCCATTTGAAAAGTGGGAAGGAACGCAAGTTGAATGAGAGGTGAACTAAAGCTCCTATTTACCTCACAATACATTCATAACACATTCTTAGAGGCTTAGGGTTTCTAACACATCCCAAAGCAAGAAACTAAGCATTGTAAAAAATAGTATTAACCTTGTATCCTCCAAATACATAAAAGCAACTCCACTGAGTTGCACTGTTATGCAGAAGAAGACCAATGATCATGTCACTCAGACCTTGGTTTCATTATTGTGGGTTTTGGTGTGGAGAAAAGCAAGTATGGTCATTTAAAATTATAACCTGCCACAAAAGTGTTCTTATACAAGGGGTGATTGAAAAGAATAGTGAATGTTTATACTTTTAAAAGAGTTTTTACAGTAAAAGACACATTGCCATCAGTCCCTCACAGATTACCGCCTCTCGCTTTAAACACACTTATGCCATCATTTGTGTGTGTGTGTGTGTGTGTGTGTGTGTGTGTGTGTGTGTGTTTTGAGGCAGGGTCTCACTCTGCAGTTCAGGCTGGCCTTGAGCTCACTTTGTAGCCCAGGCTGGTCTCGAACTCACAATGATCTTCCTGCCTCAGCCTCCCGAGCACTGGGATTATAGGTGTGCACAACCACACCCCATTCATTCTTGCCATTTTTTCAAGCAGTTCTGAGTTCTCTTTCATAAGCAAGTGTCTTTGTAAGGTGTGATCAAAAACATAGTGACTACTGTAGCCAAGTGCCATCTAATGGAAAGGCAGTCTCATAAACATATGATAGCCTGTCTTCACCCTCCCTATTTATTGGATTCAGTGCCATGAGATTCCTGGTACTTCCCCAAAGTCAAAATGACCTTGGAAGGTAAATGTTTGGAATCAGGACATGGATGCAGGCATGACAACACAACTGAAGACACTCATGAAAGAGGACTTTCAGAACTGCTGCAGAAGAATAATGGGATAAGTATGTTCAATGAGAGGGGGCATTTTTTGAGAGGGTTAATGGTATTGGGTCTTTTACTGTAATAAATTTTTTAAAATTTAAAGACACCTTATATTTTTCTATCACACCTCATATGTCTCAAAGCAATATTTGCCTCAAATAATTTTATACAACTCATTCATTACATTATTTCTTTGTTGACATTCACTCTGCATTTTTTAGTCAAGAGGTCCAACAAAATAGTTCCTTCCAGAGAAGTTTTTGGGTATGCAAGAAGTGTTTCCTTCAGACAGTATCAGATCAGTATGTGTATGAACATGTGTGTGTGTCTGTATATGTACACATGCATCTTCCTATGGGAACCTTCTGGACTTATGCAGAAAATAAAAGTTTTTCTAGAATACGTACTAGGTTTGTTTTGCCACAGAAGGGTTGGAGAGAAGGGAGGTGATTCCAAAGTCCCTGGCAGCAGGAGATGGGGCTGCAGAAGGCAGACTTCTGTGCAGAGGAGGAGGGAAGCAGAGCTTACCTGCTTGGGATAAAGACTGACATAGCCATTCATAAAGGAGACTCAAAGACTAGGAACAGGTGAGACAAGGACCAGCCCTGATACCAAGAATCTGTCCAGTTTGCTATAGGGAAGACTAATATCAAGCCCAGATTTTAGTACATGAAAACTGATCATTTTATCAATTCTTTTTTCCCCAGAGTAATGTTTTAGTTTAAAAAAAATGAAAATTGGCTGTATAAAGAACTATTAAAGATATTTAGTGAAATAATTACCTAAGCTGTTATAATTTCAACTAAGGCATGTTAAAATGATTGTGGATTTCACTAAGTGTAACTTGCACATTTTCACAAAACAGTTTTGTTCACCCAGTAATACAAAAAGAATGAAAGTAGTTAAAATTCGTACATCATTGTCCTTTTTATTTAATCTGACCTTAAAACTCACAGAGATTAAATACAGAGAAATCTTGAATGGGATGAAGAGATTTCTATAATCAGTATCTGCCAAAATCTTTTATGAGAAAGGTTTGTTGTCTTTCTTTAACTGGCAAAATGAGATCAGAACTGCATCAATATTGAAAAAACATTTATTATATTTATGTCCTACTTCTTAATGAGGAAAGAGCTCTAATAAAAACTGGGAATTCCTTTGAATCTATGGTCAAAAAAGAAGAAAAATGTTCTCAATTTTGTGAGAATTAAAGGAAAGTATAAGGGCCAACTGTGGTGGTGCATGGCTAAAATCCCAGAACTTGGGAGGCTGAGGCAGGATAATCACTAGGAGTTTGAGGCCAGCCTGGGCCGCATAGTGAGTTCAGGGCCACCCTGAAATACACAGTGAGATCCTGTCTCAAAAATGAAAAAGGAAATGTATAAAATAATTTCCAGTAGAGTCAATACTGTTTTCTTTTATAAAGAAAAATGGTAACTATGGCCTAGTTTTCCAATGGCTCAAAAACAAAGCCCAGAGATTACAAATTCTCTGCCATAAACAAAACTGTGATGGGGCAAAGCTCAGCAATGTAGCCAACCTGTCAACACTTTGATTTAACGTCATAGCAAACAAATCACTCAGATGTTTATTTGTAACTCACAGTTTTATTTTAAAATAAATAATCCTCCAATCCTTGTAATAGTCTTCAGGTGCATCTCTGACATTTCTTCAGGAGAAATTTCTAGAAGAACTGTGGGCAATCAATATGAACATCTGAATAACTGTTTTGCATAAATTTCTGGATTTGCAATTAGAAGCCTAGCCAGGATGTTGCCTGGCACATTGCAAACACTTAATAAATATTTACTGCACCAGTGGGGGTGTGGAAAATACAGTGAGCCCCCAAGCTGGTTTAAAATGGGTTTTACTCATAGAATTTGAACTTACCACGATGACCCAGAAGTACCCTTTGCTGACATGTGTGTTGCTTTTCCTGCTGTTCACCTTCTGCCCCTCACAGAGCACAAGAGGAAGTCAAGGTTTCATCCCACTGTCTCAGGCTGGCCTCGCTAGCCCTCCACTACCCCAAAGATGTGCTGGAATCATTTGTCTTGTGAGTGTCTGGAAAACAGAATCCGAGCACCTACCTGTCTGACAGTGATATTTTAGATGGAAAGAATCTTCAACCTTTTAGTTAAAGGCTGTTTAAGGACAAAGACTAGGACAGAATTCCCGAAATGATACCAGTTTACACAAATAAACACATTCCAATAATTGTCTTTGACACATAGTTTTTGATCCCTGGGGTGCCCTTCTTCACTCATACTGTAAAAGAAAACAGAGTAACAGCAAGATGCTGTAATCTGAACATGCCAGCCGTGTGCTAATTTCGGTCTTCCTGGAATTGGCCTCATGTCCCCCTGCAGAGCCTTGGTTTGGGAGCCATGAAATTTGCATGGCTCCTGGGGTTTGCACAACTGGAGCCTGTTTTTATGACTGTGGGAAGCCATTGAAAGCTATATTTCCATGAGGAGGGAAAGACCAACTCCTCTAAACTCAGGGACACTCATACAGTGTTGATGCCTTCTCTTAAATTTATATATTATCTATCTATCTATCTATCTATCTATCTATCTATCATCTATCTATGTATCTATCTATCAACCTACCTATCATCATCTATCATCATTTATCCACCTATCATCATTTATCCATCTATTCTATCCTTGGTATAAATAAAAATAACTTCAAAACTCTCTGAAGATCACTCGTGATATAATATTATTACTAGACAACCCATTTCTCTATTGCTTTTTTGATGACTCTTGTAGCCTTGCTGCAAAATATTCATTACTTGAAAGCTGGTTAGGAATGATGAGGAACTAGACTATTAGCTATGAGGATTCTAGAAGAGATTGTATGGGCTTCTGTGGGATTCCCTGAAGCTTTTTCCTACAGCTGTCCTAGAATGCTTTCAGGGTGCTTCTGGCTATGAAGAGCACAGTGGCTAAGAACATGGTTACTGGAGCCAAGGAGACCTGGCGTGAATCCCTGTTCCACATCACGTTAATCGTATGACTGCTAACACTGCTAATCTTCAGCTTCCTCCTCTGAAAACTGGGAATAGTCATACCTATTTTACACCAATTGATAGCAATGCTATGTGCTTTTTTTAATGGTTGGTCTTAAGTAGGTAATATATGTACAACATATAGAGGCATTTTTGTAGTAAGCAGTCAACAAATAGTGTCAGTATTACTACATGATTAATGCTTTTGCACTATTATTTTTATTTCACATTGTGACTTATTTCTACCTACTTGATATTTTCATACCTTTCTTCATTTAATCTGCAATTTCTGTGAGAAAGGCAAGACCAATGTGATTATTGTCATGTTAAAGAGTCAGTGTCTCAAATTTAGAGTTAATATTAAACTGTTAATATAAAGTGAGCTTGTTTATTGAGCATAAAAACCTAAAACAAATCACTAGAAAATTCAAGCATAAGATCAAGAAAAATGATTAACAGAAGAAGTGTAAGTACACAAAAATTATCTGATTTAAAAATTCATTCTTTTAATAATCAAAAATCAAATTTAAATAATATGGCAGTATTATCTTAAATTATTTTTAAAAAAGAAATGTAAAAATTTATAATGTAGGAGTTTTCAATATATTCCAGAAATATCAAGAAGTAGTATTAATATTAAATACAGTTATGTCTCTTACACTTGCTACAATATAATTCTAGGTCTATCTTCAGAAGAAATGGTCAGAAATGTACACAAAATTTATGTATAATAATGTTTCCTGCAGAATTACACAAATAAAAACTGAGAAATTAAAATGCAATTATTGCTAATAAAATGATTCAGTACTCTGGGGTATATTGGCTGTTTGTTTAGGATTCTCTTATACTATTAAAATGTAACATTGTACATTCAATGAATACTTAAGGACATTGTTTGGTGACTTTTCTCTTGTTGCTAAGACAAAAAACCAGACAAACAAAATTAAGGAAGTAAAGGTTTATTTAGCTCACAGCTTGTGGAGATTTCAGTCTAATAAGCTGGCTCCACGGCAGGATGGCAGGGCTAGGGGCAACACTTTAAGTCAGCAGAAGACAGCAAAAGCAGCAAGAGCCAAAACGGGGGAGAACAAGCCTCTTTCCCCCGCTTATATTGTAAGCAGGCTACACCCCCTAGGGCAAGTATGGCATTCACGCTATCTCTGTGCCCTCCTCTTGCCCAGGATGAGGATGTTTACTAAATGAGGACCCTGACTCCCTGCTGGGTCACTTCATTAAACTTCTAAACTTCTGAAGTTGATATAATGTTATCAACCATTATAGACATGGATATATACTTTTCATGTTCTTATATTAAGTAAAATATGTCACAATATCACATTATGCAAACGTCTCAATTTTGTTAAATCCACATGTATATATAGGAATGCAAACTTACATGAATAAATGGAAATAAGTCAAAATATTATCAGCAATTTGTCTTTCTTACATTATAATTATTATTTCCAATTGATAGCAATGCACATGTGCTTTTTTTAATGGTTGGAAAGCACATTCCAAGGAAAGAGAAAAGGGAGATGTTAAATGACCATTGGAGGGCTCCATTTTTAATTGATGATAGACCTTGGACAAAGTGTCAGTTTTTCAGGGACCAGAGCTCTCTTTTACTGTATGTTAAAAACAACACTGACCCAATGTTCAGACTTTTTTAATTATCAAAACTGAACAACGTCACCTCTCTGAAAATGTGGAATGTTTTTCTACTTTCACTTTCTACTTTAACCTTCAATAAGGTACACTACGCCCAGGGTTACCCTTTCAGATTAGAGTCCTGGAATGATAACCTGATTTGTTCTTGAAAATGATGTTTTAACCCCCATTCCAAATTAAGTAGTTTCTTTAATAAGTTTATGTTTTACGTTAGCACACTGAAAGCATTCATCATTTGCCGGGATTGACCTACCTCTTCTGCACCAAATTGTCACTCTAAATTAAGTTGATGAGGGCAAGGCAAAGTTGTGCAAATTCATCATGATGGAGGATCCATCAGAGCACAGATATTTGTCTCTAGAATACATCAAATGGACATCTAGATTCACACATCACAGGATGGGGCGAGATACTTGTATTACCCCCAGTACCAGCCCAGCCCAGCCTTGGAATTTCCTGCCATTAGAAACAACCCTGCAACTACACCAACTCTCCTTTCTTCTGAGGGACGCAGAATCTATCTCTTTGCCCACTTGTGACGAGGAGAGATGGTTGGGGCAGTGGGATGGGGTCTGGCAGGAGAAATTAAAAATGTCAGTGCCATATTCTCAATCTCCTCTCTCCCCTAGGACTGACCATGGCTAGAGCTGAGTGCAGAAACCATGAGAAGCCATTCGAACAAGAATTCACATCTCAGGGATTCGTATTCTGTGCAGCAGTCCATGTCTACAGTGGATGTTCTCTGAAGGAGAAATAAGCACTGACTGTAAGATTTGAGGTGACTTGCAGCATAACTTAGTTTCACTTGAAAAAAAAAATACTCTCTGGGTAGTCTTTTCCTTTCTGGAAACCATCTTATTATATCTGTAAAACACAATTGACCTGTGCAGTCATTCATAAAATCCTCTTGTGAAGTTTTTAGAGAGATCGATTGGAACACCAGCAGGTAAAGGGAGGTGTTGAAGGAAGAGAGGAGGATCTCTCTGTATCCCACATCTTCCATTAAAATCACCTTGCTTTTACCTATTTTAAAAAGTGGGGTTCCAAATAAGTTTTCACTTGAATAAAGGATTTTTCTGGAGACAAGGAAAGAAAGGAAGGAAGGTGGGAAGGAAGGCGAGGGAGAGAGAGAATCAAAAAAATTAGATTAATACTAGAGACATCTTTCAGCTGGGGAATTACCATCTGTGATCAGTTTCAAGTGTAACTGCTGAGTAAATTCACTCAGTGCAAATTTCTGAAAATCCTATAAGCTTCTGACAAGGGGCACAGGTAAATCGGGAGATTCCCTACTAGCTTGTTGCTTTGTGTAAAATCCCATAATGTCCTCAGAAAGCAGAAGAAATCCTTTTATTTTTATAGTGTGACTCACTGAAATTTATTGAGTGATTACAAACTAGGGAGTAATGAATGGAATGAGAATTCACTTAGTGCTGAATAACTGTTTATTTGCGTGTTTGTTTAGCTGTATTTGTGCTCTTGGCTGGAAGATACCCTGATGGTGCAGGGATTCACTAGGACAAGTGTAGGAAAACTGCCAGTCCCATAACTGGGCTGTGTTTTTGATGAGAGAAGGGAAATTAGTGTGTGCTATTTGTTTTTTTTTACATTTCTTTTGATTCAACCTGATATTATTCTGTGAAATCCATCTGTAATGTTTATGAAAAAAACATGCTCTATACTGAGCTATTAATAAAAAGGCAGATTGACACCATTATAGTAGGATTTATTACCGGGGTGGTAGTGTTTTTCTCATGGAGCTTTGGCTGTCTGAAGGTTAAATATACATATGCATGTTTGCTGATTGTATGGCAATAGCCTATAATTCTTTCCTATTAGGCAATTTAAGCATTCTGCTCTGACATCAGCCAATGCTTAAGAAAATCCTAAAGGATGCCAGCTATCAACTTTAATCAGCCATCAGAGCTTAACCTAATAAAAAATGGCTTTCAGGTCATACATAATTAAATGGGCATATTTGGAAGCCAAAATGCTTGCATTGTCTATGGTAAAATAGTATCATCATAAAGATAGAAATATAAACTCCTGAGTTCTGCCGCAGATAAAGACACTAACATACATGCCCGTGCTAAAACAAGTGGAGGGATTAATTTTTAATATGTTCAAAATTTCATGTGTCAGGTGAATTCAAAATAAATTCAAGCCCTTCTTCATAGAAAGGAAAATTTTAAATGTTATTTTCCACCAATAGGAGAAGGTGATTAAACTATTATTGTATAATTTAGGCTAAAGTAGTAGAGAAATGAATAGCAGGAAGTCATCATAACTAACAATGCAGCCTGAATGGAAACATATTACATTTCTTTCCCTCCCGTGGGGTTAAATTTGATAAGTGAGAGAAAGAGGCAGTGACTATGGGATAATTTCATTTGGCATAAATGCACCACTTGATCCTCACTCTCAGAGACACATAGAGAATAAAGTAGTTAAGCACTAAAACCCTGGGTGGATGCAACTCTCAGGGGACATATACTGGTGTAACACAGGAATAACTCCTGCTCTGCAGGGAAGACTTTTCCAGTAGCACTCCATCTAGAAGATGTTCTCTTTTTTCCCAAAGCAAAACCTCTTGTTCTAGTCAACTCATGGTTGTGAGAGAAAGAGGCATTTTGAAGCACACTGAGGGAGGAGAAGAACCTTTCTAGGTTTAGTATTTTTCAAGACAATTAGGAATAGAACAAGAACATGAAGGAAGAGCATGCATACATTTCTTCAGTCCTAGGCAGTGCTCAGTCCTAGGCAGCCAGGTGGGGTGACAGAGTGGTAGAAGTCAGCACGGAAAACAGCTGAACCTGAAATTCAGGAGTTGAAATGCCTAGCAAGGGTCAGGAGATAAAAATAAATAAAATTAACCACAGCCAGGTCCTGGTGGGACCAAAATGGCCCCTGGACTCCATACTTCCAGAAACAGTAGAGAAGCTATGACAATCCTGTCAATTATTGATCTGAGGAAACATTAGTCTTGATATTTGGGTTTTTAAAGAAACAACATCTCCATTTTACGTATGTGTATTTTTTTTAAATGTTAAGAAATAATTCACCTTTTAAAGTAAAGCATTGTAGGGGGGAAATAAAATGCGTCTTCAGGCATATTTAGTTGAGATAACCCCAAACTCCAGCTTCTGTTTCCTAATCTGCTCTAACACTACAGACAGAAGAGTAATGAGCATGTCTTTATGTTGGCAATAGCAGTCTCATGGCTTTGAGACTGGGTAATTTAGAAATAATGGAAATGTGTTTTTCATCATTGTGGGGCCCTCAAAATCCAAGAATAAGGCAGTAGAATTTGATAAGGGCTGCATCTTCAGGGCTCAGAAATGTCGTGGCTTCAAAGGGAGGAAGGCAGATGGGGAAGAGGAGAAAAACTCCTTCATTCAAACCCTTTCATAGACACTAATCCCATTCACACCCCAAAGGCCACAGTTCCTGATACTGCTGCATTCAAAATTAAGCTTCAACATGAATTTCAGAGTGGACAAAAACATCCAAACCGTAGTAAAGAAGTCTCTGCAATTGCCACCCAGATCTTGAAATAAAGAGGAGTAATCCTGTGAAAATGGCATAGAGAAGGACCAGAGGAGGAAACCAAACAAGGCTGATGAAAGAGGAGGAACTAATGGAATTAAACACAAGCATTTCCAGTGGTCACATCTGGGCAGGGTGCTCATCAGCACCGTGGTGAGAAACACACTTAGCTATCACTAGGTTTGCATGTGCAGCAGCATTTTGCTGGTTGGTGTATGTGAACACATATTGATTGCAAATGCTTTGTAGTCCGTAACATAACAGAGGATTGCTAAATCCTAAATGATTCTTTTTACCTCAGAAAACCATGAAGTAATGGTAAAAGTAGCTAGGAATTAATAATAAAGTGTATTTTTAAAGACAGAAATATAACTAAGATAAAACCCAAGAAATGATTGAAATTAAGATTTGGTGTCTGGATTAGGGGGTTGATCAGATAATAGCCTTTTGATGGGACCCTGGATAAATAAGGCTGAATCTCTTTCTTCCAAGCACTTTACTTTCAGGGTAGATATTGTTCAATTTAGAAACATTAGGAAAAGATTTCTGAATTTCAGTATCTGAAGTCATTCTTTCTAAAATGTTGTATGATGTTCAAGAAATACCACATGGTTAAGGGAAAGTTACTGTTTTAAAGGAGCGTACATATTTATTTTTATAAGACAATTTAGGCCTTCATTTATAAAGGGAAGTAATATGGGGTATAAAAATAGGTTATTGGACTATATCAAAATACAACACTCAATTCTTGTTCTTATGAGGTTTTCAATCTAGGTGAGGATCAAGATTAGACTTCTGAAGCCAAGCAAGCATGTTAGTGTTATCTTGTTGAGAACTCTGTGTCCAGCATAGATACATACCTGTATGTATGTATAGATACATACCTGTATCAGAAGACTGTGAAGCCACTGCAATGAGGCTAAGAAGGGAAGTGTGGACAAAATGGAGATTGTTATGGTTTGTGTATAGATGTCCTCCCAAAGCCTCATGTAGTTGCAGGGTGGGCATGTAGAGTTTTTGATTAATTTATGGTCCAGTGTTGGAATTATGGATGTGAGTGCTACACCTGCCCTGGGGTGGGTAGCTTGCATACAATATAAAGCAGAGAAAGAGCCTTGCTCTCTGCCACTCCTCCCTTTTGCTTTTATTGCTTTTGCTGTTTTCCGCAGCTATCATCAGTTGCCCTCTGCCATGTGCCACCCTGCCTTGGAGCCAGCCGAGTACGGACTGAAATCTCCACAAACTGTGAGCTAGATAAACCTTTCCTTCCTTAACTTTGGGTGTCAGGTATTTGTCCCAGCAGAGAGAGAAAAGTAACCAAGGCAGAGATTGAGCTCGGTCAAGGGGGAGGAGGCAAGCAGTAAACTCTTTCAAAATGGGTAGCAGCAGACAAGCGTGATAGTTGGAGAGGTTTTGTGCTTTAAGGTGGAGTAAATGTGTAGAATACAGAAAGGTTCTGGGTAGAAGAAGAAATCTGTTCAGGAGAGGAAGCAGATCATGGTAGAGATAATACGCTTAAGTCAGTGAGAACTTGAGGTCTTGTCCACCACTATGAGGATTGATGTCTCCTAGGATAAAGGACATGACATCTTTTTTATCAGGAAGTGAGTGCCTTCACTATGGGTTGTTACGGTTAGTTGCAGAAGGGCAAAGAGATCCTTATATGACTTTTCTGTTTTGTGAATAAAAGATGCTGTGACTTTCTGGGATAAGAGACAAAGGCTTGCTGTGTGGTTTTTTGAATAATCAATCCATTCAATAGTAGATATGTGTAGTATTTCCTTGGTGTTCTGCCAAGGTGGTATTTTCTTAAGGAGAGGGGGCACAGTGACTGGACTTTAAAGAATTTGAGCAGATTTGTGAATAAAGTCACCTGATCTTGCTGCTGTGCATACTGAAGCTTTTATCAAGGCTCTGATCAGAAGATAGGTTCCTCACCTTCCCACTGGCCAGCAAAGCTACCTTCAGATCTGAACTGCTCATTAATGTGGAGAAGGCCTCCCTTGGAGGACCACCAATAGTCCTTACCACTGTCCTTAGTCAACTTCAAACATAAAGATCTGTGGACAAGTGGCAGTAACATTCTCTTTCTCAGTTTCTATAAGCCTATGAGAGATAAATCTCTCTTTAATTAAAACAGAGTGAGTGTGAATGTCAGAGTCATATCACAGTGGTATCACCTACAGACTCAATGACCTTGGCCATGTTAACTATCCTCTGAGATAATGATATCTTCTTATTGGAAGGATAAATCTGTAAGTATTGACCCAGAGGAGCATGCACAAATTGAAGCTTTTATCCCCTATCAACTCATTTATCAGTGGAAAACTGGAAATTTCTTTGGGATAAAAACCACTTTAAAATTTTGAAAATATGGTTTAGTACTAAAGAAAAAGATTCATCACACCACCATGAATACTGTTCAAAAGTGAAAGTAATTCATGAATTAATTTGAAGGAATCAAACATATTTCCAACAAGGCATGAAACTAAAAATGTAAAACTATTCCTCCACCCTACAATATGTTTCCTCAATGATTTTCATCACTTACAGTTTCTTTCTTGGTGCTGCATTTATGTTAATGTATGAATTGCTATGCACATCTATTATATATTATTTCTTTATATCAAAGTGTCTGTTGGTCTTTTAAATTCAAAACTTTGCTTGAGGAATAAATTTTCATGACTCAACCTAACTGCAAAACTTTTGAATCTACAGTAATTAATATGCTGTTTTTAAAAACAGGTTATTATGATGTAGTAGAAATTCGCTAATAGAACTTCATAAAATTTTAATGTATAAAGGAAACTTCCAACAAACAAAGATGAAGAGCAGAGTCAACACATTCGTGGAGAAAGATGTCAACCGCAAACTTGGGAGAACACTTCTGTTCTCTCATCTTGCAAGCACTTTGGAGCAGCCACAGAAAATATGAATGGTAAACAGGAAAAACAATAACAAAATGCAAGAAAAGATGTCTTCAGTGTTTAGTCACCAAGAGAATGCAATATAAAAGTAAAATGAGTTACAATCTCAATAAAGTTTAAAAAAAGGAAGACTGATGATCACGGTGTGGGACCACTCATACCATATATTAACAGGAAGAATGTAAAGCAGCACAACTTCCTTGGAAAACTAGCAATTGCTAATAAAATTAAACTTATACCTACCCTGTAGCTTAGGAACGTCATTTCTAGGCATTACCAATGAGAAAAACGTATGGATGCAAAATATTTTATTTTGGTGTCATATTACAAACGCAGTGGTGTGAACTTGTAATTGTTCTAGCACTCTGGAAGTTGAGGCAGGAGGATCCTGAGTTTGAGCACAGCCTGGGTAATTTAGTGTGACCACATTTCAAAATTTAAAATAAAAAGGTTGGCGGGCAGCTCAGTGCAAGGGCTTTGGGTTAAACCCTCAGTATTGCAAAAAAGGTAGTAGCATTTTTATTCATCACTATCCCAAAGTAAGAATGATACAGATTTCTATCAATTGAGAGAATGGGTAAACTATAATCACACAAAGGAATGCTAACCAAACATAAAAAAGAGTAAATTGCTGATAATGTAGCATTATGGTTGAGTTATAAACATGTTGATCTAAGAAGAAAAACAATATTCTATATGATCTCATTTATATGAATGTCATGAACAGATAAAACTATTTGGATGAAATCAATAAATACAGTTATTGCCCATAAGAGTTGAGAATTTACTGGAAGGACCCATGGAGTGTGTGGTATGATAGGGGCATCCTCCTCTTGAATGGAACACTGGCTATAGGCACATATGTGGGTCAACATCTATAGAATCATACATTTAAGATCTGTGCATTTCTTTATGTAAACATCTTGACTCAATTAAAATAGATCCAATAAATCTTTCTGCCTTAAGACAAACATGTCAATATCGTTTGTTAAAATATTTTTCAAGCATCCTCTAATATTAATAACTTGAAATTGGTTTAGGACCAATAATTGTTAGAATCCTTTCCAAATCTGATTCTATAGTTTTTAATATTACATTCAATTTGATTCACTGGGGGCACAGCTTTGCTTTCTGAGTTCTGTGTGGAGTAGTACGCTTTGTAAAAATCTGTGTCAATTCTTCTTCGGCCAATTGTCTCCTAAAAATCCAGGAAATGCACAAAAGGGGTTGAATATGTAAATTCCCTTTGTTTAAGCATCCTTTCATTTTTTGCTTTGTTGGACATGGCCTCAGGATGGCATTGCGAGACGAGTTCACTTGGATATTCGTGTTTTATTTAGAGAAATGTGGAGGGACCCTGAGGTAAAGAGTAGATGCAGTACAACAGAATAAGGGACTTGATTAAGGTCAGCATCCCAAGCAAGAGATTTTGGGGAAGTGTCATTGCTGGTCTGACTGGGGAGAGCTTTTTTTAAGGATAAAGGTTTGTTTAATTTAATGTGGTTGAGATGAAGAAAGGCATGAGAAGCCAAGAGAAGATTGATAACAGCGAAGATAAGACAGAAAATGCAGAGTCAGGGCAGCTGCTTGCCAGCATTCATGGAATGACAGTGATAATTTGGATGAGCTAGAGGCCGAAGATAAAAGCACAATAAATTTCCAGAAAGCTAGATTACTGAGTGAGCCATTCAAAATTAAAAAGCTACAGAAATCACAGTTTTAGAATAAAGAATATCTGTTTTTAATTAAATTTATAAATTTAATTTTCATTTCACTTGTCTCTTACTCAAAAAACAAAAAAGTTCCAGTAAAAGATATATATCTTTATATATATGTCATTTTCAAGTCATCTTAAAGCTATACTCAAAATCTTTTATTTTTCCAAGCTTTTTCTTTTCCATTGAACTTAGTATTTTTGTTACCATGACAACACATTGTATCACAATTCCTTCTTTCTTTTTGTATTGTACTAAGGATTGTTGAAAAAGTATAGTAAAAAATGATCTTCCATTTGGTTACACTTATCCATCTTCTTTTACATCTAAGGGGTATTTTAAAAAACCATCACAGGTTACCCAGATTTGCAAAGATAGTGACAGTGGTGTGATGGATTTCTTAATGAAGGTGTCTTATTCTGAAAGTTCTGCTGAGTGGATGGATGACAAGTATTAGGCACTGGAGCATTGAAACTCTTCTTCATGAGGAATTTAGCAGAAGGGTGGGACACTGTGCTTCACATGAACCAGTTGACAGTCATTTGGGACAAATTAAGGATGTTATGAAAACTTCTGTAACACATGTGGATAACAAAGACACCAGGTAAAAGAATTATCATATTCTTACAGCTCAACATCTTCCCTCAGAGTTGGAGGTCCGAGTTCATAGAGAAGTGAAAGGCTGGGTATTCAACGGGTGATGGTTCCTTACCAATGCATCTTGGAAAAACAAATAAAAAAGCACTTCTTCGTCACTTTTCATAAACTGACAATGAATCAGAAGCCTGCCACTGTTTTTCCTCAGAGCTGACCAGTGATTATGAAACCAAGATTGTTAGACTTGAACTGTTTCATGGTTTTGCCATTGTTGTTTTTGTTTTTTAACAGAGCAAGTTTGGGAAAACAACAGTTGAAACATCAACAAATGGTATCACCATGAAATCTCCCTGAGAATGCAAACATCACTTTCTCCACACTTTTATTACACTTTGTGTTGAGTATCACACAGAATATCTCAAGAAAATGGAAACAATCCAAATTTGCCATTGATAAAATGAGTTAGTAAACTGAACTCTTAGGAATTATGATGCTTAATAATCATTTTAGCCTGCATAGAAAACAGGGTTCAACATTTCCCAAACTTGAAAATGTGGTTTGTTTAATTATTAAAAGTCATAGTTTGTAGTACATAATACATTTTATCCTAAGATTCTACCCCATGTTAATGACTCTGAATATAGCCCAGTCTCCTTTGAATATAAAGTACCAATTCACTGTGTAGTATTCCTGTCACAGGTAGAAAAAAGTAAGCATTTAAATCTAGTTAACATGCTAGAACTTGTTTATTTTACTTCTCATTACCATAACTGAATGAGTCAGATTTTCTGTCTTGATAATGTACATTATTACGTAAGGATGTTTTTATATTTCCACAGATCTGTTTTCAGGAAGAAATCAAACCATTGAACAGCGGCTATAAAGGAGGAAAAAAGGAATGCTGAAGAGCCTGACTTGGGCGCATCCTGATAATGACATCTGACAAGCCGGAGCCCTCCCCTTTCTGTCAGCCACCTCCGCTGGAACAACTCCACAGGACGCAGAGAAGGGTAGTTTAGGGGCAGGAGGAAGGCAAAGCAATCTCGTGGGCTCCTGAATAAAGGAACGTAAAAGACGAGAGGCAAAAGCCATGGCCTTTGATGACAAATTGGTGGCCACTTTTCTTCACCTTTAGGACCAACCCAATCTTTAGGGGCCCTTAAAAAGCAAGTTTCCCTTCCTACCAATGATTTTGAAAACTTCTAGGCAATTACCATACATGGATCCTCTGAAAATCCTCCCAAACATTTCTATCATTTTGCTTACAATGTTCTTTTCCTTTTTCTACTCCCTTTTCTTCTAATCCACACCACTCAAACAACCACATGACCTGAAATAAGACGATTCTTAACCAGTTTTGAAAGAAGGTGATTGTACTCACTAAAGATGTGCTCAAATCATGGGAGATGCCAGTAAATATCTGAGATCCATATCCTGTGAATTATCTACTCTTTAGAAAGTATTTCAGCGTATCAATTTTCAAACACAAACCTGCTTTCTCCATTTAATTCTTTAGTTGTATCATCACAAGAGAAAATTAATCAGTTCAGGATGATTTCATGTAATCCTAGCTGGATTTGTGTCCAAATATCAGGGGCTTCTGAGAAACAGGGAGGAACAAAGGTTGTAAGATGCCTGTGTGCTATCCAGTCGCTAGCCACTGGATAGCAGAGAGTGCTGTCACTGTCATAATTACATAGTCTTTCCTTTAAAAATGTTTGTCTATCGCTCCTGGGCCTCGTGGGAAGGTGGATCCTCCCTTGACTTTTCTGAGCGCAACTGCATGGTTTTGAATCTTTCAGTCACATGGCCTTCCATAACCCCCTCCCTAAACAGGCCAGCATAGGGCCGTAGGAGGCAGGATAAAAGATCCATCTCATAAACATACATTAAATTCTAATTTGAACTTCCCTCTTTCATTACCTCCCCTCTCTTGTGCTCCTCTTCTTTCCTTTTTCTCCAGGGAAAGGAGTTTTTCTTAGCACCCCTGCTGAAAGAAAATTGGCTTTAAATAAAATAACCAAATATTTAGCAATGTTTTATTCACATGCTATTGATCTTGACTTCTTAAAGTTAAAAGCCAAGGTCCCGTTTCCCTGAGGCTAGTGATCATTAAATGCCCAGCTACAATCAAATTAAAACCAAATTTCTTCCCCATCAATCTCCATGCCTCTTCAATCTGTGTCTCACTTCAGCCTCCAAGCTCTCAGTAATTCAAACACATTTCTTTCTCAAGGCTGACTCTCTCAGACAATAATGGTGACATGTAAAATAGCATGAGCCTGTGAGAGTAGCGGTTCCTTCAAGATCTCCAGTACTTGGGAAATAGTACAGATACTAGAAGAAGTTCTCCCATGTGTAGTTGGGGCATTATTCTCCCAGGAGGACTTGGAGTTAGGAACAAGCACTTCATTCCCCTTGCCCTGGGCCTTGAGCCCACTAGATGCTCATTCATGGGGTGCTTCTCCTAGGTTTAAATCAATAGATGACATGTACTGGTTATAATCTGACTTTCTGATCCTAGCCTGGCCCACTCTTGCTGTAGTCTTTGTCTTATTGCTTGCCTTTGTCTATGTTGTCTAAGAAAGAAGACATCACAGACTCAGGCTCTGTGAGCACCTGTGAGGCTCTCTTGAACTTTTTGAGATCCCCTAACCTGCCTTGGACCACCTTGTGCTACCAAATGTGTGTTTTCTCACAGAGATGTTCTTCTGTGAAAAGCCTGGATTTTCTACAAGCAGCACAAAGAGAATGGTCCTGTTCTTCCCTGTTCCTGCTTGTCTATCTAGTGTCACCTCCTCTGAACAAGGACCCTGTTCCTTCAAGCTCCTAAAGTTGGAAAGTCCAATGCCTTTCCCCCAAGAACAGGCTCCTTGAAAGTACCCCCATGTCCTCCTATTTTAGGGTAAATGCAGGCAAGGAGCAGTTTAGCAGGATAAGGCCCAACTCCTCTGTTCTCAAGGACTTAGCAACTGTGTTCGCTACAGGAAATTTCACTTCAACAAGTAGGTAAAGACTAATCTTAAATACAAAATATAAGAGGGGGCCTCCCTTCTTTTCTTCCTCTGTGAAATATCCTTGAAACATTTCAGAAGTATAGAGCATGATGGAGGTTCTTCAAAAGGCTGAACTCATTGCAATCCACTGATCTTATCACAAGAATTCTTTTTCCTCTGTACTGTTTACTCTGCTGTGGAGTCCTGAGCATTGTGTTACTATCAGCACAGCTCTCAGTCCAGAATTTTCATCAGCCAGGGAGGGGGATGGTTCTACAGAGAATCCAAAAAAATCCCAGGTGACCCTCATGCACAGTGAGTACAAGTATCAAACATTAAATTCAAGGGTGAGAGAAATGTCTGTTGCTTTATAATCAAATTTTGTTCATACCTTTAGCCCCAAATCATGAAATTATTTAAATTTCTTGTTACTTAGATACAACATGAGGGTAAATATCTGGTTTAACTTCTAATATGGTAGGTGGAAATAAACAAAATAGAATGTTATGAACATAAAATGTTATAAGAAAAAATTAGGAAAAAATCTGTTTCATTCCATTGATGTATAATGAGCTCCATGAGATGTTTTAAAACAAAATGAGACTCAGGACTAGGATCAGAAAGTCAGATTATAACCAGTACATGTCATCTACTCAGGAAAGGGGAGAGCTCTGTAAGAACTAATGTCCATACAAAGTGAATAATTTTAAAACTATATATAGGAAAACTACATAATACATTTAATATAAAATATATGTGAAACATTTTAACTTCCTGAGAGAGTGGTTATTAATAGGACATAGTAAATCATGACCAAAATAATTAGAATAGATTACTGCTCTAACATGGATCATTATTGAATTGACCAATTCATTCTATAGGACAAATTATGCAGCCTGAAGGATAACAAGTATGAGTGTAGAGAAGCAAATGTAATTATGCTGAGCTATATAAGAAGAGTTCTACAACATAGTTCTGGGAATATTTTTTCAAAGTGAATTGACCTTGGGAATTCCACCAGAATGAAGTTGGCCATGGTCACTGTCCTCAAGGAAGACTGTGGGTTTGGAATCTGTAAATATGCAGATATCTATGTATAGGATTCATCCAAATAATGCATGGACCCCCAGGCTCCGGAGCAAAGATTGTGAATTACAAACATTCTGGGCATCTGGGCTACTGAATGCTGAGTGTGCTGCTGGGCATGAAATTGTCTTCAAAACACCTTCCTCTCATTGTCCTCATAATTTTCCCCAAGCCCTTTCTGTGAAAGAAAACTATGCCTCCTGAGAGTTTCCTTGAAGGGACTATGTGGCCAGACAAGTCTCAGATCCTGAGAATATTTTCTTAGTCCACATGATACAGTGGGCTGGGTGGGGAGAGTATGGTATGAAAACCATTCCTACATCATTCAATGCAGAATTTACCAGGCTCATCAGAGCATGCAGGCTGCATTTATATGTTTCTTGTCAATTTGCTAACATCCTGCACAACTGGTGTTCTGAGGAACATATCAGAAATACCGGGCTTAACTGATGTCTCAAGATGCATGGAAAAATCTTTTGTCTGTCCAGTAAATTTATAGATTTTTACCTCTAACCACTTTATAGTTTCATTTGTATTAAAAAAAAATTGAGCAGAAGGAGAACCAGTGGCTAAACATTATTAGGAGTTAGGCTTTATCTCAAAATAAGAACATCTCCATGGCAACTTGACTGCCCAAGTCATACCTTCAGTGTAAGGACTATTCTGCTAATTAACTCTGCCAAACTGAATTTTTGATTCTGTGCTTTTCTGGCATAGATCTAAGGAACTGATCTGGTTTTTACCCCTAGCCAACACCGTTGGTGTGCTATGGATCTCTGATTTTAAAAATAAAATTTTTATTTAGAACTCCTAAAAAAGTTAACTTTAAGGGAAAGAGGAAATGTCCACTCTCTGCTCCCTGTTCTGATGCTGAGTGGCCAGCTCTTTACAGAGTCGGATACACTAGAGTATCTTTCAGTGTGTATAGAAGCAACCTGGAGTGAGTTTGGGGCATGAAATAGGCATATGTTCATACAAAAATGTGGGAGGAGATTGAGGAGCCCTTAAAAAAAGAGAAAGGGGAGTTTTGAATGAAGATGATGGTCATGAGAAATGGAAGAGGAGCTAAAAGTCTTTCAAGAACAAGGAATTAAAATATTCTAATTTCATTTGTTTATACTATTGAATGTAAGTTTCCTCCCCACCTCTTCCACAATTGGCTGAGAGCTACAGCATCACAAATGTGTGTTCTTCTCTGTGTTCTGTGTATTTATGCAAGCAACTGTGTAGAACTAAGGGACTTGAGAAAGGTTTAGGTTGGGGTAGATGGAAACAAGTGAGATATTTTGAACTTTATGTCAGGGTGGACTGGGACAGCTCTATCCACCCTGACCAAAGCTTCCCTAGACCAGGCAGAGAGGTGCTGGCATTCCAGTGAAAGTTTAATTTTGTACTGGCAACCTAGAAGTGCAATGTAAAGGGAGTCTTTCTTTTCTTCCCCAATTTAGTAATTGGGGAGTTATATCTAATAATCATGCTTAAGTATGGGTGTAAAAGCAGGAAGGAAAGAGGGCTATCCTCTCTGGATGGTTAGAGTATAAACTGGTGCAGTCTTCGCATAACGAATCTGGCAACGTGCATTAAAGGTCTCAGTCACAGTCATATGCATTAACTCAGGAATTCTATCCCTTGGAATTAGCTATAGGAATTGAGATTTATGGAAAATCTATGGGTATTGATATCTTCTACACAATTATGTACAAATACAAAAATGGATATCATCTAAATATTTAATAAAGACAATTGACTAAAATATTCATTACAAAATAACACAAAATTTTCCTCCTTTTCCTTGCTGTGCTCTCTCCTTTTACTTTCCTCTTTTCTCTGTCCCTGTCTTTCTCTCTTTCCATAAGTGCGCATCTATAAGAGCGTCTACATGCATTCACATTCATCAAAAATATTTTATTGTGGAAAATATTAAACATATTGAGAAGTTTAAGAAAAGTCTGAAGCACTACACAAATTATGGGAGAATATTGAACTGTTGTGATAATGATACAGATTATATTCCAGGATGAACTGTCCCATATTTAGAATGTGATTGTCTCCAGATAATGAGATTAGATGAAATGTTTTCTTGCTTTATGTCCCTTGCTTATAATCCCCATATTCTAAAATTTCCACTATTAATATGCATTTTCTTCTACTCATCAAAAAACTACATGAACAAATGAGCTGTAGGCACAATGGTAGATTCAAAGTGTTATTAATGGTTTGAGATGCTAGATCACTTTAAAAAAAACTCTATTTTTGTCACGTTTAAAGGCCCATTCTTGGTATCTGCTTGGACAATAGAATGGAAAGCTTGAAAGAGAACTGAAGTTTGGGAGGTGACCCAGTGTAAGGCCAACCCAACCTCTGGGTTTTAATTGATCAGTAATATTTTAAAACAGTATACACAGTTTCAAAATTTTGTAAATACAAGAATACTGTATGGAAAATTCACTGTAGATGTGTGTCCTATTCCAGTTTATGTATTTTGACCACAATAGTAAGCTTCATAGAAGATAAAAAATACTTTATATAAAGTAATCATTTCAAATCAATTTT
>NW_004955429.1:2006505-2013414 GCF_000276665.1 Chinchilla lanigera | reverse complement strand
TGTGTGTGTGTGTGTGTGTGTGAGAGAGAGAGAGAGAGAGAGAGAGAGAGAGAGAGAGAGAGAGAGAGAGATTGAGATTAATGAAAAGAAAATAAAGGTAGATACCATAAAGCCTTCTGCTTCTCTTACACAGTGTTTCCTTCAGCTGTCAATTAATGTTTAAACAAAAGTATTTAAAGACAGTTGATCTCCATTTATTCTGCCTTCTCTCTAAAATGTTTTTTCTTACAGAGTCTCATTAAGTCACATGAACAGCTATACCAAGTTGTTATGGCAACAGGAATTTTAAAAGTAAATTAATTTTGCTACAAGGTGTTATTAAGCTCAGGTAAGGGTAGCCTTGAATGGTAACAGTTCCTCTCAGTTCTACTAGAACACTATGTACGGCTCCCATTGAGTTGGAAGAGCTGCACTGGGAAGAGAATATCCTTGATGTATGACCACCACTTAACAACTCATCAGAAATACAACCATAAATTATGTTGATTTTATGGCAAATTTGTATATCTCACTTTTAATCCTCTGTAAAATTATGTATCAAAAGAGTCATGGAGCTGACTGGTCCATTAGGTTCCAATGAACACACACTAACAAGAAGTTATAATTTAGATTTCCTTTTTGAAATGACAATGAACAAGAGAACTTTACACTATGTAAAGTTTTGACTTTCTGATTTCAGGGTAAGTACTTAAAAGGCTTGGGCATAAATTAATATTAGAAATGAGCAACTGCACAGAGAACAGGGTGGTTTGAGGTTTTTTCACTGAGAAAAGTTCTGAGTTTCATATGTTTAAGTTCTTTCTTTGTAATTTGGGATTTTCTAAGCTTGTATTTCCCACAGTTTCAGGAGGTAAGGAGCTGGGGGTTTTTTTGTTGTTGATTTTAAGACTAGGAAAGTCTTCCACAGTCAAACAATCGTGGGCTAAGGTTCATAACATCATTCCCCTTCCCTTTAAAATGTCACAGCATACTTTTGCAAATTAAAACTACTGCCAAGTCTTACCAGAAAAAAACACATATTGTGTCTAACCCAATACTTCACAGGTGTTTTTGTCATTCAACTTATTTTTTAAATTTTTTTTATTTTAAAGAGAGTAGTACATGAGAAACAAACAAAAAAAATAGAACAGTAGCAGCATACCAGTACCACGAACATAAACAAATCAAAGCAAGAACATTCAAAGTGATACAGGGTCTCGAGATAATACAAGTCAGCAGTGGTTGTCACATTGCATATCGCTATCCTCAACTACATTGCTCAGATTATCAGATGTAAGAATGAAAGATTGCTCAAACCATTAAAGAGAATCAGAAAATAATTCTTCAATAAAACATTAGTGATAATACAGAGTTTCACTAGACAAGACCGTAGGAGTTCACCATTGTAATTCCATTGCATATTGTTACCTTCAAATCAGTTGCTCAGACCACCAGACACAGCATGCACAATCAATCAGAACATAAAAAATTATGAGCATTAACTGTTCATTTCCATACACCATCAGACAACAGCAATACAGTCATCGCAGCTATACATATATATATTTATGTTTTGTGTTCCTTATTTATATTAACATATAAATAACAGCAGGATACGGTTTGAGAAATGCTGCTTAGACTGAAATTTTGCGGTTGATATTAGTGATAGCTAAATATGGCTACTATACTTTAAAAATACCTTCAAGTTTAGAAATATTTATTTCCTTTTAACTAATTGCCAGCATTCATGCCTTTTCTGCTCCTTTATACAATATCGTAGACTCTGACAACATCTTATTTATTGGTACGGAATGCGCATGTAGGCTCCTTGGTACAGGACAAACGTGCGTGCACCCCCGCTCATGCAGATGTATATGCCCATGTACATGTTCTGATAGACAGAAGAGTGGTGAAAGCAGTGGTCACGCTCATGCTGATTTTCAAGAGTATGTGTTGGCATAAAGAAAAACCTGTCACTAACCCCGCAAGGCAGGTGTACACAGGACAGCCTGGAATTTCTCGAAGTAAAACTGAAACGAAGAAAGCAGCAGAACAATAGCGATAGTCCAGAGGTAACCACAGAGCCTGGATGTGGTGAATCCCCAAAAAAGGACACCTCCCTCCTCTCTCTGCGAAAAGTACTGTGATCACATAGGCCTTGGCACCTGTGTGGGAGAGCCTGATAAACTTTATTGGTTTGGAAGCTGTCACAGAGCTTCACCAGAAGGAATCTAGCCAGGAAACAAAAGCAAAGCCAGACCCATGGGATACTTTACTCCCTTCGTGGATTTGGGATTTTTTTCTTTTTTTTCTTAGACTCTGCTCTGTTCTTCTGTCCTCGTTGAAATGTTTGCTCAGCATATTGTACATCTGAAAGAAGAGCTAATTTGCAATGACTTAAAAAAGCATCAAAGCAGTAGAATGAATTTCCCTGAGTATCTGCACATATTTTTAAAAGGTACATAAAATTATATTACTGTTCCTTACACCTACATCTTTTGAGGCCATTAGGGGAAAAGATTCAGAAAAGGGTGGTCTAAAAAGAAAAAAAAGGAAGTTCAGAGGAAGGTGGACTTCTAACCGGAGGCCTCAAAGCCGAATGTGGAAGCCTCCTCCATCATATAGGAGCAACTACCTGCAGGTCTTTGTTTCACCTGGGGATTGAGAAAAAAAAAAAAAAAAAGGAGTACTGCCAGGTAGCAAGAGATGGCATCCAGCAGCCTGCATGGGCATCCTCAGAGGGCTCCAGAGAAAGCTACCATTGGAGCTGTGGGAAGCAGCCTTGCAGCGGTGGAATGGGTGGGCTTGCTGCACGGTGAGAAATGCAGCTAAAGCAAGGCCAGGAATGGTGCATGTGTGAATCTTGAAACAGAAGCAAATACAGGTGCTGCCAACCAAAATGCTGTTCTCAGTCTAAGCAAAATGACAGAGGGCCTTGCTATGCACGAGGTGCTCTGCTAGGGGAAAAGGACACTTAAAGGTGACGGGTCAGTATGCCTCCCTTATGGGAAGCGTGGAGGAGCTGAAAAGCTAATGTATAACGCGATGGGCAGCCTGATGGTAGACATCAGAGACCATCTGACAACAGAGACAGAAGTGCTGCAGTGAGGTTTCACTGGTCTCCAGTGCCTTTTTCTGACCCATCTGCTGGGAATCCTGGGGGAAAAGGCTATTGGGGTCTTGGTCTCCAGCACCCTACACAGGTGTAGCAATACACTTTTGCTGAGAGTGTATTGCAATACACATTCTGTAGATGAGACATTTCTCCCATTCTCTGGTTAGTCTATAAAAACATGAAATTTTAGAGGTCAAGTATGTGTTGTGTACTGAGTTTATAAAGTTATGGAGCAAATGGATGGATAAAAGAGTCTTCACCATTTAGGGTTATTACATTTGGAACTTATGGCATAAAAAGGAACTTCCAGGAGCTCAAACGGAAGGAGAAATGTAAGACATGCACCTTCTGGGTGCCACAGACAGGGTTATCTGGGTGAGCACAGGCGAAGTTTTGAAGGAGGCGTTGGTCTTCTGATGAGCCTTTGAGGGTAACTGAGGAGGAGAGGTGAGTGAGGAATGCAGATGGGGCCAGCAGCAGAGGCCGCGAGGCCAGGAGGGCTCGGTGCTGGGGGAGCAACGCTCAATTTGTCGGAACCCGGGGGCTCATGTACAGGACAGGAGGCTGCACCTGAGGATGGAACATGTCATAGAAAACCTCCAAGGCCATGAAGAGCCAGTCTATTTCTCAGAAGGCACAAGATGCATTGGAGAGCTGGTTTCCGGAGTCAGAGCGGTGGGAAGATATGGAGGTGAGCTATGCCCGAACCATGGTGGGGAAAATGAAAGCGATTCTTCCGTACTTGTTTGCTTTACTTGTAAAAGACATTACTGCTGTTATTGCATCCTGAACTCTAATGTTTCTTTTAAATCACTGCTTGGATTAAACGTTATATGGCTTGTAATGAGAACGGTAAAATGCGTTCTTCCTATTCTTGTAATTGGAATAACAACTATAGAATAAAACAACAAAACAGTCCAGACAATGAAAACAATCGTTAACCCACTTTTATTAGCACTGTGGCCAAATCATATTTTTATAAATTATAGTCCAATAGAGGCAAATGTGCCCACAAATTCCTTGTTAACAAGGTCACCAGTATAATTTGAATATTTTCCACAGCTGTTGCTCTCACACCTAAAGAGGGAACTGGCTTCTGCTATGTAGGGCAAGTGAACCAGAATGCTAATGAGTCTAACAGATCGGTTCAAAATAGAAGCACAAACCTTCAATTCATGAGGACATGACAGTTATGAAACCAAAGCCCAGGAGATGGTCTGTGTTCAGGAATTCAACACTGCAATGTTGTTTGAATATTTGACATAGTTCTTGGCCCAGGCTTGGCAAAATTTGTTCACTATAAATAGAGGAACCAGGGAAAAGGTCACAAGAGCCCATATAACTTCTTGAACATGGGATTCAGTTTTGGGAGGCTCCATAACGAATACATTGAAAGTATACTTCATGTCCTCTCCAGCATAGAATTTCTGTAGAGAGGTCATCTCTGTAGCAATATTGTGCTGTGTGTGTGTTCCACAGATGTAGCAAAGCTAAAATTTGAATTCACGGTGATGAAGATGACATTAAATAATGTAAAAAAATGTGCTAAGAAGAATCCATTGTTGCTGACTACTTTATTTAAGTAGAGATTGGGGAACTAAGGGTACTTTTCAATGATACAGCTTCACTGTTGCTGCTTGTTTCCATTCCGTATGTACTGAGGAATTTCTCACTGGTCACTCACTATAGAGGCCGTAGAATGGGAACGGGCAGTATCACAAGAAATGGGAAAATGTGGTGCACAAGAAGGCATCCAGGTAGAGAGGTTGACATGCTGTGAAAGGCCGTGGGGTTTTCCGACTCAGTGTGATAAAATTGTCACAGTCCCTGTCTTACTCTCTCTCTCTTTCTCTCTGTCACATGGGGGCTCCTCTGTCTTATGTCATGGGCCACAGAAAGAAGTCCCTCACTAGATGTGAGCCTCTTGACCCTGGACCTCCAGCTGCCAGAACTGTAAGAAATAAATCTCTGTTCAGAATTTTCTAAAAATGTCGCCCAACTCCTACAAAAGTACAGTTGCATAAGCATGACCTACTAAAGACAAAATATACAAAACTGCTCAACTCCATCAAAATCCAGCAAAATTTCCCTGAGAAAAGAACCCCCCCTTGGAAAATACATTGTGATACTTATTCTCAACCAGTTCCCTGGAATTGAGGGGGAAAAGATTTTAAAAATTGCAGAAGTAGGAACTACTGCTTTAAAATCCTCCCAGATGTTGATTTGAGAAGTTGAAAGTTTTGAAGGCAGGCTTGATAGTTTAGCACGTGTGACAGAATTTCAGCTGGTATTTAGCTCATTCATAAGTTATTATTAATTATTCTTGGAAGAAAGGTGGGCATTTGGAGAAGTTCTGGTAAATCAGAGCGCTAGGTGTGAATTTAAAAAAAAAAAAAAAGAGGCTTCTAAAAGAGAATGAAAGGAACACATGGAGATTATCGCTTAGCTACCTAATAGGAAAATAAAGAGATAATTTATTCTAAAATACTAGCGATGATTTACCTAATTAGTCTTTGGCAGCTTGAAATGTGTGTGTGTGTTTTTCTTTTTAAGAAAGGCAATGCAGGAATTTGTGCTTGTGAAATGCGGGATTAATGAAGTGTAGATATAAAAACTGCATCCAGTTGCATTATGTAATTCCCTTGAGCAATTTTAATTACTGGGTATTTCAGGACCTCCTGAATTTTCTTAGAACTGAAAGTTATATTTTATCTTCAAGAAAAGTTACTTGGAGTTTTGCATCATGCTAAATGTTTTGCTCAGGGAGAGTCTTTTTTTATTATTTTCAGAGTTTATTTTACATAGGTTTTGGTAGCATGGGGGAAGTAAGCTACATGAACATAGAGAAATACTCTAACAATTTGTTTTGATTTAACATTCAACGAGGGAGAGATTTGTTTCCTCTGCAGATTTTAAGAGATTTAAATAGGGCTGTTTATGTTCAGCTCAATTAAGCTACTGATCATTCCATTTTCTTAGCGGTAAAGTGTCTGCAGCCCATTATTTCTTTAGAACCATAAAATGGACTGGGCTGCCCAAGCCATCACTGCTCAGTGTGTACAACCTGTGTGTAGATTATTAACTTTCCCTTCCAGCTCTGCTCCCATTAGATCTTGGTAAGTAGGCCTGAGGGTCTGGACTTGCTCCTTGTTAGAATAAAAAGGGAGAGCTAGCAAGTTCACATTTATTTCAAATAAAATCTATCCAACAACTGAATAATTGCAAGTCTTAGGACATTTAGAAAAAAAAAAATATGCTGACACTCCTCACAGACATCCCGGGGGAATTCTCCTGTTGAAGTCTGAGACAATGATAGATGTGACTCACTGGTAGGAAGATTCAGTTATGTCACACCGAGGTAACACCACAGGCACAGGTCATACAGATGGATACGTATGTTAGAGTAAAGAGGATCCCTTAGTTCATTTCCATCTGACTATTCTGTATTCTCTTTATGTCGGGTACCAAGGAAACAGGGGTAAACAGCCACATCCTGTCCTCTGGGAATCCCTGCCAGTTAAAAATGTCTATCACAATCGTAAGAGGAGAATTCTGCTAGCAAAGCCCAAGTAGCTCTTTTCTGATGCACTTTGAGTTCATGTTTCAACTTGAAAAATGAGGTGCACTACTTTTTAGTTTTTTTTTATTTTTAGTATTATTACTTTTTATTTTAATGAGAGAAAAAACAATAAAAATGGTACAGAATTTCAAAACAAGATGATAGGAAAGTAACAATGGTTACTATATTGCATATTGTGATCTTCAAAGTAGTTGTTCAGATTACCAGATATAGTCATGCAAAATTGAGGAAACAA
>NW_004955429.1:1964515-2005514 GCF_000276665.1 Chinchilla lanigera | reverse complement strand
GTAAGATCTCCAGATTTCACAAATAAAAATACAGGACACCATTAAATTCAAGTTTCTAATAAATAGTAGGTAATTGTTAGTATAAGTTTGTACCAAATCTTGCACAAGACATGTTTATTTCAAAAGTTATATACTGTATATTTGATACTTTGGCATGACCAGGAGTCACATATTTGCTTTTCATCCCAAAATAGAACAATGAGAAGCTGAGGGGCCTCGATCTTGGAAACCCTGGCAGACAGGACTCTCTTCCCTACAAGACACTTACTAATTCCAAATCCGGTGACTCACAATTACAGAGGCTAAGAGAGATGGCAAAACAATTATGGAAATAAAACTAATTGAACTGAATGTCAGGATTCAGCAAGGAAGAGGGCTTTAGTCAACTGCCCCACAATTAAATTCAGGAATGAATACCAGTACAAACTGCATCGTGTCCTCCAAAAGATGCTACCTAGTGTGTGGCTTGATCTCTGTCCAGTTTGGTCTTCCGTTAACCTGAGTCCATTTCACAGCTTGTTAGCGGAACAGCGCTTTCACATTCAAGTCCCTATATTAGTCTTGAGTTAGAAGTCCTTTCTTGGCTCAATGAACAGCTCAAACTCCTCACAACCTTCCAATCCCTCTTTAGCTCCTTCCCCACCACCTCTCCATTCCCCTGCTTTCCTCTCAGTCAGTTCTCTTCCCCTTTTTTCCTCAGACCCTAGGTCTCTGGGTAGGCTGTTTTCTGACCTTCATGCTTCCACATATCCTGGAATTTGACATTCCTATTTTCCTTCCTTGCCCTCCCAATGAAATAGGTCTGTATTCCAGCCCAAAGCTGCAGGTGAGAAGATACGAAGGCCACCTGGACCCCAATATTGAGCTTTGGACACCTAGGAAACCCCATCACCTCCCAGGAGCCTCACATCTGACTCAGACCCAGAGAATGAGGCCAGAAACATCATTGTCAAATATGCTTTAGTTGCAATCTACTTTAGAATGCTCTTTATTTTCTAAAATACAATGTGCATAAAAATATTCCACAAAACTCCCTTTCTCATCCAGTTCTCAAGAGACAACAAATATAATTAAATTCTTGCTCACTGTTTGAGAGTTATTCTTAATGCATATAAGAATGCAAGGTACTTTCTCCTGTCTTATACAATGGCTGGATATATGTACTCTTTGGCATCTTGCTTATTTTTAATTTAGGAGTATAAAATAAAAGATGCCATATTCAACAAAGAGTTTAGCACTTCTTTATAGATACATAGCATTGAAATTATTATAATTTATCTAATTACTGAACTAGGAATGAGAATTTATATTATTTCCAGGCTTTTGCTATCACTGGTACAATAAATAATCTTTCAAATAATTAATCATGTATGTGTTTGGGTTTCATCTATTGGGTGAATTCTTAAAAGTAGAAATACTAGGTACAGTACATAGTTGTAACTTTTATGCCATTACTAAATTTCACTTGGTAAAGTGTTTCTATCTATACTCCATCAGTGACGTAAGAATTTGCTCTATCCTCTTTAACTTTGACAAACCTTTTGTTCTTTGACAACATGATTGGCAGAAAATGTCTCCAATGGGCTTTAATTTGCACTGCTGTTATTACAAATGAGCATGAATGTATTTTCACTTGTTTAAGATCTATTTGTATTTCCTATCATTAACCTATCTGATTGTAAAATTTGCCCTTCTGTATATTCAGTTGTTGGCATTTTCTTATTTGTTGGAGCTCTTTATATATTAATGAGAAAAGCCATTGTAAAATAAGCCACAAATGTCTCTATAGTTTGTTATTTGTGTTTAGATTTTTGTTTTTGTTTTATGTAGCACAAATCAGTAATTATTGCTTTTCATAGCTTTTAGTTTTCATGTGATATTAGAACAGCTTTACTTACTTGAAATTATTTTAAAAATATCTCCCTATGGTTTACTCTATACATTTATTCATATTTTACACTGATACCCAAGTCCTCTAAAGTTCATTCTGCTACAAATCTTGATGTGTGAATTCATATTTTTCTGTAAAGAGCATTCAAATGCTCATGAAGTAACCCATGAGAGTAATTATATTTTGCAATTATTTAGTAATCATCATTTAAAAAATGTTGTACATAATTTCCAAATACAAGTCTAAATTTTGTACTGCTTTGAAGTGTACAAGAGGAGAGGATGTGTGAGGTATTTAGCCCATGTAAGGATTATGGCTTCCTTCTGAATGCAGTTGTGCCCTTTGCCCAGGTAAACATGCTCTTATACTTGACAGATATTTAGATTCGATAGGTTGAAAGTTGCTGCTATGGCTGTTATACATCAAACTGTGCACAATGCTAATACTTCTCCATTCTCCTAAATGTCCCCATTATTTTATCATCTTTGCATACAATTTATGATGATATAAAGGGTAACCATCATTAGTATTTTATCTTGCATTTAGACTGAGAAGGGAGAGGCAGTTGAAACTTGATTATTAAAGAAAAGCAGTGACCCAGTGGTATCATCAAACCTTTAGGAAGGAGCCTAATTATATCTCATTAAAAAGCCCAAAGCTCTCTTGTGATTTGGACATATCAGTACAACTCAATGTTTGATTCAAGGTTCTTTGCTTTATGCAGAATTCAGCTCTGAAAACTGGAGTGGAGATTACAGCCAGGTCTCTTCATGTGGAGGGACCATTGGCGGCAGTAACCATTTCTGCTATTGCAGGATAAGCGTTACTATTGCATTTTTTTTACTCATTTCACCCGATACAAATTGTCGACATTATTGTCTTTTTCAGTTCAATCATCCTCTATTATGGCTTTGTGAGTTTTCATATGATTTCACCTCAATTTCACATAATTTTTTCAGCAGTTCTAACTCCTTTATTACATATGCACTTATTTTCTCCTGAAAAATATATGTGTGGTGGTTGAGACTAGACACGGAATCAAGAATGAGACTTTTTTCCTTAAATAATTGAAGTGAAGTGATTTTTAAGGGGCATGAAAAACAAGAGCTCCACTTAGAACATCCCTTCTGGGATGTCCGTAAGTCATGCAGGAGATGTCAGGAAGAGTTGGGGGCATCTGGACTGCAGAGAGGCTCGGGAGTCTTCAGCAGAGAATATTAAAGGCACAGAAACGAGTGAAATTGCTCTGGCGATGGCGAAGCTAAGAAAGAGAGATGGGCCCAACGTTCGGCCATGGGGTTGGTGAGGGGAAGGCATCTGCAGGAGAGTGTGAGAGGTTGAATCCTGCTGCAGGGGAGATGGGATTGTATGTTCTGGAGAGCTCAAGGCCGGCAGGAGGTGAGAGAGTGGTCCTCTCCCAGTCCTCGTGGTGAGACCAGCCTCAATGTACCCCCAGCCTCAGGAAAATGTCTCAGTGACAATAAGACTGCAGATCAGACTGTACTGGAATGCCACTTGTACTGCTAATAAGAAATCAGAGAGAGCAAGGTTAGACATTCTAAAATAACTGACTGGCAGTTGTTCGTTTAGAAAAACAGCCCGTGTCTTTCCTCTGCTCTCACGTTACGATCAATACTCCAGTGAGCTGAGAAAGCCAAGACATGCAGATTTCTTCCTGCCTGCCGGCAAGTGGTCAGTTCTGCAGGGCACGGGCAGGCCTCCTCCGATCTGGCTCAGTTCTACATCAAGGAAATGGCATCTAAACCCGGAGATAGAGTCAGACGCTACAGTTGAGAGTTTTCCCTAATTGAGAGACCTCTGTACTCACTCCCTTCTTTGTAGATGTCAATTTTAAGCCCCAGGTGGTTTATGTGTGCTCCTGAGTGACTGTAGTCAATGAGATTCTCCCCACCACCACTTAAGCAGTTGGCTCCAGCAGTGCACAGCAGTCAGGGGAAGGCATCCAAGGATGTAACTACCCCCCAAAACTCTCCAAACCTTGTCCTTTGGGGTTTTCACAGGAACTTCTTTGTTTTTCTAACACTAGTAGGCTGGGCGGCGAAACCCAGAAAAACCTGTCTACTTAGATTCTTCTCCCTTCTCTGTGCAGCATTCCTCTCTCCAGGGCATGAGGCAGGAACCCCTGGAATGAAGAGAGCTTTATGACCAATTACTGAACATGAGTAGAGCAGAAAATTGACTGATGACCAGCTCCAAGTCCAAAAGATATGGGAAGATCAGAGTTTCTATAATCTTCCACAGGGAAGAGAAATTCTACTTTCTATGGCCTACCTCGGTGATGGAGTTCTGAGTCAAGAACCATGGATAAAAATATCATACCACTAGCAGGGAGAAGGGATGGATGCACTGGAGGTCGAGGGAGAATCAAGGAAGCATCATTTTATTTGTCTGGTCCTATAGACTATGAAGACAAACAATAGGAAAGCCAAGCAGGGCTGCTGGGCAGTGGGAAGTGTCCCTGTGGGATGTATGAGTGTAACTTCACAGAAAAGCCTTTGGTGAGTTTGTCCATCAGTGGTCAGCTGCTTGGTGGCAATTCGGCATAAGAGACAGAGTGGGCTGAGCCAGTGGGAAGGCTTTTCCAGGTGAGGAGCTGACCTTCCAGGAGGGAGGAGAAGGCGCTTGTGCGGGAGGTAGCATTCTGCACCTCAAAGAAGCAGCTTAACTTTATCTCTACAGGAAGATTAAATGACAAATTCTGTAACCCACTGACTGTTAAAATTTCAATCCACAGTTTTATAGACAGTAGTTTAAGTAAATTCTAATTTGAGACATAGACTCAGATCATCTTACATAAATTTCTCATTCATTCCATGTAACATTTCATGTTCGAAGTGTGAAATACGATGAAACTAAGCAAGACATGGGGTAGGCATTGGGGGGAGTGCCGTTGGGGCTGGTGAGAGATGGAAGAACTGATCTCTTGATAACCGCACACTTTACAAATGAGCTCTTGCACTCTCTGCCAAATTTCAATCTTAAATCATGATTCAGAGATTCAGTCGTGCATTTATAAAAGCAGAGGGGATGGCATGATGAAGTAGAACTAGAAGTCTACTTAGGGAAGTGGCAGAGAGTACCAGGAAAAGCCATCAGGTTATTAGGACATTCTCATGCTAAAGGCATCAGTTTGAATGTGTTTGTTATGAAGAAAACACTTCCATAGTAAAATAAAAATGCAACCAAAAGAAAACCTAACCTTGCCATAGGTCTTCTGAATCAGATTTTATTTATTTAATTGTTCTTTCCTGCAGTGTTGCTGGAGAAACTTGCCTCTTGAATTTTTACCCCCTGCAAATGCTTATGGGCTATTCTGGAGAGTTTCAATGAATGTTTTTCAAATTTTGTTCCAAGAAATAATGTCAGATTGACTGCCTGGAAGTCTACTGGGAAGATTTGGGGGGAAAAAGGAAGATTACAGGGTCATCTCCCTGAAAGTATTGCTTATAGGTTTCAGTGTAAGAATCTGTATTTAGAAACAAATTTTCTCAACAGATTAACATAGGCAGCCAGACTGGAGGAGAATCTCAAGTTGACACTATCTGATAGGACCATGAATAATTTTACATTATTTTCATAATAAAATATATCAAACTTGATAAAGTAGTGTGCAGTTAAGGTGGAGTTTTAACTTGATCTGCTTTGGGGCAGCCCAGGGATTCATGGGGCACCCCTAGGTTTGTCTGGGTAAGTCATGGATGCATGGCCTGGGGTCTACATCCAGTCCCACCTTCCTCTGCCAGCCTCCTCTGCTGTGCTAATCAGCCTCTGTAAGCTAAGCAGCTCCCAGCATGTTGTCTTTCCCTCAGAGCCAGCAGTCCGTGGATGGAAACCATGAGCACATTAAATCTATCCTCTAAGTTGTGGGCGTTGGGTATTTTGTCTCAGTGATAAGAAAGCTGACTCATGTAAATGTATAAAATGAGAGGATTTTGATCTTTGCTGATGCTTCCCTGAGCTGATATTTTAAAGATGATCCAATTAAGAGCAACTGCTATGGGGAACTACATTCTCCCCATTACCGCTGTCACAGGTAGAGTGCCCTGCTCCCTGCAGCACTGTCTCCATGTGCCATTTTTTACATAAAAGATGGAAGAGGCCACCAGCGCTCCCTGTTTTTTTTTCAGACTAATCTTGGATCCTGTGTTAGACACATTCATTTTCCAATCTCCTGTTGACCCTCAACTAAGCTGGCAAGAACAAGAAGTTCATAGGTCAGCTGATACCTAAGTCACAAAAAACTAATCACATCCCGCTACCACCTTGATTTTGGTCGAAGAGTGAGGTGCTAAGCTCAGTAAGGTATAGGTTAGTACCTAATCTGATAGATAACTATTTTATTTATTTTGGGATTTTTGAGGGCCCTGTCGAAGGTATAGACAGTTTCTCCCCCAATTTTCCTCTTTTTTCTCTCACTTTGTTCACTTTGCTTTGCTTTGCCTTTCTCTCCCTTCCCTAGCATCAGAAATTGAACCAGCAGGTACCCTAGCACTAAGTCACATTTTTAACATTTTTTGTATTTTACTTTGAGACAGGATCTCACTAAATTGCCTTGGCCAGCCTCAAACTTCTTGTCCTCCACTCTCAGCTTCCCATGTAGCTGGATTATAGGCCTGCACTGCTGCACTCAGCTATTTGTCTTCCTTCAGTAAGAAAGGGTCTGATATTTGAGGGCTGCAAGGCACCTCTAAATAAAGACCACATTTAGCAGACCCGCTAGCCGGTGACTGAGTGTTCCCAGCTGGATGGGTGGTGAGTGAGAGAAGGGCCCAGCTCCCAACAACCTCCTTAACTGGAGTGGGCACCTGTCCCTGCCTTCCCTCTTCCCTGCTGGTGGGGTGTGGGTGGAGACTGGGGCTGGAGCCACCTCCCTGACCCACAAGGAGCCACATGGTAGGTGTGGCAGAGCTGCAAGGTGGGAGAGTCTGGGCCCCATGCCAATCCTGGAATGATTAGCTCACCTTTATGAGGGAGAAAAAACCTGAAACAGGAGGCGGGACAAGAGAAGAGGAAGAAGGGGAGAAGAGGAGGGGGGGGGAGGAGGGAATGAACTGTTTATTCCATTATCTCCACTCATAATTGTGAATAAAGGAAGGAATGGCCAGCCTCTTGTGAGGCTGGAGGGCTGGCAGAAGGGGACTCCTGTGTCACAGCATGCATCTGAAGACAACCGGCAGCTGCTGGAACAGGTAACCAAACACAGCTGCTTTTGGAAAGGTCAGAGGCGAATCACTTCCACAGCGAATATCATGTCTGTCTGCTGAAGGGAAGACACTGTGTGGAAACTGATGCGTCCCATGGATGTAAAGTGTTATTGCACACAATTACTGATTGAAACGGTGTGTGGCAAAGACATATTCTTAGAGGCGACTGACTATATAGTCTCTTGCTTTTTAATAACATATGTGTCAGCCAAACAGACATATGCCTTAACAGCTTTTAATTATTTCTACTGTTTGCTTACTTCTTTGCATTAAACATGACTTTAGTCTTTTGCGTATTTATCTGAAACCTCCCTTCCCTTATACTCCGTAATCATTTCTTTAATAATTGCTGCCGGATCTGTGGGGATTTTTGCAAAAAACAATGAACCTTTCTTCAAACCAAAACATCCACTCACCTTCAAGTCCTCTCCCCCCACCCATTCACAGTTTCTGCTGATCTTTCCTGGCAGAAGGGGAGTTTCGATTGCTCCTGCACTAACTTGTTAGCTAACTCTGCAGCTCAAGCATAGCCCTGTTTTACAACAATCCCTTTGGCAGCCGGACAGTTTCACCCACAGGTGTGTCTCAGGGGCAAAGTTATCTCTCATCCTGTACCTTTAACCCTGTCGATGTCAGAGACAATTTTGGAAAAGGTTTGTAGCATGTTAGGACTCTGTGTTTGTTTGGATTTAGTGGAAATAGTACATCACGGGAGAGGAACAAAGAGATATGCTGATGTAGTGCACCACTGAGCTATATCAAGGTAGCTCAGGAGACAGATCTGAAGGCACTGTGTGGGCTTGATATTTTCTGCAGGGTGCTCCCCATGAAGCCAGCACTGACTTGAACAAGGAAGGAAGGAACTTGACCTTGCAACTTTATAAAGCACCCTACTTGCAACCTGCAGCACTCTCCATAAATAATCCAGGCTAGCCATATGATGTATAATACATAAACATGGAGAATCACATACTTCTGATAGGACAAGTCTAGTATAAAAGAAAAGATGAGATGATGATCCAGTTGGGCTCCTTTGAGAGCTGTGTTTCATGACACCTGCAAGAACTGCGGGCAAGCTGCCAGCTAGACAAGGAATGATCAATCAGTTGTATATTCTTTGGAGTGTGACAAATGCTGCTCTCCAGCCAGGCACATGCCTTTCCACCTGGTGGGGATGCATCTTATTTCCACAGGGCTTCAGTGAAAAAGCCCGACATGGGACAGGCACGCTTGACCAGATTGTTATGCATACGCACCCACAGCCGGTCTCTCTCTCCCAGCACCCCCAGGCCTGCTCAGCTACCTCTCACAGCTTTGCTTTTTCTGATGACCATGGCAATCTGGAAAGAGCCTGGGCTCTGAGTCAGATGTTCCTTGCCCAAATCAAGGTTGTCAGATGAAATGCAGATGCCTAGCCAAAGTTGCTTGAGTGGATGCCCACTTTAAATTTTTTTTAAATTTTCAGATCATGTCCCACTTTCTTACCTGAAGTTTTGGTTACACTGAGTTTCCTGCATATTTATTTGTTAAGCGTGACACTCTTAGTCTAAATTCAATTCCTGTCACTAATTCAAAAAAAGTCATTAAAACTGGAGGTTCTCGGCTTCTTCCTATTAAGAAACGGGTGTGGTGGCCAACAGGAAAGGGAACAGCAGTACTTATGAAGTCCTAGTATTTAAATCCCAATATCTGGCTCTTTGTGAAATGATTAAATGCATTGTATTCACTTAACGTTAGAATTCCTAGGAGTACCAAGCAGCAAACTCTTACACATTATCAATAATGCATTACACACTATCCTCGGGAATTGGCAGTGGTTCCATCCACTCTTATAGAAATCCTTAATAAAATAATTTTTTTTTTTACTTTATACATGAGGGAAACAAGACTCAGAGCATCTGCCCCGGAAATACTCTTATAAGTCATAGAGAATCTGTCACCGAATTAGACGGTAAGAGAGGTAAACAGTGACATGCTTCTAAAGCCACCTTCGCTTACAACACTCCTTTCAAACATCTCACTAAATTTCAAGGCAGAATTGAGGCTGAGATGTGAAAGCATGAAGAATGTGTCTTGGTAAACTTTCCTTTCTATTCTTCCTTCCTCATGCACGCTTCAAGGCCTTCCAAAGTCCCAGAATGGCCAAACGCGTTAATGCTGAAACAAATTCTTGTCACCCAGTTTGACGTGGTAATTATGGGTGGGACCATTGTGTAAGAACTGTGTTTAACAATGCCGCATCCTCCGCCTGCACACAAATAACACAAAATGTGTTATTAATCAGGCCGACTCCTCACTCTCTCTGACCTTCCTCTGCGAACATCTTTCCAGGAGATTCAGGAGTTTTAGGAAAAGCTAATACCCTGGGGAGAGGGGAGGTTATTTGTTGAGCACATGACTTAGAATAAAAATAGCTGAAGGCTTAATGATCTTTTTAGGTCATGTCAAAATGTCCCTGGGGTCAAAATAGTGGTAGCAAAACAGTCAGATGAAATCACGCTGGCTCAGTTGAAGAGATGACTGGCTTATCCTTAATTGTGAACATTTTACTTTCAGATGCAGTGTTTTCCAATAATTCCACTTATTTTTCTGGATTCCTTGAGCCCACTCCTTTCATCAGAATTTAGATTATTTTGATGAACATAAGAACAACCATATCTGTTATATGAAACTATATAAAACCTGCAAAGGGCTTAGAGATGAGCTGTAAACAGTAGACCATCAAAATCTCAATAGCTACATTATTTTATGACCTCTTTCTTTCCTGAAGAGTAGCTAATGACACAGCCTTCATCACGTAATATCCTAAGACACCACCTTCTACTCTTAAGTAAGTACCTTAACCTTCCTCAGCTCTCATATATTTTGTCTCCCTGTCAATATTGTAAGTGCATGAAAATATAGTACTTGTCAGTGCGAAATAGATGCTTTTAGTAATGATGGGGCTGATCTTTCTTCCTCCAACTGGATGACAAGAACAGGGATGATTGGGAGAGAAGCTGGCAGCTGGCCTGGGTGAATAGATTTGGGGGTGAAGAAGAATTGTTCTTATCTTTTTTATATGTGGGGCCCACAGATCCTGTGCTTTCCTGACTGCCTACAAATTTTGAGGCACAACCTTGGAGAGGTTGTGACACTGGGCCTTGAGGGAATCCCCAGCCACTATGAGTTGGGCACTTTTTCTTTCATGATGTCTGCTTCCCTGGGCTCATTCCCCGTAGCTTTGCCTCCTTCGTGACTTTTATAGTGCCCTAATGATGCCATGGTTCCTCTAGAGTCTGATTTCCTCCACTGTTGCCTTGTAACTGCGACCTGTCTCCTTCCTGCCTTCTGTGCATCTTACCCTCAGATTTCACTTGCCTTTAGTTGTAACCCCCAAAACTGCTCTCTCTTCTTTTCCCAAAAAATAGCAGGCAAATATCCAATGATTAAGATTTTTAATGACAGAAGATGTCCTAAGTGGCTCATCAGAAGAGGTATTTGCTTTATACTAGGAGGCCAGTCTTGGAGGCAATGCTCAATAGATTGTATCTCTAATAAATGATTCTCTAATGATAAGCACTCTTTCTTGAGCTGTTATTACATAGCTAACACATGCAGAATTTAACTTGATATAATTTAGCTAGATCCTCCTAAGATACCCATTCTATCCTAATTTTCATAAAAGAGTCAGAATAGTTAAGTGGCTTGTCCCAGACTACACAGCACATGACACTAAAAGGATTTGACATATGTGACTCCAAAACTCCCATCTGGCAGGAAGGAGGTAAGGTGTAACTTATTTATACAGGCCCTTAGGTATAAGAGGGGTGACACGTGGGTCCCCACCAGTAGTTATTCCTCCACCTCCCACTGCAGGATTTTATCTCCATGAAGAAAAGCAAATTCTCTCCCTACCATATGCCATTGCTCTATTCCTCTGAAATGGGAAGAGAAAAATGAAACTTGCTGAGAAAAAGCCCAAGGGAACCTCACTAAAGCTCAAGAGGACTTAGGGAAAACAAACTGGAAGATACAGACTCAAAGACATTTAAGAACTCCAAAGAAGACAGAAAAATCTCTCAAGAAAACTTACACGGTATTGCTGGCACACTGATCTTGCAAAGGGATTCTAGAGTCATGGCAGCATCCTGGGTGAGGTGGCTTTTGTGAAATGACTCCAGTTTCTGTCCTATGGGCTGCACATGCTCCTGTCCCTGCCAAATGGCTCAGGAGCAGACAGGAGAGAGCAGTTCCATGCGCGTGAACCTCACTTCTAGTGCTCGCCTTACTCTAGCCTAGTCCAAGGTCTTTTTCCTCTGCCATGCGCGTGAACCTCACTTCTAGTGCTCGCCTTACTCTAGCCTAGTCCAAGGTCTTTTTCCTCTGCCTGGTGCCCTCATTTGTAAGCGGGCTGGTGAGACTAGCTTAGTGCTCAGGACCTTTACTAAGTTTGATTTTCTAAAAGCTGAAATGTGTCCACTATTCTGTGGAATGTCTGTGGATTTAGCCTAGTTAGCTTACAAGGTAGGTATTAGGCTTGGTCCCAATATTATCTCTTGAAGGGATTAAACTAGAATTCTTAGGGAATTATCTTCATACACCAGCAGAGTTTATAAATGCCTAGAAAACTCTTTAGCAAGAATAATAATAATAATGACTGCTTATTATCTACTATCTGTTGATGGCTTGACATAATTTATCTCATTCGATTTTCATAACAACTGTACATACCACTGGGAAATTAATGATTTGCCAAGGTTGCAAAACCTTGGGTATTTGTATCTTCTCAGTATTTCTTTTTCCTATTATTCTGTTGACACCATCCTTCATTTGGGGAAGGGTCTCCTTTAATATGTGCAGGGACTCTGGCTAAAGTCAGAGCTCATCACCACCTAGCCACACAGGTGGACATGTGACTAAAGACAACCAAGTACTTGTTCCTTCTGTCCAGAGGGCTGATTCACAATGAGCAAGTGGCCTTCAGCTGAAAGCAGAGGACTTGGCTGGGGTTTTAGATGTGGCTCATGAGAGAGGAATATGCTCTCTTCTCACTATGAACTTCTCAGGGAGGTGAAGTGACCGGTTACTTGCCATCTCACCAGGGGACCAGTAACCACAGGAGATTTCTTTAACTTGTCAAATGGTGACGGCTCAACATTTTACTTTCCCTACCTTTCGCTTTCACTTTCCAAGTTTCCAATTACTTATAAATGTGAGTAGAAAGTTATAATATCTCCTACTATCAAGTTGAAGCATTTTTCTTATTCACCAAAGTGTAAGAGGATTTGTTCCCCATTTTTATCATAACTTACAGACACACATCCTCAAATACATGTATGTGCACACATGTGGGTGCATGTATCACTCTGTAATATACAGTCAGATTGCAGTGAATGTTATAGGTAGATTTAAGCTGAGAAGAAATACACTCATAGTGCCCTGAAGTCTATGCATGACTAAGGATGAGAAATGAGATACAGGAAGGAAGAAACAGATGATGTTTACTCCTCTTTTCTTTCACGTGAGCCACAAATTATGTGGAAATTGCCTCTTACAGCTCTTTCCCAGGCAGGTGATGTAGTTGGATCTCTGTTCCACTCAGTCCAGAGTCAAGACCAACTGGTAGTTCCCAGACGTTAGTGTACATCTAGACCATCTGAGGGGGTGGTTATGAAAATACAGATTTCGGACAGTGTTTGGAACAGGACCCAGGCATTTTTTTTCCTAAACAAACTCTTTCAGGAGTTCAGATGTGCATAACTCTCTCAGCATCTGTGACATCTGCAGATACAGTGATTTGTCCTACTTCTCAGTCACGTGTGTATGGGGATGGATTTTTGTTCTGTCCTCGTCTCTTGCAAAGGTACCTCAGGTCCACCCCACACACTACTGTCCTACCCCAGACTACTTATGTCCTAGGCCAACTCTTCCCTCTGCATAGTACCTCTGAGTTTCATATTTCCCAACCTCATCTTCCATCTTTAATTCTGATCAAAACACTTACAGGCAAGCTGATGAGTCATAGGCTAAATCCCTTCCCAGGCTGAACCTATCATGATGTCTGGAAGCTTTGGTATTGGAGATGGAGGTGGCAGCCGGATTCCGCTGTGTAAACCCAGTGCCTGGGACTTTGCTTCCCGTTGATCCCAGCAGCAGCTTACTCTGAAGATGAACTCACGGGGAGGTTCTTCTCAGTATTATTTATTATTAAGAATCAGATTGCACTGTAGAACAACTGTAAACAATTGATGAAGAGGAACAACTTTCTGGAACTGGGTTCTGTGTCTTTTCTCTCATCACTAGTCGCAATTTTTTGTCTTAGTTTGCTGTTATAAGTACAAAAGGTTTTTTTCCTTTTTTTTGTCTTGGGAAGTAATGAGAGCATATTGTTACATTTCTGAATCATAAGCGGGACACACACATACACACACACATCAACATTTGCATCATGTGAACAATTTTTAGAACTACATTCAATTAGCTGGTGGTGGTGCTGCATGCCTATAATCTAAGCACTCAGGGAGGGAGGCTGAGGCAGGCAGAGGTCAGTGGGAGTCCCGCCTGGGTAACAGAGTGACCCAGTGAGAACCCATTCTGAGAAAGAAGGTTAGGTGTGGAGGGACTGGAGATGTAGTCTTAGGGTTGTGGAAAAAACAAACAAACAAATAAACAAAAACCTGCCCACAATTACCCCAGTTACTTCTGTGGGAAACCTTCACCCCTGCCATTTATAGATCCTGGCTCCAGCCTCCAAAGGGTTGAATATTTTTTCCTTTCTCTTCAGAATGTGGTCCCTGAGTTGAAACACAGTCTCATCATTAATCCCTTAAGAGGAAGAAATCATTTGTCCTGTAAAAGAAAATTTATTTTCTAGAATGAAATGTATTTTTAGACTATATAAAAACACTAATGATAAAGCTAGAAATAGGAAGAATTCATAATACACAGGTATGCAAATATATGTATCTTTTTAAGTAAGCTGTATGGCAGCAAAAAGTTTATGTAAAAAAAAATTAGACCTTACACTATCCTAGCATGAACTGCTAGCATTTGTGTTGCCAGGAAGTACTGAGGCAGAGGCAGGCACAGATTCATTTTAGGGAACACCCTAATTCATCCACAAAGCAGAGGCACAGATAAAAATAATCTCAACAAATACTCTTTTCCTCCACGGCTGCTGAATGAGAAGATTTACCTGTTCCTCCGGCTGTGTGTCCACAAGGCTTCGAAGCGAATGGCAAGCTGTGGGTACGCATTGCATCCTGTGGAGCGAGGTTACTTCCTACTGGAGGAGAGCACCCTCCCAGCTACCGTCTGTGTCCTATTTAATCACTCTGTCTCAGATGTGATCAGAAACAAATCCAAGTTTAGTTGCCACTGTTCTTGGCCAAGAAGCAAGGCTACAGGCAGTATGAGGAAGGACTGTTTAAAAAACACACTGGTGAAACCATTTGTGAATACTCCTGGCAGCACGGTGCCAGTTTCCACTGTAATTTAGAGAAGGCGACCTTCAAAATTCAGCCTGTCTTTGGCTGTTATGTCACATATACATCTGTGCACACACACATACTTGTACATCCTTCACAGACACATGCACACACATCACACGTGTATATTCTCATACATGTACACACATGCACAGAAACATGCATACCTATCCGTACACATATTCACTCCTCACCCCCATACACACCCACACGTGTGTCCACACACACACATCCATTAAGGAAAGCTGCACAGCACCAGGTCTGGGGAAAAAGAAGTGTTGCTCACTGCCAGTGTCAGCAAGGTGATGCAAGGTGCCCACCCGGAACCAGGTCAGTCCCAGCGATCACAGGAGTCAACTGTGTTGTCAAAAAAAAAATGTCTCCAGAATTAAATTAAGGCAAGATATTAGAGCCTGCCGGGCTTGTGCTGTGCTGCCGTTTACCACTTTCCACAATAACTTGTGTATATTTCTATGTAAATGATGATTTTATTTTACATAAGTAAAATCTGTTTTTAGACATCATACATTTCTACAGTTGTAGGACTCAAATTTAATGTAACTAACGTCTCAGGTTGTAGTTTAAATACAAGAGCAGTTTATCATAGAAAGTAAGACTGTTTATGTTTCTACAGTAGCTTTTTCCTTAAGTTTTGCTGGTCTTTTTCCACTTTCTGTATATCCAAATCTATTTTTCTACCTTGCCCCTAAAGGAGGTCAAACATACACACAAACAAACACAAACACAAACACAAACACATAAATGTGTGTGTGTGCACGAGAGAGAGAGAGAGAGAGAGAGAGAGAGAGAGAGAGAGAGAGTCTTTCCATTTTAACCCCTTCCTTCTCCTCGCCTTTCCATGGGGCCTTCACTCCATCATCCCCAGATCTTTACTGTCATTAGTCCTTTTTTCTGGTTGTGTGTTCTTCCCTTTATCCAGCAGTGTATTTTTTTGTTTTTAAGTTTACTACTAATAACAATGTAAACAGTCAGAAAACTAATAGAAATTTGCAACTTATTACCTATGAGACACTACAGTATGTATCTTGTAAACACTGTATTTACTGAGCATTATAAAAGTCTTTCAACATTAGCTACAATTAGTCACATTTTGCAAATGAAAATATTGTTTTATAGTCAGTGTACTGCCCTGACTTTTCCTTTTCTACAAAGTGTCCTGAGAATAGAATGATAGCACGCTGCCCCCTTTCCTTACTCTGTTCATTCTTTTGCCCTTACTCAATGTATTTTTACAAATGGTCATGACACAGCCAAATCCTCTGCCAAATGCCTCCTCCTCGGTTATCGTCCTCGTCAATGGCTGATTCTGTGTTGAAGTGTGAATCTTCTTTCATCCTCCTTACATAGCTTTATTCCTCACATTTTATTCTCCACGTTCTTTGGTTTTATCTTTCCCACTGGGATCTTTCCTCTACCCCCAAGTTGAGTCTCCTTATTCAGTTCCCTAAAGATGTGCATTTTCTGAAGTTCTTCATTTTTCTTCTTTCTTTTTTCCTTTCTTCAATCTTCTCTGGGCATTCTCAACAACTTCAAGGTTCTGGGAATACTGCTAGCTCCAAGGGCTCTTCTGAAATCCAGACCACACTATCCTCTGCCTGATAGATGGCCGAATGGACCTTCCATAGATACATCAGATTTAACATCTGTAAATTTTCACATCATATCTGTTTTAATAGTGCATTTTCTGGTATCACCAACTACAGTGATTTGAAAGTATGAATCTCCAAGAGGTCATTTGCATGCTTTTTTGCCAAATGCTCTAATTATGACACATCTCTGATTCTAAAGAACTGTCCATTGGCACATTTTGTCATTCCTGTGCTCACTGCCGTGGTTCTAACCCAAGCTGTCAAAATAATTACTTGAACTCCCCTAAATTAGCTTCAACTTCTGGTTTCCCATCTTACTTAACATTGTTACTTAACATTGCACTGCAACAAAAATCTGTTTACTGTATTTTCTTCTCTTTTAGTTTTTTTTACACTCTGACTCACAAAATAATGTGGAGTGTATGCTAACATGACTTTCGGGCATTCTCTTCAGGCAGGTCAGAATCCAAATTTTTATCCAATACAACTTGTGCATTATTACTTACCCTTTTGTGTAGCTACCAGTTATTCTCCTTTTACATATCTTCCCCAAATCGTTAAAAACATCATACCATGATGAAATATATATACCCATGTTTAAAGTAACATAATTCATAGTAACTAAATCTTGGAAACAGCCTGTATGCCCATCAACAGATGAACGGATAAAGAAAATGTGATCTTTATACACAATGGAACACTACTCTGCCATAAAAAGATAAACTTGAAGCATTTGCAGAAAAATGGATTCACCTTGAGACCATAATGTTAATTGAAATAAATTAGATACACAAACTCAAACATTACAGGATTTCCCTTATATGAAGGAGTTACTATATAAAGTATGAAATGAAGGACAGATAATAGGAAAAGAGAGGGAAATTATTGTATTCCAAGTATGCTCTTGTTGTTGGGTTCTAGTTTCACTCCAGTATGATGTGAGAGCTCACTTTACAGGGTTTCTATTTCTTTGGATATGGTAAGGTCTTTTTTGTTGCTATGACCATGGTCTATCTTGAACTAAAAACAATAAATGTACAGGATAGGAAAATCTATAAAGATAGAGAGTAGCTCAGCGCTTGCCAAAATTTAGGGGGGATTAGGACGTGATAGCGGGTAGAGTGTTTTATTTGGGGATAACAAAAGTGACCTAAAATGATTGTGGTCACGGTCATACAACTCTGCCAGTATACTAAAGTCCACTGAGCCCTACACAGTATGTTTGCACATTGTATAGTATGCAAATTTTAGTTCAATAAAGCTGATTTTCAAAAAAGATATAAACTCACCATAGTTCATCTATCACATTACTTGACCTGCTGAAAATGTACATGACTGACTATAGATAGGGTTCTGGACTTGGCCTTAAAAATGTATAATTCACCTCAAAAGTCAGTTAAACAATTGATATATGTCAGCATAATATTTTAAACTATCGCTTCGAAAAAAAAGGTCTAGTAAAACCTCCTGGTATTCTCCACCTGTCTAATGCACCCATGGTATTACCCCGCTTTTTTGCACCCATCTTGGGCAAGTGTCTTTGGGCTTCAGGTAACTAATATGTACTGACTTCTTGCTTCTGAGGATGGGCGAGGCCCATCAGCCTGCAAAGCGGCCCCCAGATGGCCAGTAGGGCCCTACAACACGTGAGTGGGGATAGAGTTCACTTTAGGACCTCACTGAGAGCTTTGTGCTCACTTTACAATAGTAATGGGCGAAAGTCCTCCATTTAGATAATTTTTGTTGTCCTAAAGCAAAACATTCTACCCACTGGTTATCATCTCCTAATCCCTCCCCTTTAAATCTAGGCAACCACTGAGCTGCTCTTTATCTTTATAGCTTTTTCTACCCTGGGAACTTATTATTTTTATTCAAGATAAACCACGCTCACAGCAATGATAGTGATACCTATGGTTACAGTGTTGTTCCTCCTCCCCTTACAAAGCATGATTTTCCCTGTTTTTTTTTTTTTTAAAGAGAGTATTAGTAAGAATGTCATCAATTAAAAAACAAGCATTTGCAAAATTTACCAAAAATAAAACAAATTAACAAATCAGACAAAGATATTTTATTTATTTATTTATTTTTGTGCCAGGAATTGAACTCAGGACCTTGAGCTTGCCAAGCAGGCACTTGTGGCACTGAGCTCTATCCCTGGCTTTTTTTTAGACAAAAATATTTTAAAATGACTTACTGAATTTATTTCTTTCATCTAGAAAATCTACCAGTATTTTTAAAATGTGTGTTAATAAAAAAATCATAAACTTGTTTTGACCCAATAGCTGTTAAGATGATTCTTTGAAAAGACAGAAGTCATAGATTAGTGGGAGAGTGGTTTACCTAGTGGCCCATCAAGGAGTAACCCTTTCAATAGCTTCTCCAAGTGAGCGTTGGCCTCTGGATCAGTGAGTTGGGCTCATCTCTAGGTGAGCACGAGCATGGGGTGGAGAGGAAGAAAACAAAGCTCCACTGGCACTTCAGAACAAATATTTAGAGTTTATGTTAAATTTGAGCAGGTTATTTGCTCACGTGAGAACGACAGAAACACACAGAACACAACATGGAGGATATGCTTTTTGAATGCCGCCTTCTGCCATATGGGAAGGAAGGATCTTTCTTTCGCATTTTAGTTTGATGACTGAGGCTCCCATAATGGAAGACAGATTAATAAAGAGCATACAAATTGATTTAATATTAAGTTTTATGTGGCATGGGAGTCTTCACAAGGAAATGAAGACCAAAAGGAGCAGATAAACCTGTCTATTTTTTATACTACTTTTGATGAAGAAGTGGCAATTCATGGAGAACTATGCTTGGATATAGAAGTATGGCTTCACTGTAAAAGCTAGAGAAACTTAGGAAGGCCTACTCATTCTGGTTGCTGTGTATGTCTCTGTGTCTACAATAAAGATTTTTTTTTTCCCCTCTAGGTGTGGGCAGTGCATCTCTTGAGTAAAATCATACGACCTGCTATGAGCAAGAAGGGCCCCTGTGTCTGCTGTTTTCTCACATGCCAGGAAGCCCTGTTTCAGGGTAATGTGTCCCAAACTGTACCACCACGAAGCTCCCTCTGACCCTTGTGCTGGCATAGACTGTATCATATGGAGAGTGTGCAAAAACCCTCGCTAGCCAAGATTTTACCAGCGTAATATTAACAAAATAGAGGTTTAGCAACACCTGGAGGCTAAGCAGAGACAATCCCATAAATAAGCACTTTTGAAAAGGGGAAAGACACTGCCCTAGGGACTGGAACTCAGGCAAAGGGAGCAGGACTCCTCAGTGGGTGTCAGGTAGGGAGGGAAAGCACACACACATCTGGAACGGTGCTGCAGGAAGAACACGGTTCCGAGGTTCAAGGCACAGGCCAGGGGGGAGCAAACTCAAGCAGAACTCTCTCTGGGTGACCCTGCAGGGGAACTAGACTTACCACAGCACATGGGGAATTGTGCCATTCCTTTGCCAAGGAAGCTTTCTGCCACAGTTGAGTCTGATAGCGGTACTCTCAGTCTACAGCTGAGCTCTGGGTGTAAGGCGTTTTCTGAGTCTGCTTCTGGGCTCTGAGTCTGAAAGTGAGCTCAGGTCTACAAGTAGAATCTATTCTGGGAAAGATATTGGGCTGCAGGGACAGGAAGTGAAGCTAGTAGTTGTTATTTGGCCATATTTATTAATATTATTATTGTTATATCATTCTGTTAGTTGTTTGAGACAGGGTCTTGCTCTGTAGCACAGACTGGCCTCAGACTTGCAGCAATCCTCCTGCCTCAGCCTCCTGAGTGCTGGGATTAAAGGTGTGCACCACTATGCCTGGCTATTTGGCCAATTTAAAGGAAGATTTCCCTTGCTTGCTATTTATCTGTCTTACATTTTCCCAAACATAGGAAAAATGATGAAAATTTTTGGTGTAAAATTTTTTTCCTTTTGCAATCTGAACACGTAGAGCATATACGAATAAATCTAAGTAGTGACAGTTCTCAAGAATATGAGTTAAGAAAGAATAGATAACGTCATCAGTGGGAAGCTGAACACAGGATTTGCTGTGATAAACTGGACTCTAGATATTGTTTGACACCATGAGATGACTCAGTTCTCAGGCGCTGTCCAGATACTGCGAGAAGGGACAGAGTGGCAGAATGAGGTATGTTTTCCTCTGAAATATTACTTCACTACTCGAGCACTGTTTTCAGGAAAGTCTTGCAAAGAGGCTTCTATCTTTCAGCTTCCAACTAGAATTTATTTCCAATTCTAAGTTCAAAGTTTCCAAGTGAAACTTTTATGAAGAAAAATATTTTGCCAGAAAGAGTAACTCTTGTATCATAAGGGAAATTTAAGGAAGTGGAATATAATTTTCCTTCCACCTATTATTAATTTTTGTTTATCCATCTGGTACCTGTGCTGTGGAAGAAATAATATTTCCTTTGTAAGTAGAAGGAGGTTTCAGTGCAGAACCTCAACTCTATCTATAGTAAGTTTCTTTTATACTACTGATTATTATTATTGACTCTTTCCTGGTTTTTTCCTGCTGATCTTATCATGGTGAAACAGTACATTCTAACATTTTCTCCTCTATACATTTGCTATATGGATTATGTTTGAATTATTTTCCTTTGCCGCTAATGTTGCCAAAATTATAAAAAAAAATCATCTACTTGTTTTGACAATTCAAAGAGAAGTTACAACTTTATAGTTGTTTTTGCCCTAAATGTCCTGAGGCAGCTGCTGGGAATTCTGATCATACGCTCTCATGCCAAGAAGTGAAACTGGCTTGGAAAACTCTTGGAAATATTAATCCAAGAATATTTCTTTCCTATTTATGTGTATCAGTCACTTTATTTCCTGGTGAGGATTATTTATATCATTCAGAGTTTCCAAGTACAGGACATGACTTTGAAATCCCAGGGTTACTGGAACACGTTCAGATAAAAAAGGAGACAAAATTAACCAGTAACCAGACAGCCAAATTTCATTCTTTGTTCTGTGAAGAGCAAACATTTTCTGTATTTGGTTTACTTACTTTTTCTCTTATAACCTTTCCTTCTCACTCTCTAACCTGTTGATATTTCACTATAATTCTTCTCTTGTAAATTTATACACGATGGAGTTAAAAGACTATGGTCTTAGCCAGTTGTGGCACTTGCCTGTAATCCTAGCACTTGGGAGGACGAGGCAGGAGGATTACCAAGAGTTTGAGGCCAGCCTAAGTTATGTAGTGAATTCAAAGCTAGTCTGAACTACACTTCAAGACCCTGTCTCAAAAAAACAATAAAACAGGTTGTGGTCTTAATATACTGAGTAGTCCAATCCAGCACAGAAAATTATCATAAAACACACATGCACACACATATGTATACAAAAACTCATATATGTGCATACATACGTGTGTTTTTGGAGAGAGAGACAGGGAAAAAGACGAACACACAGCTGAATGTTCCTTAGATAAATGAAAAATTTAATGAACTTTCCCTTCTATATTTTTCCAACTCTGTATTCTACTTAGGCCAAATAAATTATCATTAATTTATCCATCTGTTCTGCACATTTACTAACCTTAGAATATATCCAACACTATTTCAGACAGAGGGCTATATTGCTGAACACATAATCTCTAATCAGATGTTGCTTCCATTGTAGTAGAGAAGAAAGTGATCAATAAATATAACCTTCAACATCAGAAAGTGAGATGGTATGAATAATAGACAACAGAATGATGTGAAGATGAAGATTCAGAAAGCTACATTAGATAAGGAAGTCAGGAAAGTCCTCTTTGAGAAGGTAGCGTTTCATCTGAGATCCAAGTGACAAGAAAGTCAGCTGTTTCCATACGACCTCAAGATTAGTCCTCAGAAGAAGAGGAAGTGCCTCATCGAAAGACCCTAAAACAGGAAAAAGCTACAGTTGTTTGATCAAGAAGTCTTTGATTGTCTGGCCAATCTTACATTCTTACGTCTGGTGGACCGAGCAACTTCAATGAAGATAACAGTGTGTAACGTACAAACCATTGCTAATTCCTATCATTTTGTTTTGAAGTCATGTATCACTTTTTGTTGTTTCTGTGTTGCTTTGATTTTGTTTTCATTGTTGTTGTTTTGTTAGTTTTTTATCTTTAAAATAAAAAGAAGAAGTTTGGTGTACATGGTGGGTGGATACTATGCTTGAGTGGAAGTCTTAGTGAGAGTGGTGACCCTTGAAGTTGCGGGTCAGTAGAAGTCCTTTAAAGGACCTGAGAAGAGAGTGATGCTGACAAAAAATACTACACTCTACAAGGAAGGATGATACATAACTAAATGTGTGCAGAATAGTACAGAAGGAATAAAAATGAAAATGAAATATATAAAAAGCCAATGCAGTGTTTTGGGAGAAGGTGGTAGCTAGTATAATAGCAGAAATGATGGAAGAAGGATTTATGATAAGTTTTGGAAGCAGTTTGCTTCCAATTTAGGGCCTGTCACTTCAATAATTATAAATATTGCTGCAATCACTGAGATGGGAAAGATTGGGAAAGGAAGTAGAATTCTGTTTGACTATGTTAAGTCCAAGATACCCACAGACATCTAAGTGGATTTGCCAAATGGACAATTAGATAAAAATGTTTTTTGTACAGGTACCAGTTTCAAACAAGTAATGTTTACAAACATCTTCCAAACAGGGAAGGGGTCAAGAAATGGAGGGGGGCGGAGGGAGGGAAGGAAAAGAGAATGACAAAAGGAATTAAGATATGTTATGCACATGTACCAACTCCCCACAAGGAATGTAAACATCATGTACTGCACACACGTACTAATCAACCAAAACTAATAAAAAAAGAAAAACGTCCAAATATTGAGAAAGATGTTTGGAGACAGGTCAGCACTAGAGATAGAAATTTGAGAGTCACAAACCCCTAGAATATTTAAACCATAGAAATAGGTGAAAATATAAATGGCAAGTGGAAATAAGGATTCTAGGTCCAAGAGCAAGGATGTTCCAGCACTGACAGCCAGGGTGAGAGGGCAGGAATGCAGGCCGGGCCATGGGAGATGGGGCGGGAGGCTAGCCATGGAGAAGAGTATCGGAGACCCTGGGAGTGCGGGACTTCCGGAGAAAGTAGGCAGACATGTTGAATATTTTGGAGATAAAGAAAAATGGAGAGAGGAAAGAGGGCATTGGCTAAAAGCTAGTGCTTGTTAGAGATTGATACAGAAACCAATGATTTGGTGGGAGAAGAGATAAAACAGGAATTAGTAAGAGGACAAAGAGATTCAGTCATATTTAAAAACTGTATATACATCTGGTGAGGGATGGGAAGGAGCTGATGTTTAAGGGATCCACAAAGCTTGTTTTGTTTCCTAAAAGTTGTATGAGATTGAGGGTGTTTATTTACATAACTCACCTCTGCCACTTTTATTCATATCAAGTCTGAACCTTCTTTTGCCAATCGTAACTGCAACAATATGTAGTGGGGATGACATAGTTGGCGTTTTTATTTATGGTCCAGACAGAAACTAGAGGTTGATACAACACAATCAAAAGCAGAGAGTGAGTACCAAGCATATTACAGTATTATTTTGTAAATCATCTAATCTGGGTAAATAACAGGATTTTGTACGTTTGTTTTTGTTTCAGCAGGTAGTGCAGAAAGAAAATTTACCTAAATTAAGGTAATGTGTTAAAGTATTCCGTGAAATTACCGTAATCTGCTTTATAGTAAGTGAACACTTTTCCTTGCATTTAAGTTTAAAAATATCTTTCAAGGAACACTGCAAATTGAGTTTGGAAGGGAAGGAGCAGGGTATTGTTGAAGAAAGACCCAAAATGAACGATAGAAGGCACGGGACACTGGACACCTTGACATTTAATTCAGCTCTCTCTCATTTTCTATTGAAAATAATAATGACAAATTAAAAGTAAGAGAAATTTAGCAAAAATGCAGGTTTTTGATTTTCATCCTAGATAATGGAATAATATCTTGCCTTTTAAGACACAAAAAAGAAATCAGCCCTGGGTCAAGAAGCTAAAAGTTAAACAGAGTCTTAGATTGTATGGATGAGTTTAGATTGCATTGCCTGTTAATTTAGTTCCAAAATGATTCTTTGGTTAAAAATCCTCTATGAAAATAATTTCTTGATGTACTTGGTTTTATGACTAGTGTAGTTCACAAGATCAAACTGGTATAAGATGTAAATTATCTCTGGAAAGATGCCAAAACACAAAATCTCAAAGTCTGATCTCTATTGACACTGCAATTTATGCATTTAGAACATACTTTTATACTAATACATTGCAGGATTAAAGTAAAATCTTTTAATGAGTATAAAATTTTTATGCAGAAATAATAGTTTTCACAGGTGCCTTGCAAAATATGGAGATATCACTTAGCAATCGAAGTTATATGTAACAAACTGGAACAATTTCATACAGTGCTTCATTTCAGGCTCCAGCTATATGAAGCCTGTTTTGGTGAAAAACAAAACAGACAAACAAAAAAACACTCTGTCAAATTTGCCTTCCAAAGTCTTTGGGAACTAGGTGAGCTGGGAAGATGAGAATAGTCACCAAAGAATTATAAATTGACATTACATGCCTAGTAAAGCCAGGAATGTTTCATTGAGTAAAGCAGAGAATATTTCCAAGTCTCTCTGAGGTCAGCATTACCCTGATACCAAATCGTGATAAGGACATCACAAGAACACTACAGAACAATATCCTTGATTAACATAGATGCAAAAATTCTCCACAAAAGCAAGTAAATTGAATTTAAGAGCACATTAAAAGAATTACTTACCATGATCAAGTAGGATTTATCCTTGAGATGCAAGGATATTAAATATCTGCAGATCAATAAGTTCTATATGACACACATTAATGGAATCAAGGTCAAAAATCATATGATCATATCGCTATATGCAGAAAAGCATTTGAAAAATGCAAAAAATTTTTCATGATGAAAACAGGCAACAAGTTAGACATATAAAGAATGCATCTCAGCCAATAAAGGTGGTTTATAATAAACTCATAGCTGACATTGTATATGATGGTGAGAGATTAGAATCCTTTCCTCTAAGATGTGGAACAAGACAAGGATATTCACTCTTGCTACTTCTACACAGCGTAGTATTGGATGTACTTATGAGAGCAATAAAGTAAGAGAAAAATAAAATACATCCCATAGGAGAAGAAGAAGTGAAGCTGTCACTGTGTGCTGACAGTATGCTCTTCTTACTAAGAAAATCCTAAAGAACCCATCAGAAAACTATCAAAGGTCATAAGCAAATTCAGTAAAATTACAGGGTACAAAGTCAGCACACAAAAATCAACAGCATTTCTCTACCCTAACAATGAATTTTCTGGGAACAAAATCTGGAGAATCATTCCATGTACAATAGCTACAAACAAAAAGACTTTGGTAATAAATTTAATCAAGGAGATAAAAGACATGTATACCAAAAACCATAAAACAATAAAAAAGATGTTGAATAAGACACAAATAAAAGGCAAAATATCTCATGTTCATGGTTGGAATGATTAATCTTGCCAAATGTCCATAACACCTAGAGTGATCTACACATTTAATGTAAATGGTATAAACATTTCAATATCAATTTTTCACAAATGTGGAAAAAAATTTTTCCTTTCATGTGGAAACACACACATGCACACACACATACACAAAGCACAGAAAACAAATAGCCAAAGCTATCATGGACAAATGCACAAAACTTGAAGCTTCATATTGTCTGATTTCAAACTATATTACAAAGCAAGTTATTAAAATAGTGCTGTACTGGCATGCATAGACACTTCAACCACTGGAAGACAATAGAATCCAGAAATGAACCCATGCACCTAAGAGCAACTGATTTTTGACAAAGGTGCCAAGAATACACAATGAGAGAACAGTCTCTTCATCCAATGGTGCTGAGAAAAATGGATACAAAGCTCATATGCAAAAGAATAAAATCATACTCTTATCTCATGGAAAAATCAACTAAAAATAAATTAAAGACTCAAATATAAAAATTGAGATTTAAACCTGAAAGAAAACATAAGGGGAAATATACATGAGGTTTTGACCTCAAAAGCACAGGTAACCAAAAAAATAGATAAATGAGATTACATTAAAGTACAACACTTTTGCAGAACAAAATAAACAATCAACAGTGTGAGCAGGCAGCCAAGGGAGTATGAGAAAACGTTTTCAGACCATGCATCTGATAAGGGTTTTATATCCAAAACGTGTAAGAAACCTAAACAATTCTCTAAAAAGAAACCCAATAATATGATTTAAAAACAGGCAAAGTGTTTGAATAAATATCTCTCCAAAGAAGACATGGATGGTTCACAGATACCCGAAACAAATGCTCATCATCATTAATCAAATGTAAATTAAAACCACAAGGAGATATTACTTTACACCAGTTAGGAAGGCTATTATAAAAATGACAAAAGATTTAGAGAAAAGGAAACTTCATACTGTTGCAGGAAATGTAAATTACTACATCTATTATTGAAAACTGTATGTAGTTTCCTCAAAAAATTAAAAATAGAATTATTTTGTGACCACTACTTCCACTTCTGAGTCCTTACCCAAAAGATTAGGGAGCAGAGTGTTGAAGAGATGCCTGCACAGTTACGCTTATGGCAGCATTATAACCAAGTGCCAGAACTAACCTAAGCCCCTACAGATGGACACATAGGTTTAGAAAAAGTGATATGCACACAAAATGGAATATTAGTCTTTAAAAAGGAAAAGTCTCTGTTATATGTGACCATGATGGCAAACTGTATACTAAGTAAAATAGAAATACAATTAAACAGAAAGTTCTACATGGCCCCCCTTACATATGGAACCTAAGACAATTGAATTCAACGAAACAGAGGGTAGCATGATGGTTACAACAGTTTTCCAGCTTTGTACAAATGGGGAGATGATGATCAAAGGGTAGAAAACCTTGGACCTGAGAATACATTTGAATTTTTTGAGAACTTTTAGTGTGATGAATTTTTTTTTTTTTGGTTTTTGGTTTTTCTCCGGTACCGGGAATTGAACTCAAGACCTTGCACTTGCCAGGCAGGTGCTTTGCCGCTGAGCTAAATCCCCAGCCCTTAGTGTGATGAATATATTAATATGTGAGTGTAGCAATACGCCAAAACCTATGGAACACAGCGAAAGCAACTCTTAGAGGGAAATTGATGTGAATACACATATTAAAAAATTGAGCAATCTCAAATCAATAACAAATAAATAACCAATATTCTCCTAGAAAAATAAGAGCAATCCAAATTTGAAATTAATAGAAGGAAAGAAATTACAAAGCCCAGAATAGATATTAATGAAATTGAGACTAAAAATTACAAAGGATCAATGATCAAAGAGCTGATTCTCTGAAAGGATAAACAAGATTAATGAATCTTTAGCCAAACTCAACCAAAATAAGTAAGATAAGTAAAGAATAAACCCATATTATGCAATGAAAAATGAAAAAGGCAAAATCACAGCTGACACTGCCAAAATCTAGCAGATTTTAAGAAATTACTTAGAAAATGTATGTTGTAAAAAATTGGATAACCAAGAAGAAATAGAGAAATTCCTAGGCATATATGGATTACCAGAATTGAACTAAGAAGATATAAATGCTGTGAATAGGCCAATCACTAAAAATTCTCCCTAAAAAGTCCAGAACCAATGGATTCTCCAGAGAATTCTACCAGGACATCAGGGAAGGTGCAATGCTAGTACACTGTGAACTCTTAAGTGAAATTGAAAGGGAAGGAATGTTGTTCAGCTCTTTACCAGAGGCTAGTATTACACTGATATAAAAACCAGGCAGTGACTTAAACAAACAAAAAAGAAAACTGTAAGTACCTATCCTTAACAAATATAGATACAGAAAACTTTCATAAGATACTGGGAAACAAAGTACAATTAATCACTAAAATGCTCATAGAGAATGACCAAGTAGACTTCATCTCAGGGATGCAAGAATGGTTCAACATATATAAATCAATGAAGGTATGCATCACATAAACAGAAGCAAAGACAAAAAAAATCACATGATTACCTCAATAGACACAGAAAAGCTTTTGAAAAAAATCTAATATCCATTCATGCAACACCTGATGAAAACAAGCACAAAAGGACCTTATCTCAAACTGATAAAAGCCATTTATGACAAACCCACTGCTAACAACATACTAAATGGAGAGAAACTGAAAGTTTTTCTTCTAAAGTCAGAACTACACAAGTGTATCCACTGTCACCATTCTTGTTTGCTATAGCACTCAAAACTTTGCCAGAATAGTCAGGCAAGAGAAAGAAAGAAAAAATGATATGTATAGGCAAGGAAGAAGTCAAACTATCCTTATTCACAGATGAAATGATTTTTTACATAGAAGATCCAAAAAACTCCATCAAAGACTCCTAGAACTAATAAATAAACTCCGTAAAGTAGCAGGATATAGTGTTCTTGTACACCGACGATGAACCCACCAAGAAAGAAATTAGGAAAACAATTTCACTTGCAAGAGTTTCAAAAAATTAAATATTGATTAATCTAACCAAGGAAGTCAGATACCTCTGTAATGAAAACTATAGCACCTTGAAAAGAGACTGAAGAGGACATCATAAAATGAAAGATGTCCCATTTCTGGATAGACAACAAATATTGTCAAAATGGCTGTATTACAAAGCTGATATGTAGATTTACAGTAATGCGCTCCCAATTGAAATACCAACAGAATTCTTCACAGAAGTAGAAAAAATGATCCTAAAATTTATATGGAACTAGAGGAGATCCAGAATAGGAAAAGTAATACTGGGTGACAGGAGCAAAGCAGGGGGAAGTATAGTTCCAGATTTCAAGATATACTACAAAGCAACAGTGATAAAAACATCATGGTATGGCACAAAAACAGACATGTAGATCAATGAAACAGAATAGTGTATACAGAAACAACCCCCAGCAACTCAGTCATCTGATCTTTGACAAAGGGGTCAAAAACATATGGCAGAGAAAAAATGGTCTCTTTAACAAATGGTACTGGGAAAAACTTTATCTACATACTGAACAATGAATCTGAACTCATATCTCTCAACCTATACTGAAGTGAAATAAAAATGGCTCAAAGACCTAGATATTAAAACACTGAACCTGCTGGAAGATAACAGATAAAACTCTTGAAGATGTAGACATAGGCAAAGTCTTTCTTCACAGCACCTCAATTGCATAAGAAATAAAACTGAGACTCAACAAATAGGATTATATCAAATTAGAAAGCTTCTGTTCAGCAAAGAAAACACCAACAGAATAAATAGACAACCTCTAGAATGAGAAATTTTGCCAGCAAATTTTAATGTCTAAAATAGGGATTTTCAAAAAATTAACGCCTCAAAATAAAAGATCCAATCAAAAATGGACAATTAAAATGAAAAGACACTTGAGAAATCCAAATCAAAACAGCAGTGAGATTCCATCTCACTAAAGGAGGTCATGATTTCAAAAATGACAAATGCTGGCAAGGTGGCAGGAGAAAAGGAACTTTTCTATATTGTTGGTGGGAATGTAAATTAATAGACCACTATGGAAATCGGTATAGAAATTCCTCAGAAAACTACCACTGAAAATTCCACCGGACCCACTGTTTCCCTTTTAGATATCTCCCCAAAAGATCTTCTCATCATGAAAGATGGCAAACGTTTAAGGTGATGGATGAGTTGGTTAACTGTATTTAAACATTCCACCTTGTAGTAAAAATTATAACATCTCTTGATGCCTCATAAATATGGACAAATATAACTTATCAATAAAAAATAGACAAATAATATTTCACAAAACAAGATCTAATGTCACCTTGTTTTCTTCCAAAAGCAATGTTTTTATGAATGCTCAGAGAAGCCCATTAAAAGATTTTGTAGAAAATTTGAACCCACACTATAAAGCATGTTCAGATGTGAAAAAAAAAAAAGCCATTTGAATTTTCTTTAGTTTTTAAGCAAATTTACAGTTAAAGCAGTTGAACATCCTTAAAATATATATTATGTTCAATTGATTCATTAAGGTTCTGGGGATCAAATTCAGGGCTCTGTGAATGCTAGGCAAACACTCCCACCGTGCTATTTCCCAGCCTCTAGAATATGTATTTTTAGTATTTCCATTTAGAGTTGAGTTTGTTATTGGGCCCTTTCTCTAGCCGTAGATGATTACCACATAATGATACTCTTCCTCTTTTCAGAAAATAATTGTAACAAAATAAAAGTCTGGAAAAAGTAGACCTGTATATGGTCCTGAAGACATTTTCTATAGACTAGTCCTAGATGATGTAAGGCCAGACAAATATAAATAATACTCATTTTCAAAGACTTTCATGGATCATGATTCACGTGCTCTGCGCAGATTTGAATGCAAAATCACACTCATAGACAGGAAATCCTATATCTAACCTCTGTGTCTCATTTTTTCATGTTTAATTAATTCCCTTTGTCCTGCCCTAAATGAGCAAATTATCTTGCCACCCCTACATATAATTAAAGATACCAGAAAACCTTATTACTTCTGATTCCACTAATTCACAAATTGTGATAATTCTAACAAGGCCTGGACTGCAAAATAATTAGATAAGCAAATTAATAGGGTAAACAAGATTGTAGGTGTATAACTCAACCTGCTTAGGAAAATTAATTGTTTCAAGCATTTTTAAACCTTGCATTATCCACCTGCTCAAGTAAAAGGCTTTCTAATAAAACAACCATTTGGTGCATATTTTTATATAGTGCTACGTGACCAAATTGAGACCCTTTGGAACTCTATCAGGATAGAGAAAGGCTGTTTATGAAACTCTCTCTCTAACGTCTTCTACAGTTTTGCTTCCATCTCTATGTGGCCTATAGGCCTGGGCTCCATACCCACCTGGTCCTGCTCTCCAGCTTTGGCTGTTCAAGGAGGAAGGCCACAAAATTACAGGGAGCCACTTTTCAAATGCAGAGTTTTTTCCCCTCTACTCATGCAACTAAATATTCCAGGGAATTTCCTGGAGGTGGGCTAGGGTGGAAGGTTCTGGGAAGCACAACTAAAGGTGATAAAAATTTGTTTTCTAAGACAGGTTTTATAAATCAGGCCTTGTAGGGCTCAAACAATGACTTCTCTTTCTTGTTACTGTTAAATAATCTGTATGTTTGCAGGTTCTTTTGTGCACTTAGCCACTCTCTTGATGAGGCCCTGAGGGTTTGTTAGTTCCACAGATAAACAATACACAGTCTTTTAAATTTAATTTAATTTTAAACAAATAGTACTTATCACTTTTGGATTCTATTGTAAGCATATAACAAAGTGTGACTCACTTAATTTATGAACTTACTGTACGATGGAGCACTTCTAATAAGGAGGATTCCAAACAATACCTTCAAGGGTTGAGTCCTACTTGGAGGCAATCTGAGCCAAACTTGGAGAATCTGACTTGGGTCACATTTGAATGGGTCCTGAAGGGGAAGGAGGAGAGTTTTAGGTGACTAACTGGGGCCATTTGCCAAGCAAACTGTAACGATGGATGAGGGCAGAGACCCTGCTCTGGGGTACCCAAGAAGGGTATTAAGAAGGTCACCTGGGGCATCAAGTGCTGATGTTCATTGGAAGTGGGAAATAATGGATGGAAGCGGGGGGAAAGGTCAGAATTAGAAGGTATTCAGCTGATAATGTCTTTTCAAAATCGAGGAGAGAAAAGGTGATTTCAACAGTGTAAAAGTGTATTCTTCTTACATGAGTACATATGGCAATAAAGCAACTTGGCACTTGCCAGTGGTAACTCTACAGTATGATAGACTGTCAGTTCAAAAGTCTATCAGAGAAACCACTGGATAAAACATCACAATTTTTTGCACAAAGAACAATATATAATTGATGTGGTTTACATGAGTTATTCAACGGATGATGATTCATCACCTACTCCACTCCAGCTCTGCCCTGGGTATTAAGAGAACCCACCATCCTGGCCCCTTATCTTGTAGGACTTCAGGCTGAGAACCTGAAAAACAAACAGCCATATTGGCCCTAGGAGGTGATGGAATTGGTGAGAAACACAGAGCACAGAAGAGGAAAGGAGCTCCACAACTGTAAACAGGATGTGCAAGAAAGTCCTCATGGAGGAGACTCAGAGTGAGAAGCTAGACAGGCAGAAGGCTCCAGGCAGAACAAACACACCCACAAAGCTGGGACAGAGAAGAGCACTGATGTAATGACAAAGGAGAAAGGTGGGACTCTAGGGAACAGAGGAGAGAGAATATGGCCTGCAGTGGGGACAGAGGGGAGGACTAGGCAATAGAACCATTTACACATTTCCTTTTGTCTTGGTTACTTTTCTTTCATTGCTGAGACAACATACCCAATGCCCAAAATGAAGGAAGGAAAGGTTTATTTAGCTTACAGTTTGTGGAGGTTTTAGTCCATACTTGTCTGGCTCCAAGGCAGAAGATAGCAAAAGCAGCAATAGCAAAGGGGGGAATGGCAGCCGAACAGCAAACAGCCAGAGCAAACCGGAGGAATGGCGGCAAGCAGCCTGTTTCCCTGCCTTACTTTGTAAACAGGCTACCCCCACCTAAGGGGCGTGTAGCTCTCACATACTCTCCATGCCCTCCTCTTCCACAGGCTCAGGATGTATACAAAGTAAGCACCCTGGCTTCCTGCTGAGTCACTTAGCCAAACCTCTAGACTCCCCAAGTTGACACAATGTTTCAACCATAACACTTTTTGTTTGTTTGTTTGTTTGTTTGTTTGTGGTACAAGGAATTGAACTCAGGACCTTGTGCTTGCCAGGCAGGTGCTTGTGACACTGAGCTATATCCCCAGCCCCATTTATCTATTTCTATAAGCACTTTAAGTCTGAGTGGAAATCACTAGATTGTTTGCAGAGAGTGTGGCATGATCAACTTTGAATTAAATTGTATAGCTATTTTGATAGTATACTGGAGGGAATGGGCAGAAGATTATTCTGGTGTCCAAGTTGGAAATGATGGAGCTTGAACCACAGCAGGAATGGTGGATGTAGGGAGGTGAGCAGATGACAGACACATTCCTTCCTGGGGTTGGCATAATTTGCTAATGCACTTGGCATAGGATGTGAGAGAAGGCTTCAGATTTTGATCCTTGTCTCTGGGAGGGTGAGGCCTTTGTGCACTGAGGTGGGTCTCATGCTGGCAACTCTGGAGCAGGCTATGGTTGCTGCTGAGCAGTGTTCACCCTGTGTAATGCTTCCCCTTCTCCAATCTGTAGATGGAAACTGTGGGCTCCTTCTAACCCACAGAATATGGGCAAAGGGAACAGGATAGAGTGTTTGTACCACAATAGTATAAGTCATCTTTTTAGAAAAATCCCTTCCTGACTGAAGAAACACAGGGCTATGCTGTGAGGTCCACTAGGAAGCAGGCCAAATGGCAAGTACCCTAGAATGGTCACAGACTGGTAGTCATCCAGACACTGGGGCACCCAGTCCAGCAGTCTGGAAAGAACTGAATGCCTCCAGCAACCAGGAGGGAGAACACCTTTTCCTGCAGTGAGACCATGTGCCTGGCCCACATCTGGAGTATGGCCTTTTGAAGCCCTGAAGCAGAGGACCCAGAACAATCCCTCTCAGGCTCCTATCTATAAAAACTCAGGTAATAAATATGTTTGCTCTTGGTAGAGATGTAAGTAATTAGCATGACCATTATGGAAAAGTGGGGAGATCCTTTAAATAATTTAGGAAAGAACTACTATGTAACCCAGCAGTCCCTGTAATGGTTATATGTCCAGAAGAAATGAAATCAGTGAAAGCACTCCTATGTTTAGTGTGGCATTCTGCATAATGGCCAAGATAGGGAACCAACATAAGTGTTGATTTATCCATCAACAGAAGAATGAATAAAGAAAATGTGATATATGTATGATATATATGTGAAGATATATATATATGTGTGTATATATATATATATGTATACATGCTCTAGAAAGGCAAGGAATCCTGTGATTTGTGACAACATGGACTAACATGGAAGACATTCTGTTAAGTGAAATAAAGGCACAGACAGAAGCCATATGATCTTACTTGTATTTGGGATATAAAGAGTGAGACTCCTAAGATTAGATAAATCACAGACTACAGGGGAGGTTGAGAGATACCAGTGAAAGAGTATCTCCCATTCCCATTGGAGGAATGAATTCCAGAGCTATTTTGTGTTTCATGGTGACTATATTTAATAACAAAATTGAAACGTGAAAATTACTGAGAGAGTAGATTATCACCCTCCAAAAATGTGTGAGGAAGATAAACATGTGAGCTAATGCAGATGTTAAATATCTTAATTTAACCATTTCAAAATGTATACACATATCAAAACATTTTGATGTACACTGTAAATATATGCAGTTTTCATTTGTCCATTGAAAACCAAATAGAAACTAAAATAATGTGCATTGTTTTAAAAGGTGAAAGATTTATACGATCTGAAGAGAAACCAGAGTATGTGCATTGTTTTAAGATACAAAATTAGTAGTGATATTGTTATTCAGTGATAAACCACAAATACATGGATAGAAAAACTGAATTTTACTTGAATATATCAATTGTGAAACATAAGAGATTCAAATGGATTGTGCGAATATATATAAGAATCTATTTAGGAAAGAGATCTGGCCGTACCTATGTGGGATTCATCGGACATTGATGGTCTTGAGAGCTGTGAAAACAAATGAGACAACCAGGGAAAAGGTGAAGGGAGGAGAACAGAGTCCTGAGGCCCGCGGAGCATTGCTTTGAGACCTTGAGGAAAAAGGGTGGCACTAGCCCCAGAGTCAGAGAAGAAGCATCCGCTGAAGAGAGAGAGGAGGCTGTGTGAAAAGCCAGAGGGTAGAAAGGGAGAGAGAAAAGCCAAGGGGAGATATTATTCGGGAGGAGAAATCATCAACTCTCCCAAGAGCTGTGACATGCCAAGAATGGGGAGGCCCCGCACACGCTGGTGTCTCTGTGCCTTGGCCACTCGCTCCTTCCGACGAGGGGTACACCTCGTCATCAGCCGTACCTGGACTCCCCTGGGACCTCACCTTCAGGCATCCTCTTTTCCACGCCTGCTCTTTCTTCTCTAGCTCCATCCCACCGGCACTCCTTAGCTGCCCTCCCCAGATCGCCTCTAGATCTCTAATGCCCGATCCTACCCTCTCCCTACTGCACTGCTCACCCTGCCACCATAGTCAGAGGTTTTCCCTCACCACCCAAAATTATCTATTCACTGAGCGCTCCCAGCGTAGATGTGAGCAAGCCGCCCTTGCATCTTGGAGAGAAACCTCACCTATCTTGGAGAGAAACCTCACCTGCCCTGTCCCTCTCACCGGCTGAGGACGTGGTCCAGCCTTTCTCCCATTCTCCTGTGTCCAGATCTGATGCGAGCTCCATAACAACACCTGCGGTGTACTTTGCCAGCGCTTGTGTATATTTTATAATTGTATGTTTAATTATACTTACACTTTAATCATTAGTGTGGGGGTCTTATAAATACTTTGAATAACAATTCTCTGTAAGAATTAAAAATAATATTGTGTCTGAAATTTTTTTGTAAAAATGGGCTATCTTTTCTTTCTTATCCTGTCCATTCTTTCCCAGGCTGTGCCACAATTTAAAATATTATAGTAAATAGTACCAATTTATCTGAATGGTTGTTTTCAAAGTGTTCCTTCCCCCATTAGACTGTAAGATCTGCAAGTGGAAGACAGTACTTTTATGTGTTCACTCCAGGAACTTGTATGTTGTGTGACACATAGTAAATATTCAACAAAAATTTGTTGATTGAATAAGTGAATGAATAAATGTCTTGCAGGGATAACAAATAGGAAAGATCTTTACATGAGATCCATATCCCAAAAGGGATATCGTACGGGCTGAGTGACACCAGTGACCTCAGACGATCCTGAGAATTGAGAAATCTCTTGATCGATGCTTCTTTCGCTTTTATTAACGAACAACAAACCTTCAACGAGGTGACTTTTAGAGAGTTTCAAGATCGCTCCATTAAGCACACAGGATGCAGTAACAAGCTTGGCAGGCCTTTCCCTTGGAAATGGAGCTATCGGGAGCTTCCCGCTGACACGAGGCGGCGACACCTGCTTCTTCTTAGCACGATGCAGCTGGTCTGAGATGAAGCTTAAACCTTTATCTAGGCAGGTGCCAAGATTTCTCTGTTGCTGGAGATAATAAAGAAGCCTGAGAACCAAAAATAATACATTAATAGATAAGATACAGTCAGAGAAAAAAAGCATTGCAGTTTATTCAATTTATTATAAAAACACCATGTGCCAGTTGGGGTTTTGATACAGTGTCCACAATAATCTCTGTCCTCCATCGTGCCCTCCTAAGATCTCCCAATCTGCCAGCAGAAAGCAGCTTTATTCCCCCTCCCTCTGCACATGGGCAGGTGTGTGTGGCTCCCACAACCACACGTGGAACGTAGGGCTGTGCCATATTGAGGCTGGGCAGAAGGCAGCCCAGCACCAACCTCGTTAACTAGTACATGTGGCTGTGGGCTCCGCCCGGCCGTGTGAAATGGGCAGCTGGGTGGGAGGACACCAAGGCCACCAGAGAGCCTTCTCCAGCTCCCCACAGCAACAGCACCACAGGTGGGGCATGCTCAACAACAGAAATAGGTTTTCTTATAATTCCGAGGCTGAAAGTTGGAGGTCAAGACATCTGCAGGGCTGGTTCCTTCCGCAGCAGTTTACCTAGGGCTATACAGGCGTCTTCTTCCTGTGTCCTCACAGGGTCCTCTCTCTGTGTTTTTGTGTCCTAATCTGCTCTTCTTAGGAGATCAGAGTTCTCTCTAATTACTTTATTTTAACTTAATCACCTCTCAAAGACCCTATCTCCAAACAGTCATATTTTGAGGAAATGGGTGTTAAGACTGAAACATGGATGTTGGGTGATGTAATTCAGTCCATAATGGCACAGCTGAGGTCCTAGCCAGCATCCAGCATCAGCTGCAGCCTGTGGGGATGGAGTGAAGGTGCTTCCAGAGGACCCGAGCCCTAGTCCTGGCACAGCTAGACCCAAGCTGTCACCAGAGCTTAGGTGAGCCCCTGCCTCGCCAGTTCCGTAAGTAGATCAGATGCATGTTTACAAGCTCCAGGGTTGGAGCTGCTGCTTACTTTGCAGTAGTAACTGAAATATCCTTGGCCATGGAGGGTTGGGGAGCTCTCATATTACCTCCTTCTATCCTTCCATCTACTATGGGGTACACTTCATGGATGAGGAATTCAAGACATGTAGGATTAAATGAATTGCCCAAAGACACACAGATGCTAAGTGAGAGCATGGATTTGAAACCAACCTGGTCAGCTCTCAAGCTTGTCGACCCAGAGTCAGTCCAGACAGCACAGATTCCAAGAACTAGTGACTACTCCTGCCCAGGTCACTCTTGCCCCAGGCCAGTATTGCTCTTCCCTGAATTTACTGTCAGAGGGTCCCTTCCCCAGACAGCTAGAAGACATCCAGGGAAGCTGTGTCCCAGGGCAGATACTTTAGCAGTAGCCACTGTGACCTAGGGACAGCCAAATGGGCAAATCCTGAGAACCAGAATGGCTTCAGACAGCTGTGCATCCAGCACTTCCCGTTGCTGCACATCTGGAGGAGCTGCAGAAACCCTGAAGGGCAGACCACTCGGAGACACAGATGCAGGTGTGTGTACCTGGGCACTCATTCTGCACAGCTCCCAGACAGCCTCAGGTGGTCACCTGACCTTATTCCCACCAGAGGAGCCATTTACAAGCTTATTGCTCGAAGGCAGCAGACACCATTCCTCTGGCTTTTCACCGCATGGACTTGCTTCTACATGAGCTAGTAGGCAGCAAAGGCACAGGGGAAATCCAGCTTGGGGTTATTTTTAACTGCACTTGCCTGCTGGCTTTTTAAAAAAGAGAAATGGAGAAAGCATTCTTCCCCTTTCCTCTCTCCTCAAAACCATCTGGAGGATACATCATTTTCTATTCTGGGACTCCCTCTTGGGTAAAGAAAGAAAAATCTCATTTTGCACCCATTGCTGTGGCAAGAGTGAACCAGAGGCAGGAGGGTCGAGCTCTCAGCCCCTTGTCCTTGTGCTTCACTGTTGGAAAGGCAGGGCGCAGCGCCAACCGTGGAGTGTGAGGCTCTCCTTAGAGACCCTTCTTTTATCCTGCTAACCACAGTCAAGACGGGCCTGTCTCCGACCTCTCCCGGAGCTCTACACCTCCCAGAGCCTCTTGCTCTGAACAGTGCTCTGCAGGCGATGGAGAACCCGACTGCATCCTATGCTTTTGGTTATCAGAGCATCAAATCCAAGTTTGACCTACATTGCAGGACAAATCGGTCATGAGCACACACTGGACCATGACAAATTGATTTTTCTGGTGTTACAGATGTCAAGGGAGATATATCGCAATGATTAATAATTTATCCGACAGATAAAAGCTTTTGTTGCTGTCTTTGCTGCACTTGAGAGTCTGAGGTTTTATTGTTCCAGGTTGTAGAAGTAATTGGGGAGGGGTCAACAATTAGAACTTGAACAAAAACCAACAGTAGGAGATCCCTGTTAGTCCTCTTTACTTACACCCCTCGAAAAGCAGTTGAGGCAGAGAATGGGGTAGATATGAAATCATGTCACAGGAGGTTGATTTTGCCGTCCTCAGAGTGACTCCTCCTCCACCTCACTAAGGACTGGCTTTTGGCATAAGTACAGCAGGGAACGTGGGAACACCTCTTCTGTTCCACTACACTGAGCAGTGTAATAAGATGGTTCAGATATGAAATGAAAAATTTTCCTAAGTGTCCATGGAAATCCAGCCTCTAATACAGCTCATGACATGTGCGTACTGTGGATGTTCTCATGTAAAGGGAGGAAAGGCAGCCTGAATACATGAATGAATACATGATTGAACAGTGTCATTTGTGTCAGTTCCATACTTTGAACAGTTACATACTTTTCTTTTTTTTGAGACAGGGTCTCGCTATGCAGTTCAGGCTCTTGAACTCACTTTGTAGCCCAGGCTGACCTGGAACTTATAGAGATCCTCCTGCCTCAGCCTCCTGAATGCTAGGATTACAGGGGTGTGCCACCATGCTTTACATATTTTTGTACATACTTTAAACAGTTTAAGCATCAGGGAAATTAATCCTGAGCAATAACAAATATAGAGGCTTTCATTTTTGTCTTTCTTTTTAATCTTTTCTTAAATAGAAGTTTCTCACTGTTTCACTTCTTTTCCCACCTCCCTTACTCAAGTTTCCATTAAATGATTAGAAATTAGATCGTGAACTGCTTTTCTGGAATGTGGGGAAGCGGAGTATCAGGTAAAAGGCCACATATTGCTTGCATCACCGGCTTACGATCAAGGCTGGCACTGGACAGGGAAGTAGCGCAATCCGAGTCCCGATCTTGACAGGCTGTGGTTTAGAGAGACTTTAAATTCTGCATCTCCTTTAGAAGAAACTCTAGAATACACTGGAAAACATCAAAGAGGGACTTTTTTATAGGGCACAATTGTATTTGTGGTCTTGTGGGGGAGCTTGTTAAATTCAGGTTTCTTGGCAAGCTATACCATACATGGAGAAATCAACTGTTTCGCATTTAGATAACATGGGTCAGAGGCTGCAGTACATTGCACATCTGGCTCTCCAAGAATACACTGTGCAACCTGAAGCAATGCCAGGATAGACATTCTGGAAGCCAGCTCAGCCGGGGCCTGAGAGGTGCTGTACAATTGGAGGCAGCATGTCCATCAACAACAGGGAAGCCAGGATTGATTGTAAGTAATCTGATGCTCAGGCCACAGGTCGTTGTCAAACTGCAGCCCAGAAAAATAGTATATTGATTTTCTGAGACAAAAAAAAGTTATGTCAATGTAGCATTAAATAGATAGTCATGTAGTTATAACATCCCCAAAGATGGAAATACCATAGATCAGATGTGCAAGTGAACTCTCTGGGTTAATCTGCTTCTTCCTGTTCTTACCACTATCGGAAAAAACACACCTAGCATTGCTACAGCACAGTCTGAGTAACCACCATGTTTTGTAAGTAGGACATTTGTGGACAGAATGTACTTTCAAACCCTGGAATCACTTGAATTCTTTATTAGCTGTTTGCAAAGAAAGTGACAAGGCAGTGCTCCTATGAGTTCAATTCTTTTTCATATCCTGTTGATCTGAACATGGGAAAATGGTTTAAACTCTCTGTTCTGTTTTTTAAAAATGTTTTTATTTTATTTTAATTTTTTAAATTTTAAAGATAAAAGAAAGAAAACATATTAACAGACACACAGACATTTACAAAATAACACAAAAACAATACAGGCAATGCATATTTTCAGACAAGGTGATAGGAAATTAACAATGGTGGCTGTATTACATATTTATATGTTCAAATTGGTTACTCAGATAAATGAATATAAGCATGTAAAAATCTTACAATTAAACATTAACTGTTCCTTTCAATAAAGTAAGAGTACAGAAATCAGCAATAGAAATCGGTATTACAACAATCTTACCTATATACATATTTCCCTTATTTCTTTCTTTTCTCTTTTCCTTCATCCCAGTTGTTCCTTCCTTTGAACAATTTCTTTCCCTCTCATAATGTCTATTGTACCTTTTAGATTGTATTCACTCTTTTGGGTTCTTACACTAGTGAGACAATGCGGTGTTTGCACATGTGGGTCTGATTTATTTCACTTATGAGTGTGGTCTTTAGTTGTGACCATTTACCCATAAAAGCCCCGAGTTTATCTTTCTTTATAGCTGAGTACTATTTCATTATATAAAAATACCACAACTATTTTATCCATTCCTC
>NW_004955429.1:1926569-1964086 GCF_000276665.1 Chinchilla lanigera | reverse complement strand
TCAAAGTCAGAATCAAGTCAAATAATGTATGCGGACCACTAAGGACCACATTTGGCATGTGTGTAGTGCTATGTACAGCATTTGCTTGCTCTTATCATCATTAATAAAGGAATTCACAGAGAATGACTCCAAATCCACTTTGACTCCTAAATTTTTACCTCTATCTCAGAGAGGATATGTGATCAGATGTATTCATAATCCCAGTCCCACCATCTTTCCATCACAGTCAGCAAATTCAACTGGTTCTCATTCTCAGGAGACCAAGTTTTCTCTGATGGCACCTTCACTGCCACCTCCGTAGGATGAGTCACTCCGATGAACTGAACACAGTATCGTCTTCCTGTTTATCCTTCAGTCTCAACTGACCCTTCTCAAAGCAGCTAGATTGAAGATAAAAGCCTGACTCAGATGTGTCACTAACACTCCACAGTCCCATGACTCCTCATGTCTCATACCCAAAGCCCAAGTCTCCAGTGGCCTCCAGACACCTACAGCCCACACCAACCTGACTTTCTGACAGTGTTTCTATCCCCACTCCTGGTCCCGGATCTCTCCCCAGATCCAGCTTCCCAACACACTCTGTCTGCCTGGAGAATTCTTGCTGTACATCATGTGTAATTTACTCCTTTATCTTCCCGCTTCCACCCATCAGATGTCCCATCCTCTTCTCTGCTTTTACCCTCCTCTGTGGTACCAACTTCCTTCTCACATGCTACTCACTGATCTATTTCACTGTTTGTGAAACAAGAACACAAGTTCCACCAGGGTGGAGATTTGCGCTGTTTTGCTCCTGCTAGATCCATCATGCCTTAAAACAAGGCACAGTAGGTCTATAAGAAGTACATGCTGAATGAGTAAATAAGTAGAAGGAAAGAATGAACATAGGAAAGAATAAGTCAAAGTATTTGTGCTAGCAAGAAAAATTAAAAAACAGAATAAAAATGTTACAGGGGAGAGAAAAGAGGTCAAAGTGGGGATGTTGCCTTCTTTTAAAGGAAGAGAGGTCTGCAAAACACAGACAGGTGAAAAACTCTGTAATTCACTTGAAATCAGAGAGACTATTAGAGGAGGGACACTCATGGGAAGAAAAGGAACTTGTAAATAAGGGTTACTTATGGAGATAGGACATTAAACAAATACAATTTAAGTAGAATTGGATAAGAACATTGTGGTAGTTTTATATAATGGAATATTACTCAGCTATAAAGAAAGATAAACTCGAGGCCTTTATATGTAAATGGTCACAACTGGAGATTATACTCATAAGTGAAATAAATCAGACCTGCATGTGCAAGCACTGCATTGTTTTACTAGTGTAAAACCTGAAAGAGTTAATGTAAACTAAGAGGTATGATAGACATTGTGAAATGATAGGAAAGTATTCAAAGATAAAGGGCAACTGGGATGTGGGAAAAGAGAAGGGAAAGAAGGAAAAATTTTGTATGTATATATATACGGGATAGTTAATATAGTTGTTCTACTGTCTTCTAATTCTTTGCTGAAAGAAACTGTCAATAAGTCCTTGATTGATCAATATTGCATGTCTCTATCTGTTTTCATGAGAAACCACTTTGAAGATATCAATATGTAATACAACAAGCATTGTTAATTTCCTACCACTTTGTAACTCTGTATTGTCTGTACCATTCTTTTGCTATTTTGTAAAAGGTTGTCTGTCTGTTAATGTTTTCGTCCTTTTATTTTTAAAATTAAAAAAAAAAAAAGGTATTTTCCAGAAGAATACAGGAGAGATGAAACTGGGAAATGGACTCTATCAGGATCTCAGAGTATTTTCTTTCTATGACTTGGGCTGCCTGTTATCTCTGTGAGCCTGACTTTCCAAACAAATTAATACATAGTCTACGTAAAATCACATATCACACAACTTCCAGTTTGGTGTGTGAGGTCTAAACATACCACATCCGAAGGGGCTGAGATACTCTGTCAGTTGCAGATGTCTGTAACAAAAACTCTGACAGGCTGAGGTTGAATCGTGCGTCCACCTGAACCACGGCTTGATCATGTAAATCAGAGGCCTGGGAGAGTCAGAAAGCTGCTGAGAAGATGCCTCTGAGGAGTTAATTGGGAGAAATGGACAGTTCAGGGTCCTGGCAGATCCCCCAGAGCATTTGAACCAAGCAGGTGGGCATAGTGTTGTACACCTGTAATTCCAGCATCCTAGGAGCCTGCGGATCACAAGTTCAAGTTCAACCTGGGCAACTTAGCAAGACTTTGTCTCAAAATAAAAAAGGGGTTGGGGATAGATCCTAGTGTGAAGATCCTGGGTTCACCTCCAAGTAACAGACACACGCACGCACATACACACACACGCGCGCGCGCGCACACACACACACACACACACACACACACACACACACACACACAGGGCCTGGAAAGGAATATCTCTAACAAGGCTTATCCCCCACGAACAAAGTGATGGCCTTGCAAAGTGGAAAGTGGTGGCACACAGTGCAGTGGGCATCAACTTGTGATGACAGAGACAAGAAAGGGTGGTGGGGAAAGAGAACCAGCTTATAGCAAGGAACAAAGCTGTTGGTGTATTTTGTGTGTTGTGACTAACATGATTCTGTGCTCAGAATGCTTAAAAGGAGCAGAGGAGAGGGGAGTCTAGTATATCGGAGGGTCCCAAGGTGCTGCTTGCCAAGCAAAAGGCAGTGTTTATAATCTGGGTTCATTAGTGTCATGATAATTAGCATAGATGTTACAACAGGCACCAGAAGAAAATAATCTGGTCCAGTTATGCAATTTATTTCCCTCTAATGAAACCCTGACAACTCAGCAAAGCTCTAAAAATAGATGACTCTATGAAGGGAGAGTCTAAGGCACAGGGGTAGTCCAGCCTTAGTTTGGAGAGGTGGCAGCGGGAGCATAGAGCCTGAAACTCAATCATACTAATAAATGCGTAATTAGATAGATCCCAGGTGTTGTCAGGCTATGGGGCATCATAGCTTTGTGTAAACTGATGGCTTCAGAGTTCACATGGCTTTGGGCCAGTTCCCTTTCCTCTCTGTTCCTTTGCATCCTTATCTGTACAATGACAGCGATAGTAACTAAGGAATAGCATACTAGGGAGAATTATGATAGGTAAAGTAACTAAAAAAGTCTGTAATGCATAGCAGGCTTTGTATTAGTCATTGTTATTAAATTTCTGAGGATTTACCAAGAGGCAGGGCAATCAGGCTGCTGAAAGGCTACCTTCCAATCACCCAGGGACTTTCTCTGTTACTGTATCTTCTCTTGCTGGTACTTCAGTTTATTCAGTATTTTGTATGCCATAATGTGTGTGTTTCTTTTGTGATTATCGTGTTCATATAAGTAAATATGCAAATATCAAAATAAAAATATTCACTGGTATTCCATTACATTTACTTTGTCTTACCATGGACAGAGCACTGTTTGGGAAACTGTCAAGCACAATTATCTATTTTTGTGTCTGTGAAACAAATAATTTCCATTCCTGAAGTATAATCAAACAAGGAGGAGCTCTGTGTAATCATGACTATAGAGGAAAAAGTAAACAGCCTATTGCTGGACACTGGTGCTAGTCTCTCGGTCCTTCTTTTCAATCCTGGCCTTCCTTGCAGCTGTCACACCTCAGTGAAAAAAGTCACTGATAAGGAGGTAATCCGCTATTTTTCACAACCCTTGGGCTGTAACTACTTGTTAGATCTTTCTTGCATATCTTTGTTTTCCTGAGAAACCACTTTGAAGATACCAACATGTATTACAGCAGCCATTGATAATTTCCTACGAATCTGTCCATAACTCTGCAATGTTTTTATTGTTCCTATGCTATTCTGTAAATGGATGTATGTTTATTACTATGTTTTCAACAACAACCATTGAGAATAGTCAATGATTATTTAATTGATCACTCATGTATAGCTCTATTTGTTTTCCCTAGAAACCAGTTTGAAGAAACCAAAGTATACTACAACAACCATTGATAATTTCCTACCATTTTTGTCTGTAACTCACTATTGTCTATTTTTTTTCCTGAAAAACTTTCTTGAAGATACCAATAGGTAAAATAACAACCATTGATAATGTCCTACCACTTTGTCTGCAATTCGGTAAATCCCCCTATTACTATGTTATCCTTCTTTTACTCTTTTAAATAAATTTTTAAAAAAAGTATAATCAAAGCCTTCAGAAGTCTTCCTCAACTGCAGATTTTGGTCCTGATATTTAGCCTGCTCACTGCAGTCCTTCATGTCTACGTCTGCCTCATGCCTGCCTGTTCAGGGCCAGCTCTCCTTTCTTCTGTACCACACTCCTGCGTCTGCTTTATCCTGGTTAATGGGCAGCCCTACTATCTTCTGGGTCTTGTTATGCTGTTCTATCGAAGGTAAGGTCTTTTCCCAGAGTTTGCTCAATGTTACAAAAATTCTTGCAAAATGAATCCCATTTATCTAATTGATTGACATACAATTTTCAAGTGAAAAATTCCTACTTTATCTGGTAATTTCTGTTAAAATTATGAAAATTTTTAAGTCAATCAACTCAACAAATTAAATTCAGTGATCAAATTAACTGAAAACATATTATTCAAAACATAAGAAGTAATACAAAATGTGTCAAATCTAATATTTACTACAGAAATTGGTTTTGTAATTTAAAAATTCTATAGATTTCAAAACCAGATACATTTACTGGTGAGTTCCATGAAAAATATGAGAAGAAAAAATACAAAAACTATGCAAATTTTTCCAAAACATTCTGCAAATTTTGTAAAGATTACTTATGAACCCACTTTATGAATCCAATATTATCTTATTACAAAGGTCAGATAAAGCTAGTAAAAGCTAGTAAAACCAAAGATCAATATTCCTTATGAATATACCTGGAAATCTCTTTATAAAATACTTGCTAGTCAGATCAATGTGTCACAGCCAAATGTGCTTAGTTGCAACAATGCAAGATTATTTCATGCCTTAAAAATAACTGTGATTTAGTATATTGATATCATATAAAATAAGTATCATACGATCAGCTTAATAGATGCAGAAAAGCATTTGGCAAAGTTTACGACCCATTTACAATTAAAAAATTAGGAATAAAATGAAATTTCATCAATATGATAAGGGCTAGCTATGAAAAACCTACAATGTGGTTTTTAATGTCGAATTCTTTCCCCATTTACAATTTAAAAATTAGGAATAAAATGAAATTTCATCAATATGATAAGGGCTAGCTATGAAAAACCTACAACGTGGTTTTTAATGTCGAATTCTTTCCCCATATAATCAAGAACAAATCAAGGAAAACTTCTCTTAACCCTTCTATTCAATGTTTAATGGAGTTTTATCCTGTGCAAAGGGAGAAGTGAAAGAAAAACAAGAGACAAACAGGTTGGGAAGGAAGTAAAACTATTTAAGAACAGATAACAAAACCATTATAGAATCTAAGGATTATTTTTAAAACAGAATTCCTAAACTGAGATAGAATTTCATAGGTCACAGGACAGAAGATTAAAATTTAAGAATTGATTGAATTTCTATAGTTTAGCAACAAATAACTGGAATAATATTTATAACACCTAGAAAAGTAAAATAGTTTAAGATACACTTAAAAATATCTAAGGCACAAACCTTGAAAAGTGTAAAACACAGTTTAGAAGAATTAGAGATAACCTTAATAAACAAAGTGTTATACTAAATTCTTTGATTACAAAATTCAATACTGTATTTTGATGATGTCACTCTCCTCCAGATTGATCTATAGGTACAATAAAATTTTAATCAACCTCCCATCAAGAATTATGTAAAAATCGACAGAGTTAACCTAAAATTTACATGGAAACAAAATATCAAAACAATTTTTAAAGCTAAGGTTGGAGGATTTACTCTGCTACTCTTTGATACATAAAGCTATAATAATCAAGGCCACGTGACACCAAATAAAGATGGAAATCTTGATAACAAAGCAAAACAGAGCTTATAGACTAATATGTAACTGATTTTTGACAAAAGAGTGAGTTATCTCAGTGGGGAAAGATAATATTTTAAAATAAGTGGATAAGCAAATTTCAAAAAGGCGCTTCAACGTTATTCCCATATTTTACACAAATGAACCGTAAGATTAAACAAAAAACTTAAAATTATTATACTTGAAGAGCACATGTGGAGAAAATCTTTGTTGAGACTCAGACTAACTCAGTCACAGACAATGATTCATGAGAAAGATATTAAAGAAAAAACAAAATTAATAAAAACAAGACTTCAAAAAATTTATAAACTTTGCATCATGAAGACTGAAAATACAAGCACAGACTGAGAGAAAATATTTACAATACATATATCTGACTTTAGAAAAGACGAGAGATTTGATCAAATACCCACCCGTAAGAAGACCTGAGTGGGCGTGAAGTTCGTGAAGGTGTTCTGCAGCCAGTTGACAAATACAAGTCCAAACCACAGAGAGACAAGTCTGCTTACCTGCAGTACCTACAAGACAAACAGAAAAAGCATAACAAACAAACAAAGCAAAGTGAACTGTGCGTGAGGGTCTGGAGCAAACAACCACTTGGGAAACCAATTTGTCAGTTTCTTTTGAAAAATCTAAATATACACTTAAAATATTAGTCTAAACATTCACTTACTGAAATATAATAGCCCTAAACTGGAAATAGCCCAAATATCCATCAGCTCATGACTGCATGCAGGAGCTATGACACCTGTACAATAGAATGCTTATGAATTAACATAAACAAACAGAGATTTGGTAAAATTACAAACACTGGTAACACAGTAACACAGATCCCTAAACATTTTGCTAAGTGAAAGCAGCCAGACAGCAAAGGCCATAGGAAGTGTTTGGTTTATTTATATGAAACTCCAGTTGAGGCCAAGCTCATGTAAAATTGCAGAAAGCAGAGAAATAACTTTCTGGAGGAGACCTGCAGTGACCCCCAGGGAAGCTTGAGGGGTAAAGGAAGTGTGTCTATGTTGATCAAAACATATACCAACGTGGGTACATTCTACTACAGCTGGATTATACCCCAGTGAAGTTGATTTCACAATTTCAGGAGAAGGTTAGAGAGCTTTTGGAAGCAGAGAATTCCTATGCCCAAGGCAGGTGCACTCAGCTTTTTTGCTGTCACTCCTAATAGACAACAGTAGGGAGTATTGTTTCCATACTCCAGAGGAGCAAACTGAGGATCAGGGAGCTCAGGGTCTGTCCAGAGTCACAGAGGCAGAGCATAGCAAAATAGAGACTTAGATTGGTTGATTCTAACTCCAAAACTCCTGACAGCTGAGCAGGGGTAGTTTTCTTGTGGTATTTGAAAAAGCACAAATGTACAAGTCGATAGGAAAATAACAGAGCATCAGATATCACCTTCTGGTTTCCACAGGAGTGATTTTACACATGTGCTTTTATGTTTTTACATGCATATTCATGTTTGTATTTATGCATTTATTATTTATAATGGATTGCATAAATATACCTGTTATTTTTTCATTCAGTCAGGTCACCAATATTCAAGTAATATGAAAAGTTTAGGATCTCTTTGGACACTACATGGCTCCAGCTCAAAGTTGCGGGTTGGAACCTGTCCTTGAACTCCTCCACTTTCCCTCCATCTCTGCCACTTCCCCTCCAGCTCCTCCACTTTTTCTCCATCTTCTCCATCTTCTGCATTCTCCATTTATTTTCTCCACTTTCTCTCCCTCTTTTCCATTTATCTCTATCTCCCCTGCCTGATTTCTGGGTCAGGAACTTCAGACTCTGGTATCACATGTGAAATACCAGCTTCCAGGTGCACCTTCCTCTGCTCCCACAGTGCGTAAGGCCGAAACCCTATAATGACTGTATAAATGCACGTCTAAACACTGAATATTTAGGCAGCTTGTATATCTTAATGATCCTCCTATGATTGAACCCCCACTAAACAGTCTTAGGGGAGGATCCCTGCCACCTCTCTTCCTCCCTTGCAGCCTTTTCCCCTATAATTTTACCAAATCTCAGAGGGATCTGAGGCAGACAGAAAAGCCTGACTCAAACAAATCCAACCCAGCCCTTCCTGTAGCTTGCTGCAGTTTATACACTGTGCTGCAGCCTGCCCCATCCTCAGACCAATCCATGGGGTATTCAGAAAGTGGATGACAACACCGATATTTGCAGCCTATATTTTCTCAGAACACCACTGAGGGAGGGGTTAGTTCCCCCAAAACATATGCAATGGGCTCAAGCAGTGGGCATTAAATGTCAGGCGAGGACCTGCATTTGCTGTTGTGGATTTCAGCAGACATGAGGCCATGGACTGGAGTCTGCCACCCTCTGCCATGAGGAGGAGGAGGCAGCTCCTCTGACAAGCGGGTTCTGCAGCAGCATTCCAGGGGTAATTCCTAGAAGCTCAGCCTGAAGCCTCCTTACTTCCAACAACTTTGCAGGTCATTTAACTCCCTCAGCTTAGGACAGCTGGGGTGTTATTTACCACTGAGCTGTGCATTAAAGGGGAGAAAGTAATTCTAAATCGCTGCAATTATTAGCTCTGTGAATGGGTTGCAGCAAGGTTTTCTGAGCCTCTGTTTCCTCATATACAAAATAAGAGAAATAATATTCACCCTAAAGATGCTACAATGGTTTAATAATGAGGTAAGGCTTTAAAAAAAAAAACAAAAAAAAAAAAAACAAAGTATATGTCTTAGGAAAAGTAGAAGGACAATTTAAATCTTATATCCCAGATTCACATTCTCCTTCCCTCAGAGAAAATGTTCTTTCCTCCTTTTTTGCTTTCTTTTTTAAAATTTTTTCATTTTATTTTTTTCAACCTTATATTTTGAAATATTTAATCCTGTAGAAAAATTGAAATATTAATATAAAAGAACATTATTCACTTAGATTTAACAATAGCCAGCATTTTGCCTCATTCACTATATATATCTGGATAAAATATTTTATTTTCTAGTGAGGTAAGTAAATTCAAGATATATTTTCTAAGAACAGAAGTAGTCTCTTATCTTATCACAGTACACTATCTACATGTGTGTGATTTAGCATGGATACCGTAACAGCATGGAGAATATGGTCATACTCCAGCTTCTTCCATTGTTCTAACTGTGACCTTTCTAGCCATTTTCCCTCCATTCAGCATTCAGTCAAGGATCACACGTCACATTAGTCTTCTGAGTCTTTTAGATTTAACATAGAGCAGACCTTTGGCTTTTCTCTTTCCTTTTGTCGTTTTCTGTGTTGATATTTTTGGACAGTGCTGATAACAGTATGTGTAGGAGAGCTATGGCCGAGGTAGTGGCTGTCCATTCCTCAGCGGGGAGGTACACTTTGCTCTGTGAATAACAACTATGAAAGGCATCAAAAGTCTGAGTCTTGCACACATTTTGTCTTACAATTGTCCTTTTATCCATGGTTTTAGCACCTATGACGATTCTTACTGGAGTCACTGTTATATTCCTGGTTGTAAAATATTCTTCAAGGCTCTTGATATGTGCGTTATTTCAAACACAGTTCTTCATATTCTCTCTTATCATTTTCTGTGGCATCCTGAAGCTTTCCGTCGCACTCGACAGATTCGCTTCTGGTAGTATCAAACCCCACAAGTCCATTTCTGTCTGTGTGCTCATTCCCAAAGTCTTTCTTGCCATTCAACATCCAATTTCATGGAAGCATAACCTGCTGTATCCACTCCATCCACACATCCCTCACCCACTCCCTGCAGCTTTCCCACCCGCCACACCCCACACTGCCAAAGTGCTCTCTCCTTGTTAGTACTAAGCAGAACCCATGTGATACTTTTTTCTTTCTACCTTTCCTGTTGGTTTAAATTTTCTATAAGGAGAAGGCATTATTTTTATGAGTAAATTTCTATACTTTTGTTGTATAACCCATTTGGTCCTAGGAAATAACGCAAACTTATTTTATCTTCCAACTTCCTCCTCTTTGCAGCCTCTTCAGCATGACATTTTAACTCAACTTAGTCTTGAAAGCCTCCCCATGTCCGCTAATCATTAGGTTGCTGGACAAATTCTCCTTGGTCTCTTAGTCTTAATGTGCCCTTATCATTTTTTTTAATTACAGTTGTGTCTTTTTACCTCTTTAAGTCCTGATGTGTGACCCTACTGTCTTCATTCAATCCCCTAGAATTCAGATTTTCTCAAGTCCCTGCCTTTAGGAAGTTAATGATCTAGCCTTGCAGTCACTACTTGTGAGTGGTGGGCTGAACACTCTTACTAATGAGCTTACCTTACCAAGCGCAGTGATTTCCTGTTAGGGTTTCACTTTTGATTTTGTGTAAACAGAGTGTATTCCTTCAAGTCTGACACTGTTTCTCCTTCTTGCCCCACACCTGAAGGCTTTAGAGGTCTAAACTGCCGGCCTCACCCTATGTGCTGGCCGGCACAGAACAGAGCCCAGGAGATACTGGAGGCAGTGTGAGCAGTGCTTTGCCAGAAATGTGAGTCTGCACACATTTCTGATGGAAAGCTTCCCAGAGGAATATGTGGCTGAGGAGGACCGAGCGGGAAGAGCAGTTGTCTGGATGCAGGAGGGGGATGTCCACGCTCATCAGGGAGCAGTCGGGGCCCAGGGACTTAGACTAAGTAGCCCTGGAGTCCTGAACCGGTGAGAGTCAGTGTGACTCAGCACCACGGTGGAAAGTCAGGGGCAGAGTTACATTTGGAAGGCAAGGGTGAAGGAGAACTTCTGATGGCACTTAAGTGGAGAAGGCTTGTCATGAGATGACCAAGTAGCAGGTGGAGAACAGGGGGATAGGTTGAGGCAGAGAACATTTATGCATCCATTGTAGTAATTCAGGGAACAAAGATGAGGCTTTCACCCAGAGCAATGGTGTTGGTCAAGAAGAGGTTAATTTTGTCTAGACGTGTAGTAACTATTTTAGGGATGTTGGGTGACCTAACAAGCTTCTTGACTTTTGGTATGCAGCTAACTTTGGCCTTTAAATTTATGGAGGCATCTTAAATAGAAACTACCCAAAACAAAAGCACTATAGTTCCACACAAGCTGATCCGCTGCTAGGTATCTCAGTTTTTGTTAATGTCCTTGTCCAAAAGGCTTTGTAACAAGGCTAGCATAGGAACAACATAGAGAATTTTGCCAGAGCCTGGACATTGTCACTAGCTAAGAGTGCCCACAGATAAGTAGCTGCAAACAGACTAAAGGAGTCAGGGTCGGGTTAGGGTGCAATGTGTACTCTTTCTCTCCGAATTCCCTTCCCTCCCTGATATTTAAGGAAGAGTCAAGTCATGTGAACACATCTTGAGAAATGTCTCCTTCTTTCATCTGACTGTATCTTCCCTTTCATCCTTACCAGTTCTTCCAGGATTCAAACTTACTTAACTCACCTCCAAACTATTTGAACTCTCTCCTGAAAAATATCCTATTAATCTCTTCATTCATGGATTTAATTACATAGATTTATTAAATGCCTATTGCAATGTTCCATAGTGTGCCCATGGAGGGTAAGTCCAGGTGTTTTATGCTTTGGCATCAAATGTGCTTCCTTGCACCTTAGTAACCCTGTCAACATCATTTCCTACAGTAAGCATTGTGCTCATGCCATTCAGCTGTGAAAATCCCTCCAGAATTTCCAAGAGTCAGTTCTAAAATGTCCACTATGGACTGATGCTTTTGAGCTCTGTCTTGGTCCGTTCAGGGTGCTGTGGCAAATTACCACTGATGGGGAAGCTGATAAATAACAGTAAGGTATTTCTCATAGTTTTTAAAATCTCAGATTGGATGTTTGTTGGGGACTTTCCTTCTGGTTTCTGTTGCTCAGTCCTTATAGGACGCAGAGCAGAGAGAAGAATCAGGCTTTCTGCATCTTCCTCTATGGGTGCTTACCTCATTCACGGGGTCTCCCTTCGTGCTCTAATCACCATCCAAAAGGCCAGATCTGGTTAAAATCACAAATGATACAATCCCAATGTCTTCTCTCAAGTGTTGAACTCTTAAAATATCAAAATCCATAAAATTTAAAATCTCTAAAGTCTAAACTCTTGGAAGTCACAGCGCAAAAATATCACACTTCTGTAATACTAAAATCCTAAGCATTGAATTCTTAAAAGCCCAATGCTTTTCAAAAAAAAAATGAGTAAGAGGGCTAGGAATCTGAGTTGTTGGGAAAGAGTAGTGCGTGGTTCCAGAACACCCAGTCCCACTGCATGAGAACCAGACACAAGCATTCCTAAGAGTGAGGAAAGAGGCTGGCAGATCCAGGATTGCAGAGTGTGGTTTCCTGGAGACTGATTGACAGAAATGGTCCTGACAGCAGTAAGACCAGTGGAGATTCTTGAGATTTTGATCAAAAAAAGTTATGACAAGAGTGACTTTGTCCTAGTTTACCTCAAGCTAGTATCAAAGATGTCAGGGGCTAGTAATAGAGCTCTACTCCAGGTACCATTGTAATGGTTTTATTTATTTATAGTACAGTATTTTGGGAAACTACATGGGGGAAACAGACCTGGGTTGCTCAGGGCCAGTTACGGTGCTTACGAATTCAGGTAGCAGTAGTTGTGTCAAGATGAATCCATAGGTGTATTTTTGGTTGTGTAGAGGGTGATCACATCATATTAGGTAGAATGAATACCTAGAAACCAGGTGAAGTACTTTCACTTGAAGTATTGGTGGACTTTACAGAAGAAAATGGATCTTAATTGAATCCCCAAACCATGATGACAAGAAAGATTTGGAAGTGGGCGTGGTCTAGGTTTCTAAAAGTGAATTTCAAGACATAACTAATGCAGTTTGTTTCTCCCCTTCCTCCTGATGCATTTAGTGAAAAATTCAGGTGAGTATATGGTCCATTCAACAACAAAAAAATCTCCTTCCAAAAATGCTTCCATTGCCTGCATTGGCATTCCTTCTAGTGTATGAAATTTTAGGAGATTTTAATGGCACAAAGCCCATTTGCCTGAAAAATAAAAATCAGTGAGGTTACTACTAACTGATTTGAAATTAATTATGTGTGTGTTTAGAGAAGAAGGTACTTACAAGGTAGGGTAGCTGTTGGATCACATTATTGATTCTATCAAATTTGTGGCCTCTACATTATTACACAGGAAATAGATTTTTGCAAACCCAAAACAGTATAGAAACATGTCACAGAAAGTGAGAAAATTTAATAAGGAATACTTATGTTAGTGTCTATTGAATCATGAAACAATTTCAAAAAGAACAGTGCCACATATAAAATGAATGTGAATGTGAACATATTCTCCATGGAGAACCAACATCCTAAAAGAAAAAATTAGCTACTCATCAGGATGAAAGACTTAAAAATACAGTCAATTATTATGAAAGTCAGCTAGCTTTTACTTTGGTGCAATTTCCTATAACCTATCCATGATCATAGTTATTCATATATCAAATTTTCTTTTTAGTGTCTTTTTTATTGTGGGTTTTTTTCTCTTCTTTTTCAATTTAGTTCCACTATTTTAAGTTGTCAGGTTTAATTTTTTTATATAATTTCCTATGCTATGTGTTTCTTTTTTGCATCATTTCCAATATTAGAAGTATACATTAATAAAGAGTTTGGAAGATTCGGATTTGCTTTATTCTTCCAATTTAACACCTCAAAAGTACACCATCACCACACTGACTTGTGTCTAAGAATTTTATGAGTAAAAATATTGACATTTCCTCACAAATTAGATGTCTCTTTTATGTTTGTGCAAAAAATATCCATATGTATGAAAAACAAAAGTTTTAAAGATCATGAGCCTGAGGACCGCTGTCCCTGGTGTGGGGATGCATCATGATCTTTGATGGATCTCAGCTTGATAGTGCATTTATAAACCTGGGTGGATACAGTCACAATCATCACCTTAGGCATCTATCCATACTACTTTCAACCTAATTCTTTATGCATATGGTTTATTTTATTATAACTATTATACTCACATGGCTTTTAGTGTACCTGTGTTTATTCTTAAATACATGTTTTCACTTATTATTGTTGACTTTATTGCAAAAGTGTACAAGGAAGCATTTTACCTGTTTTTGTATATTTCTGCAATAATTTTTTTATTTTAAAGAGAAAAATAACAAAATAACAACAAGAAAGACAAAAACAGAACACAAAAACAAAAATGATACAGAATTTCAAATGTTTTGATTTTGTCTTCATTGTCATTTTGTTAGTTTTTTTAATCTTTAAAATAAACAAAAGAAAACAAAGATGATAGGAATTGACAATGGTTGTTATATTACACATGGTTATCTTCAATGAAGTTGCTCAGATTACTAGATGTAAGAATGCAAGGTTGATCAAATAATTAAAGAGAATAAAAAAGAATAAAAAAATATTAGAAATGATACAGGGCTTCACTAAACAAGGTGGTAGGAATTCAACAATGGTTGTTACATTGCCTACTGTTGTATATCTGGTAATCTGAACAACTAATAAATCTTTTAAAAGTGTATATAGAACTTTATTTTAGAAATTTACTTTTTTTTCAGAAGTATATTTTCAGAATTTTAATCTTTTGGGGCTGTTGATTCTAAAGATTTGATCTTTCCAGATTTCAACATTTGGCCTTCTGACATTTGGGATGGTAGCTTTTGTATTATGGATCAAATCCTTCAAAGTCCCTGACTCCTAACATGTGTTACCTCAGGAGCTAGGTTTCAACCTGTGAATTTACAGTACATAGACATTCACACGTTTCAAGCCTCATTCCCCTTCCCTCTCAAACACATAGTATCTACCTGGACCTGTCCAGATTATTTGCTATTTCCTGTGATTTCCCACCCCTCTACTTTTGCTTATGTCCTTTTCTTTGCCTGAGGTGTGCTGAGTTCAATTTTCTTGTTCTGTGATCATATTCTCCTTTCATAGGATAGCTAAAACCCCATCCCTTTTGTGAAGCATTGCCTCTCTGATCTCCCTACCTCATCTGAGTGAGTTTTCCATCTGCCCTGCTCCAAATGCCTAAGCAACTGGACGTTCCTCTCTTGGTGTTTCTCCTTAGCTCCTGCGTACCTGTTGAATGTTTATTGCATAGACACAGGCATATGCTAAATGTTCTACCTTCTGGAAAGAGGTCAGTGGGCAATGCCCAACTTCCCTGGCCTCCCACCCCATGCAGGGCAGGCAGCGGTTTTATTTGCTGTTTTGCTCCTTTCTTCTTCTTGTGCCCTCAGTGACATCTTGCTATTGGCCCCCAGGAAGCCCAACCCAGGAAAGCCTCAGTCCATCCAAGCCTGCCTGAACAGCACCACACACAAAGTGCACAGAAGTGTTCAAAACCCATATTTTAAATAGGGAATTTCTTTGAACAAATACCAAGAAACAGTAGATCTGCCATATACTACATTCTATTTTTACTGAACTTATAAAGAAACGTAAGAATTTGTGATTAGCTATTCTATGACCCTCCTTATAGGATTCATATCAATTTTAGCGGGGACACCATAAAAATCCTAAAATGTAAAGTCCACATTCACAGGCAGATCCTCTAACTTTTGTGATAAAGTGACAACCTTTGTGCTATACTCCATACTACTTGAGTTGCTATTTGAGATTAATTGGAAATATTAGCACTGTAAAAAATCAGTTCTAGAAGCCACTGGGGACCTATCAGGAGGTAAGTTTAGAAACAACTTAGTGATTTCCATGAATAAATCGCACCTCCTAGGTGATGAACCCAGCTCTGAATTTGTTTGCCAAGAATTCTGAGTTATTTCAGAAGTCGCTACCACTGTCACTGTCAAGTGCAACTTGCCATAGCAGGATCCCATTCACGTTAACATTTAGAGCCAGGAGAATGCCAAGCACACGGCTGTCTTGTGACATGGCTGCCTCTGGGCACAGCATCCTGCACTGGAATTCTAATCTGTCTGAATCTGCTTTTCTACCCGTGTCCCTGAAGACGTGGCCCTGAAAGCAGCTCCTCGCTTTCAACAGAGCAGCCTGACTCTTCCTGCCGTACACCATCAAAATCATGTCAGATGCAGGAGGAGACTATTTTTAAAGTTACGTTTATATTCCCTACGTTTGCTTTTTAAAAAATCACAAAACCTGCCTACAATAAATATAACAGCTGCAGGCAGATTTTAGCATAAGCAGGCGAAAGTGTTAATGCCATTTCCTGGACCCTTGATGAGTCCACAGGCCACCAACACCCAGTGGAAATGCCATTAAGGATGTGAGAGTGGGGAGAGGCTGGGGCCCCAGGGCTCTGCTAATTGCTGTCCTCTTGATTTTATTTTCTCTAAACTTTAAATCAGGATGACAACTCACAGGAAGAATCACAAGGTGGTTTCCACTTGTAACCTTTGTATAAGAAGGATCCTAATGTGTAGAAAAATTTAGGAAAACTGTAATTAAGAAGGCATGGCCTCTGAAAGAAAGAGAGAAACACAAAGAGCCCATCAGTGGTGAAATGTCAAGCGTGTTGGTTCTATAGTGAAACAGGCTTTTGCGTCTTAACGACTTGGTCTGTAATTAAGAGATTGGAGTGTCAGCTGAGGCTGCTGCATTTTAGCAAGCATAATTTGCCATTGCTATTATCCGAAACATCTTTCTTGGCTGCTGTGTCTAAACAAAGTGAGAAGAAGCTAATCATATTAAGAGTAATAATAGTAATAGAGTTTGGGGAAGAGCGTCACAAGATAAACAGTGTCTTCTTTCCCAGTTCAATGTGTGTCTCTTTTCCTTTTGGCTCTGAGTTGTAATTTGGGACTCAGCCCCACATTTCACAGAGACATCAACAGTTAACTGTTGAGCAGGAGTGGCCTGGAGCAGCTGCTATGTGTTATATCGTGCCACTCCTCGACTGGTGGAGTCACAGCAATGAAGCATTTGATCTTTTCCATTAGTTCTTTCATTTGCAAAAAGGAGCAGAGGAAAAACAGAGTGAAAAGCATATCTTGGAGCATGAGGAACTGACAACAGGATAGGAAATCAAGAAGCCTGCAGGGCTGCACAGCAGGTGGGGGTGGCAGGCTTCCTGTGGGCGTGCAGGTCTGACATGCAGAGACATATTGATCCTCTGTGGTCTGTCTCATCGGCAAGTGGTAATGGTCTGCATATTAACACGCAGCTTAAAAGCTGGTGCCAGTTGAATGGACAGCAGCACTTTGGTCCTGGACTTGAGAGCAACTGTTAGTGTCTGGTTAGGATAAAGAACACTACACAGAACTCAATATCACTGAGCAAGAATTGTAAAGGTAAAGTTACTGACAATTACTTCCTCCAAGTCCCGATAGACTGGCATGCATTATAATCAAAACCATATCTATAGATTTGCTTTAAAAAATGTTCTAATACATTTGCAAAACTAGAGAAAAAGGTGGAGTATTTTGCATTTTCTTTTGCAAAAACAATACTATATCAACTTCAGATCTTCATTGCATCTTGACATATTTAAATACTAAAAAAGAAGAGAAAATATGAAGTAGTTTTCTTTAATTTTTAGATATTTTTCTCCCATAGTGATATCATATGTCTTCTTGAAAAGTGAGATTTGTGTTCAGTCATGTCTAGCTATTGATGTCACTCGCAATATTGGCAGTATGATTACATGGTTCAACAGAATTTCAACAACTCAAAATAATTCACTAATCCATGTACCAAATGTTTACCTTTGAGATGTAAACATTTGGTACATGAGAGAGAGACCCAAATCTCTCTCTCATAGACATGATTTGGTATTGCTACAGTCTGGGTGGTACAGCTAAATATACATTTGGAAACAATGACTCTCTGTAGAGACTCAAAATATTTTTAGTGTGAGGTGGTTTGACAATAGCAAGAGGTCTGCTTTTAGCAAGTTTTTCTTGTGATGACTACAAGCTTGACATTTGCTGTTTGTTTGTAGCTGAAAATGAAAGTAAGTTCCTTGAGGCGAGTCCATGTACATTCAATCTAATCTGCTCATTTATGCCATACCATCCCTCCACATAATTGCTAATTAGGGTCAAACTAGGCCACAAATAATTCTAGATTAAACAGAAAATAAAAGCTAAAGAGTAAAGGGTAAAAGCACAGAGAGTGCAGGATAGCAAATGTGTATCATACAGGCAGAAGTCAGTCTCCAGAGGAGAGCTGAGGGTAGGAGAAAGAGAATCCAGAGACACAGCCACTGTGAGATGCTCCAGGGACAGCACTAGGAGTGACAGATTGAGGTGATTACACCATCACTTTTAAGCACCGGAGATGGAGAGTTGATGACAAGGTCAAGAAGCACCGCAAGTGGGAAAGGTCAGAACCAAGGACAGAGGCTGGCATGGGCAGAGAGCAAAAATAGACTCCAGAGCAAATCCTTGGGCATCTTTAAAAACTCATACTGCAGCAGAGACAGGAAACTCCATGGCTTCATTGTTTCATTTCTATATAGCATGCAGTATTTAGGCATAGATCAAAACCTCTCAGCCATGCTGAACTATTGCATTTTACTGTACTTTACTCTTATTGCAGAGACAAAATACTCAATGCTCCAAATTAGGGAGGAAAGGTTTACTTAACTCACAGTTTGTAGAGGTTTCAGTTGGTAATTAGCTGGCTCCAAAGCAGGGTGTCATGGCGAAAGGAAACAGCTCATGGTGGTGGAAGACAGCAAAAGCAACAAGAGCAAAAGTAGAAGAGAGAGAGCAAGCCTCTTTTCCTTCCTTATACTGTATGCAGGCTACCCTCTGTAGGGCAAGTGTAGCACTCACATTCCTAATCTCAGTACTAGACAATGAAACAATCACAAACTCTAGATTCAGCTGTCTCTGAAAATCCCATCCCCCATGACTTCATGAGGCTTTGGGAGGACATCTAGCCACAAACCATACCATTCTGCCCCTGGACCCCCTAAGGTTCATACACATCCCTTCATTCAAAAGGCATTTAGTCCACCTCTAAGAGTTGCCAAAGTTCTAATGGTGTCTGTGTTACTGAAAAGTCCAAGTCCCAAGTCTCCTCTGAGATGTAAAGCAAACTCTTATCTATGTGACCCTGTACAAATGAAAACAAAGTCAAACACTTCCAACATTCAATGGCACAAGATAAACATTTCCATTCCAAAAGTTACATACAGTAGGATACAAAGGAATGGGGCCAAAGAAAATCCAAAGTCCAGCAGGGCAAATATTAAGTCCTATAGTTCCATGTGCAGCATCTGCGGCAGTCTTATGCAAGTTGTGAGCTCTAAAGGGCTTGGATGGCTCTGCCCTTACAGTATTTCTGGTGGTTGTAGCTCTCATGGCTTTTCTTTTAGGCCTGCTTTGACCTTTCCTTAGATGATCCATGTTCCTGGCTTTTCCAAACTGCTGGGGTCTCTATTGCACCTTTGGCTTTACACTCACAGATTCACACAATGACCTCTCAGGGGCACACTGCCTGGCCTCCCAGACCTTCTTTGGAAATATGAGTAGAAGCCTTCCTGACCCCATAACTCTTGCATTCTCTATGCACCTAAAACCAAGGTCTGCTGCCAGCTGGAGCAGTAGCCAGGCTTCCTTCTCTCTTGGCTGTAGGGGTCAAGTGCCTGGATCGCTAAGCACTCTGAATCCAATTATGAGGGACAAGATTCTCTAGGCTGCCACCATTCTGGAACATGGTGCAGTCCCTGCAATTTGGAACATGATTCTCTGCAGCTTTCTCCTCAAAGCAAAGTCTTTTACTTTTGCAATTTTGAGGCTGCAAAGAGTGCAGTCTTGTTGCCTCTTGTGATACCCTGAGGCCATCTTTTGTATTCTCCTGTTCTTTCTCAGGAATCAAGATCTCCTGTCCTTTCTCTTTGCAGTTCACAGCTTTACTGGAGCTTCTGTTCTGGCCAAATTCACAACATTTTAAATCGTTATGCTGGGCTCTCTGCTGTTGATTCTCAACATAAATCTGGCCACAAGCCCACAACAGTAGCCAAGCCACTGGCTTAATACTTGACTGCCTTGAAATTTATTTTGCCAGATTAATTAGTCTGCTGCCCTTAATCTCACTCTCAGGCAAAGTCTCTGGACATGAGCAAAATGGAGACAGTCTTTCTGTCAAGCCATAACACATACTATCTGGACTCCAACATCGAATACAGTCCTTCTTCCCAGCAGAAACCTCCCAAGGCTGGTTTTTACCAGTTTTCTGGTCCCCTGAGCTCTGACTCAAATCTCCTGTACAGAACAACATAAGGTGTTCCAGCTCTACTCTTTTAGGCAACATCTCTAAACCTTTCCAAACTCTTCCCACAAGCCATTCCAAAACATGGTCACTATAACTAATGTGGTCAGTTATAGTCACAGCAATGACCCCACTCTTGGTACCGAATTCTGGCTTAGTTACTTTTCTTTCCTTGCTAAGACAAAATATCCAACAGTCAAAATTAATGGAAGAAAGGTTTATTTAACTCACAGTTTGTAGATGCTTCAGTCCATAATGCACTGGCTCTAAGAAAGAGTGGCATGGTGAGGGGCAACAGTTTATGGCAGTGGAAGACAGCAAAAGCAATGAGAGCAAAAGGGCAGAGCAAGCCTCTGCTCCTCCCTTATATTATATGCAGGCTACTCACCCTTGGGTGGGTATAAGCCCAGTACTAATGAACTAGTCACAAACTCTAGATTCAGCTGTCTCTGTAAAGCCTGCTCCCTATGACCACATGAGGCTTTGGGGGGATATCCAGACACAAACTGTAACAGTCTCTGTGTGTACTTGTATGTTAGAGTGAAGGCTAAACTAGGGACCAATCCCATTTTAAATATATAGAAATAAAAAAGAAAAATGGAAAAAGTCATTCAGAGGGATAAAAAAAGAAACCAAAACAATATTGTCTTAAAATGCAGAGTGGTGATACTGGACTATTATTGACATGTCATATGCTTATTACACTGCATGTTTTGCTTATTGTACCACAAGCCACAGCATGTTATGAATCTCTTCTGTGCACCAGCAGCTGTAGTAAACTTTGTCTGTATTTTCCAGGCTGAGAATCTCTGTGTTAGTTTACCTTGTCAGTCATGATATTTCTTAATTTCATCATACTTAACCTCAATCTATCTAACTCTAAAGAAGTAATATGAAAATTGTATTGTTGGGCTTCAGGTGTTTGAAGGTGCTAGAACATGGATCGTTTGGAGGCTTGCAGGTGCAGTGAAGGTGGCAGATGGGATAGAGGAAGAGCTGGTGCACCCTAGGTCTCTATTTTAGTGTGTGTAACTCCCCCTCGATGTAATGTAGATATTCTGCTTCTCATAGAGTTTTCAAAGAATGAATTTCATGACTTTGAAAACAATTCACTTTTTACCTACTGTTTTATCTTACATCCACTCGCTCATTAGGATAGTATCCAACTCCATGTCAGATAATATTAAGGAAGATTTTTAAGTAATCTAATAAATTTTATCTGTATCTTCCATTAAATTGCTTGTACTACTATAGGGAAACAAAAAAGGCCAAATTATATTGGAGATCTCAACAATAAGCCATTTAAATGAAATTAACTTCACTGTTTTCAGACATATGATTTAGGAACTAAAGAGATGGTGATGATTTGAAGGAAACTGATCTCTCTGAAAATCTCTGAGACACAGGAGAAAAATCAACAAAAATACAAACATGCATGCTTTTAAAACTATCCTTAAATATTAAATCAAACTGAAGTTCAAAATAACAGCAGATTTTATAAAACATAATTCAATGCCTACAAGGGACACTGCATCCACTCCACAATATTGTTCTTACAAGCCATTTAAGAGGAAATGCCTGAAGAAATAAATTAGAAAATAGCATGAGAAGAAAAGAGAGGAAAATAAAAAGAAGAGAAGGAAAATGAACACTCAGGAAGTTTGAAGATGAATGCTACTTTCAATATCCTGCTGCTCAGTTGGGCTTTGGCATCGGAGTAACTTATCGTCTATCATCATGGAACTTTGACAGGTCGATTAATCACTATCTAACAAGAATCTGCAGCTTCTGCTCTGAACTGTATGCCCATTGGTGAGAAAATTGTATTCTTGGAAGCTGTTTGAACTATGTTACTATGGACACTCGGGAAGACCGGACCAGGGCTGAATTCTGATACCTGAGAAAAAAGACAGAGCTACTGTTGCATAGACTTTCAACTATTTCTAAATGGGTTAGCTATAATATAGTATTGTGCGCTACAAAAGTTTGTTTTCTAAATAGCTCAAATAATTTAATGTGTTAGTTTTAAATTTTTTTATTCAGTAAGTCCTTTCAATTTAACTATAATCCTCACTACTACAAATTTTGAATTAGTGTACTAAGGAATATTCATTTTGAAAAATGTGACAGGTGGCTGACTATTGCTCAGGATCCACAGAGTTTCCCACAGTATTTGTGTGCCCAGAACTCACTTTGCTACCTTTGGGCTCTCCTTGTCAGTAGGGGTTGATGCTCAGGTACTCCTCACTTTCCAGTATGTCTTCATAGCCACTTCTTCTGTAAGTAATATTGAGAATGGTATGCATTGGCCAATGAAAAGTTGCCTTTCAATAATGCTTTGCAAAATTAAGGCCACTGGAAATCATGTTACGATGAATGGTAAGAAATCTATAAAGAACACTGGCTGACAAGACCCAGAAAGGAAGAAAAACATTAAAATCTTAAAAACTGGACAAGATCTGATTAATATGTTTATTGATTTTAGTTAAACCTGGAAGGCTAAGACTGGGTTGTAATTTGAACTACCTAAAAAGTTTCAGAAGTTAGGAGTTATCCTGCTACAAAAGACCAAATCATCTTCTTAAATTTTAACAAGAGCAAGTGGGCTTAAGCATGAGAAGAGATCTTTAAATGCTGGGATCAGGCCAATAAGTTATGAAACTCATCCTTGTGAAGCCTTTAAATTAACATTTAAAACCCCCACAGTGACATCTAGATGACAGCAGATTCTTCACATCCCTTCCAGCTTTGCCATTTTTATTATTTGTGAGTTGTGTACAGTTCTTCAGAGACAAAAGGATAGAAAGAGATACTTCTCTGCCAATACAATGTTTTTGATGTTTACAGAGTGAATGGAATCTGTGGAACTCAAATTCTGAAACAGTTTCCACCACCATGAATATCATTAACCCTTCTCAGGTACATGTGTAAGGGAGACTATCCTAAATTGAGGCAAGATTCCTGACATCATATTTGTTAGATATTTGGTGTTTTTGTTGTCCTGACCTCCGTCTCCCTTCTTCTAACAATAAGAACTGCTCTGTCCCCCTCTTGCTTTGTATGCTTTGGGTGCAGTTAAGTCCAACTCGCTTCTAAAACTTGGAATTCTAATCCGTACCTCATTCTCTTGGGCATATGGCACAATTCATTGCAATTTGACAACATCACAATGTTTTTGCTAGAGCTGTTAGGGGTAGGCATCCTCTCCTGGGCCTCCTAGAGGTCAATCCAAACCTCTCAGTGCCATCTTTCTACTATCTGGGAATAATCAACCAAAAAATTAACCCCTAAAGAAGAAAGTGATACAAAGAGCAATCTATTCCTGGTGACATCATTTGGGCCTTCTGAATCAGTCAGTATTGAAACTTCTTTACTTCAGACTCTTTTATCTCCTGTCTAGGTTTACTATTGTTTCCCTCTTAAATACTTCTCCCAATTTGAAGTGAGTCTGATATTTTTAATTCATAGATTATATTTTAAAAGAAATATTAGTACTTTTATAATAACATATTTAAAAATATTAGGATAGCTAGAACAGTCTATAAATCCAGTCAATAGACAAGATTAGAATAGACATATTGTCCTCAAATATTTTGAGAACATTATTTAAGAAAAGGCAGCGGGCATTCTGGGATGAGGTGCTGAGGAAAGTATTAATGTCACCAGAGTCATTCAGGTAGATCATGGTGACAAGAGGCTCCTTTTTACTGCATCACTGAAGTCTGAGTGATTCTAGGTCTTTTAAACTCAAGGATTTTGACTCAATAATTTGAGCTGAGGATTTCTTTGTGATCCTTCATGTGTACTCTGTAATTTGCCCTAAAATCAACTAGGCTAGCATTTCAAGAAAAATCAAACACAGTCCATAGAGATAAAGGTGGAGGACAGAAATTAGCAAGTTGAGAAAACATCAAATATTGAACCATTTTTGGAATGCTGACATTAAACTAGGAGATGCCGGATATCATTTACATCCAAACCCAATTTCTCCTGGACCAAAAATTACACATGCCAGTTGTACAAGCTCTTGCATGCAAAAGTGATAGGCTATGCTTATTGAGAACGCTACAGAAATGTCAGCAACTATTAAAAGCAAGGCAGCATTGTTGTCAGTGGTCATTGGAGAGTTTCCTTTATAGGAAGGTAGAATTTGGGATGAACAGATTTATCCACACTGGATAAAAAATCCTAGAAATTCAGTTCAATTATTTGCTACCAGCTCACTGTGGATGCTAAAACATGTTGGCTGTGAGACTGACCAGTTGTGTCTGAAATAATCTCAAAATATTTTGGTTATAAAAATATGAAGGATTTATTACTTAAGTGGGTGGTAAGACATCTGGAATTATTTCCATAATAAGGAAGAATTATGACAGCAAAATATTTAATCATTCCAGCTTCTAATGCTTACTATTTAACTGGTTAGTGGCTAGGATTTGCAACAGATACAGCAAACACTGACTACCTTAAAACATTTACTAATAAATAAGTTTTACCCATAGTATATAAGTAAATATAAATATTATGCAACTTAATGTTAAAAGGGAGCTGCGGGTTCTTTGTGTTCTGTTTCCCATACCCACACCCACTTCATCAATGAAGGTGCCAAGACTCGGGGCCCACTGGACTTTCCTGAGGTCACATAACTAATAGATACTCAAAGCATCTATTAGAGTCGATCCCAACTTTGACTTTTTATTGACATAAAAATCACTAGTGTAAAAACTAGAGGTGCTCTTCAAATCTAGCCTACATTTTCTGTTTAGGTTTTGATTGCCCTCACAATAAAGGTAGATATGATTTGTACAGCCCTGTTTTAGTTCGCAAGGGCTGACTGGTTGGCTGAAGCAGAAGTCTGTGTAAAAGGTGCTGTCAGAGTCGGTTTTGGGGAGGACCCTGCCCTTGGTTTGCAAAAGCCATCTTCCTGCCACATCCTCACATGGCCTTTTCTCGGTTCATGCAAAGAGAAAAAGACCTGTCTAGTGTATCTTTTTCTTCTTATAAGGGTAGTAGTCTTGTCAGATCAGACCCTTGCCCTTATGATTCAGTTAACTTTGGTTATCCCTTAAATTACCTATCTCTAAGTGCAGTCACACTGGAAGTTAGGACTTCTACAAATATATATGAAATGTGTATTGGAAAAGGAGCATTTCAACCCACAACAGGCATGTAAGTGCTCCAATCCCTGCTGTTAGTGCTTTTATTCACTAACTTATACTATGTTAAGTAGATTACTGATTAATTTACTTAAACATTTATGACTAATTAAACTATCACCATACCTATTATTTTCTCATTTTACAAATGAAAAGACCTGAGGAGAGAGAATTTTAACAAATATGCAATGATCTCGTGGAGTCTGAAGCCAAGTTTTGAGTCAGAAGCATCCAGGTCTGGAATCCACCCCAACCATGTGGTCTTCCATCTTTTCAGAGATATGGGTCACCACAAAATCTCCTGGTTCAAGATATTCATTGCTTCAGCTTATTTGAGGCATTGCAATGGGAGTTGTTAACATCTACCCATTGGTGGCCCCATTCCACTGTAGGAGGAACAGTAGAACAAAGTCCCAATAATGTCACACAGAAAGTCTTGCCTTTGTTCCATGAGATTGCCTCTGCCTCTCTCACTAGCCACACTGCTGTCCCATTAGGTCAGCAGCTCCAGCTCCAAACTCTGAACGCACCACACTCTGCTCCCCAAGTGTGAACTCCACTGTCCCCACTCTCATTGTTCGTACTATCCCTGCTCTCCATACCTGAACCACTGTCTGCTGCACAACATCCTTCTAGTTTATTTACATGTTATTCATCATCTTTTGCCCAGTAGGCAGCATTTTCCTGCAGGGCAAAGGTTGTGTGTGTGCATGTTAGTTTTGACTGTCTGGTTCCTAAATCAAGCTGGAATATACTTGACAGTCAGTATTTGTTGAATGAATGGTCACTCAAGTGTTATGGTCCCCATTGAATGCTTTTTTTAGCTAACCTGAGGAAAGCTATTTGGAATTCAATTTTGTTGACATCTCCCTATTAGCCATAAGTGGGAATAGATATCATCTATTTCAAGGTCCCTGAGTAGAATGTAGATCACTCCTTCTCGGCTTGTAGTTAGGATGTAACCATATAAACAGGACTCTAATAAAGAATTTGCACATTTAAAAAAATGAGAACAGTTGCATAGTTATTCTAAAAGTATCTTGCTCTCTTAATATTAATATTGACTTTGGAATATATTTGGTTAATTATCTCAGAATATAATTCAGTTTCTGGAATATATATATACTACAAGTTTATAACACAGTTTCATAAAAGAAATAGTAAGATTTAATTGTAGATCACATTCGTGTACAGAAAACTGAAATTTGTGTCTGTGGATGTGCAACTGAAGGATCTCGCCTCTGCAGTGGATTTTGTCTGCAGTTGGTAATAGTTTATAGGTAAGCAGTTATTCATAGCTTTGAAGGGACTTTACCTATGTTTTATTTGATTCTCATGGAAATTATGTGAGGCATCTGTCTGGGTAGTGTTTTTCCTTTCATTCTGCCATTAAGAAAAGTAATGCCAAGAGGTTTACAGATGATATGGCTAGGTCTGAAATCTAGTTGTCAGGTCGTTGTACTTTACCATTCCTCTACCTGATGCTGCTGTCAATGATGTACACAAAATGCCAATCAAATCATAACATCATCCTTGCTTTAGGAATACATTAGGCTGTTATAGATTAGTTTATATGAAGAAAATGCATGACTTCAGAAGTATCAAAAGTAAATGACTAAATTGTCAATGATTTGCAACAAAGTAATTCCTTGTTGAGAAAATAGACATTTAAAAATCATTTTTAATTAAAGTCAGTGGTGGAAATAAGAAATATGAACGGTTTTACTATCACTGAAAGAGAAACAAAAGTATTGGTCAACAATGCCTTTACACCTTCATTTATTCATTCATCAAATTTTGATGTACAATGAGTACTGTTTTTTTCATGGGGAGAAGATGCTCCTGTTTCAAACATTTCAATATCTGCTTACACACTAATGTGCTACAATATGGCATGCATAGTCTATGAGGCAAAATAAAGATAAGTAGTCTATATAACTTGCATACAAGGACAGCCTTGGTTCGTGTGATTGATTCAAATGAATTCTAAGGAAAGCAAAGGCCTCCCAGACACAGACTAAAGTGGGATGTATAGTGAGATGAAATGATAGGCATGGACTCTCTTCCTTGTCTATTTGCATCGTCTTTTGCCTAAATATCCTTCCTCTTTGACTCTGAACTACTGGAACATAGTAAATATAGTAGCCCTAACAAGTCTCATGGTGCTTGGCACCCACAGAGGCAAATGCTGAGAAATGGTTGTTAGTAAATCTTTACCTTATGATTGCAATGGCTCCTACTCTACAAACCCACAGGGCCATGTGTCTGTGGGCTGCTAGTTGCACATCCAGGACTAACTGTATTAAGTTTGTGTGTGTCATCTCAGTTTATCACAAAATGCTCCATGAGGACAGGAAAATCTATGAGAGGGATGTGACCCTGTGCACCATCTTTTCCTACCAAGAAGTAAACTTTGGTGTGAATTGTTGTTGTTGTTGGTTGTTTTTTGGTATACTGGGAATCAAACTCAGGACCTTGTGCTTGCCAGGCAGGCATTTGTGCCACTGAGCTATATCCCTGGCCTGTGGTGTGAATTGTTGAGGTGGCTTGCAAAGAACCACAAACCAGCTGTAGCATAGTCCATATCAAAACACAAGACTCTTAATTTTGGAGTCTCTCTGCTTCCCTTGTGGAACAAGTATGCTTCTGCCAACCACAAGGCAAGCAGCTCACTCTCTGAGGAGAGCAGAACTGACTGCAGACCCTCAAGGACACAGGTGAGATAGGTCACCCTGCCAGAGTAGAAAAAGTGATTCAAATTGATGTTTTATCATTCATGTCAATAAAAATAAGAATGTAAGATTTTAGAGTTTGCTACAAATACAGCACTTTTCCTGCAAAGTCAAATGCTTTGTCTCTGATAAAACAATAAAGAGTTGGGTGATTTTTCTAGAGTACTGTTGAGACAATCATAGTAGCAGCCCAAAAGCTTTTATTCTTCAATCCTAAATCATTCAAATAAATCCTTTGATGTTTTGCAGCTGTATGAGGACCCAGCCTGACGGTTTTTGGAAGCAGACTCATCCTGGTTATACTTGCTTTCCTTTTTGTCAAAGTCAGAGTTTTGGTCCAAATAGCCTGTGTATTTATATCTGGGGTGATATTTTACATAATTAATAAAGCTTATTTTCAGCTGAGGAGACAGCAAATAGATGAGAGGCAAAGAAATAAAATGTGGCTGATTCTTAGTCATTTAGTCACTTGGCTGCAAGAAGATTAAAGTGTGCTTGGAAGTCTGTGTGAGGTTAGAATATTCTGTAGAGAGATTTCATTGTTTTTTATGAAACTGAAGATACATATTCACAAGAGGCAAGGGTGATAAGAAATGTCACAGCAACCTTTGTCTTCAAGGGAGTTGCAAAACAAGCCAGAGAGACCAATAATTCTCTCAAATGATAAAATACAAAGGTTTCGTGTCTCATTTAAAAAGCAGTTTCCTGAACAACACAAATTTTAGCTCCAAAGAAACTCTGATAGATTAGAAAACGTTGAGCTTATCCACAAGTGATAGAGCATACAGAATGTGACCAAGAAAGGCTTATGTAGATAACTGTCTCTCAAGAGGTCACTGTTATTAGATTCCTGAACTTAACATAATCAAGTAAAGGCAGTTTACCCACCAAGAAGGTAAATTTGAATAACTAGAAATCTGATTACTATTGTGACCTCACAGACATGTTTAAGACATTTGTCACTTTTTTCTAAGATTCTTATTTTTTTATTGAAGTCATAGTGTTTAAAGATATGTTTGTGTGATTTTTAGTTGGATGAATTAGAAGTCAAGTTCTTCCTTTTAATAATATTGTTCAACATAACAGACTTATTGAAAGTCCTTTAACTATGAGGCACCAGAGCTCTCTCACACATTCTGTCATTTAATCATGGCACATTTAACATTGTACAAATGCCCTTTACTCAGCTACAATGACAACTTCCAGCAGATAGAGACTAAAGGGAATAAACAAATTCAAAGACTTAAAATTCCAAACAGCTGTTGCTCGCAACGTTTGTGTGCAGCTCATGGGGAGATTGATCTCTTTGCTCTAGGGAATCACCATATTTTTTTGCTATACAGTACCAGGATGCACCTGCACATAAGGGCTTGGGATTGTGCTTCATTATGTCTCTACAGCAACCCTTTGCTGTCGAATATAATCCAAGCTGCTTGCTGATGTCCTGTGTGGTTTGATAAATGGGGTCCTTCAGAGGACAATCAAGATGTGCCATAGTCACTGGTGCCCTTTCCCACTTACCAGAAATGATTCTGGAGTACTCCCAGGCAGACAGTCTACCTAACATAAAATAAGCACACTTGGCTGAAATACAGAGTGGCATTTCATAGATTGATTGCTGGTTGTGTACACCCTTGCTTTGGGTCAGATATCTTTATCCAGAATTCATTTAATAGTTTGCCCAGTGGCCACTGACACTTTCTGCATCAGAAAACTCAATCATGGAACATCAGGTTGATAGGTTTCTTAGTTCAATGACATGCTTTTATCTCTAAATAAAAAGCACAGTTCCCCCTACACTGGGGAATCAGCAGCCAGTGCAGGAAACAAGTGGGACTTGGCAACCAGCTCTAATGGAGGAACCCAAGTGCCTGGCCCATTCCTCTACACTGTGGGACCAGGCCACCAGGGGAATGTCAGCCACACAGTAGGAACTGGACTAGGACACACACAATGGACAGGTGAGAATAGTGAGAAGGAAAAGTCTGAAATACTAGCCAAGGGTTGGTAAGTTAGGTAAACCAGTGTTGTGCTTAGACAAAGACACATGGAATAGAAACAGGTGAGTGGGTCCACCTCTTTCTATCTATCTATCTATCTATCTATCTATCTATCTATCTATCTATCCATCTATTATCTATCTATCTAATTTCATATTGTTTTATCTAACTTTCTTTTTTTTTTCTTTTTCTTGTTGTAATTCCATCCCCTAAGCTCAGAGACTAAGTTCAGATAATCCCTTGAATATATTTTCATTCTTTCTTTTTTACCTCCTTTTCTACTTTCCTAAACGTTGCATGACCATCCTTTGTTCTGCAGCCTTGCTTCTACTTCCTTTCTAGTTATCTTTATTTTATACATCATCCTCCCTAAATTTCCCCATTACAGGGTAAAACCACTCTACCAAAGGGAAACACTTCGTATACAAATTCCTACTTTATGATTGGTTCTGTTATGTAACTATAGACTTTGTTTCTACAATCTAAAGTACAAAATCAATAGTTATCACAGTTTGTCAGTTTCTAAATTGTGCTTGATGCTATCATTATTGCTAATTTTACTACTTTAGATAGGATGTCATATCTGTTATAATCAGTTTTTTCTCCCTTTTGTAACAATACTGGGAAGCTCTGGGGTAATAACTTCACCACACTCCAGCACCAAAGAACTGGAGTCTGAGGAAAACAAATAAAAACATCCCACTCTCAATTAATTGGGAAGATAGGATCGTGGGGTAGACACAAACCAAGAAACTCCTACACACAGAAGATATCCTTGAAGAACAGCCCTTTCCTAGAGAGGCCTTGTTACTAGTGACATAGCTAGTTACTACAAAAACTCACAAGGACCATCACAGAAGACAAAATAAAAAACTTTTGAAATAGAAAGTGACAAGACAAAGAAGCAAAATGCAATCTCAGACCTCAGTTCACCCAGAACAAGTCTGGGAGATAGTGACATAGAAGAAATTGGAAGACATACACCTGAAATTTCTGAAATGATAGCAACTGAAGTAAAGCAAAAGCATCATAAGGGTATGGAGTAAATCAGATCAGAAAAAAATCTTTCAGAGAAAAAAAAATGACAACCAAAAAGAAAGAATTGCTTAACATATCTAAAGAAGACACAGATAAAAAATAAAGGGGCATAGCAAAATGATGGAAACCGGGGGCTGGGGATTTAGCTCAGCGGCAAAAGCGCCTGCCTGGCAAGCGCAAGGTCGTGAGTTCAGTTCCCGGTACCGGAGAAAAAAAAAAAAATGATGGAAACCTTCAGTGAACAATATAGGAAGGAATAACAACAAATGAAACAGATTCAAAGAGATATCCAGGAAAAATTCCACTGAAAGCTGGCAAAACTACTTGAAGACTTTCAGACCTTGAAGACAGGATTGCAGCTAGTGATCATGAAATGAAAAATCTCTTAAAAATAACAAATAACCAGGAAATAACAATTCAACAGCTGCAAGATGATGCAGACAAAGACAATATAAGACTGACTGGTTTCAGTGAAAATGGAGGAGTTAACACAAATTACATAAAAAGACTATAGGCAGAAGTAATACTAGAAAATTTCCCAAATGTGGGAACAGAATCTGACATGCAGTTGAGTGAGGCAATATAGAACACAAAACAGCCAGGGCCAAAATAAATCTATACACAGACATATAGTAATTGACATCCTAGAAATTCAGTACAAAAACATAGTATTAAAGACTATCAGAGAAGAAAATTAACAGCTCACCTATAAAGGAAAGTCCACTAGAATCACGGCTGACTGCATGACATAAACCCTCAATTCCAGAAGAGCCTGGAGTGACGTATTTCAAGTCCTGGAAGAAAACAACTTCCAACCCTGATCGATGTACCCTGCAAAACTTTCAAAATTAATGAAAAAATAAAATACTTCCATGACAAAGAACAACTTAAGAAATTCATGACCACCAAACAAACCCTACAAAAAGTACTGAAAGATATTCTAGATAGAGATAAAAATGGCCACAATTCCATGAACAATAGCAGAAAGAAACCACCAGGCAGGGAAAGCAATTCAATAGAGGGGGAAAGCAGGGAACCAACAGGAGGAAAATAACATGACAAAGATAAACCAATACATATCTGTCATAACCATCAAAGTACATGGCCTCAATTCACCAATCAAAAGAAACAGATGGGCAGAATGGATTGAGAAACAAGATCCAACAATAGACTACATACAAGAAACACATTTTAAAAAAAGAAACTCATAGACTGAAAGTTAAAGAATGGAAAACAATACTCCATGAAATAGGAAACTAGAAAAAGGCAGGGGTAGCTATGCTCTTTGCAGTCAATGTGAATTTCAAACCCAGAATAATTAGAAGAGATAAAGTAGCTATACTCTTTGCAGTCAATGTAAATTTCAAACCAAAAATAATCAAAAGAGATAAAGAAGGTCATTACATACTTGTTAGGGGAAAATTTTAAGAGGAAGAGATAACAATCATGAATATATATGTGCCAAATGCAGGAGCACCCAACTATAACAGACAAATATTACTAGACATGAGAAATCAAATAAGCAATAATATAATTGTAATGGGGGACCTTAATATCCCATTGTCACAAAGAGATGATCAATTGGACAAAAAATCAGCAAAGAAATAATAGAACTAAACCAAACTTATGAACAAATGGACTTCGTGGACACTTACAGAGTGTTCCATCTGAAAACATCACAGTACACATTCTTCTCAGTCACACAAGGGACATTCTCTAAAATAGACCTCATACTAGCCCAAAGAACATGCTTAAGTAAATGAGAAGGGATTGAAACTATGTCATGCTTATTATCTGACCACTGTGCAGTGAAACTGCAAAAACTCCGTAAACACATGGAAATTAAATAACACCTCCTGAACAATCAATGGGCCATGGATAAAATTAAAGAAGAAATTAAACAATATTTAAAATCAAATTAAAATGCAAATACAAATTATCAGGACCTGTGGGGCCCACTGAAAGCAGTCTTAAGAGAGAAATTTATAGTGGGGTATTCTCATATCAGGAAAACAGAATGAGCACAAACAACAATCCTAATGCTGGACCTAAAGCTTCTAGAAAAAGAAGTGCAGGTCAAGCCAAAAGCCAATAGAAAGGAGGAAATTATATAGATCAGAGCAGAGATTAATGCAACAGAGACTAAAAAAATAATACAATGAACTGATGAATGCTAAAGTTGGTTCTTTGAAAAAATAAATAAAATGTATAAACCTTTAGCCAACCTTATAAAAAAAGGAAAAAACCTCAAATTCATGCAATGAGGAATAAAACTGGTGAAATCACTACAGATCCTATGGAAATTCAGAAGACCATCAATACTTACTATGATAATTTTTACTCTCATAGGATGAAAAACAGAAGAAATGGACAGATTCCTAGAAACATATGAATTACCAAAGCTGAATCGTGAAGATATAAAAATTCTGAATAATACAATATTAATGAAATAAAAAACATAATTAAAACTTTACCAACAAAAAAAAGCCCAGGTCCTGATGGATTCACTGCTGAATTCTACAAGAAATTTAAAGATGATTTAATGCCAATACTCCTCTAACTCTTCAATAAAATTGAAAGAGAAGCAATTTTCCCTAACTCATTCCTGAAGGCAAATATTACCCTGATACCAAAACTTGAAATAGACCCAACCAAAAAAGAGAACTACAGACCAACCTCTCTAATGAACACAGATGCAAAAGTCTTCAATAAAATACTAGCAAAAAGAATGCAGCAAATCATCAAGATTATACACCATGACCAAGTGGGATTCATCCCCGGAATGCAAGGATGATTCAACGTAGAGAAATCAATAAACATAATACAGTATATCAATAAAGCCAAAGACAAAAACCACATGATCATCTCAATAGATGTACAAGAACTTTTGATAATGTCCAAAACTCATTCATGATAAAAACCATGCAGAAAATTGGAGTAGATGGTCTTTACCTCAATCTGATAAAAGCCATCTATGACAAACCAACAGCTAACATCACACTAAATGGACAAACTTGAAGCTTTCACTCTAAAATCAGGAGTAAAACAAGGATGTCCACTATCATAACTCCTATTGAACATAGTTCTGGAAACTTTAGCTAGAGCAATTAGACAAGAAAGATAAATAAAAGTAATAAGGATAGGAAAGGAAGAAGTTAAATCATCATCATTTGCAGATGACAAGATCCTCTACATAGAAAACTCCAAAAACTCCACCAAAAAACTTCTAGAATTAATAAGCAAATTCATTAGCTTAACTGGATAAAGAGTCAACACTCAAAAATCAATAGCATTCCTGTATACAAGCAACAGTCTCATTGAGGGAGGAGTCAGGGAAACAACACCCTTCACAATAGCATCCAAATAAATGAAATACTTGGGAAACAATCTAACAAAGGAAGAAAAGATCTATACATTGAAAATTATAGTACACTTAAAAAGGAGATCAAAGAAGATATTCAAAAATGGAAAGATATCCCTTGTTTATGAATAGGAAGAACCAATATAGTGAAAATGTCCATTCTTCCAAAACTGTTATACAGATTTATTGCAATATTGATCAAATCACAATTAGCATACATCATAGATCTAGAGAACATTCCTAAAATTCATTTGGGACTAGAAGAGACCTAGAATAGTAAAGATAATCCTGGGCAACAAAGGCCAGGCAGGAGGCATCACAATACCTGACTTGAAATTATACTACAGAGCCACTGTGATAAAAAACAGAATGGTACTGGCAAAAAAAGATCCTAGACCCAAAGATCAATGGAACAGATTAGAAGATGCAGAAACAACTCCAGATACACTCAGCCACCTTATCTTTGACAAAGGTGCCAAACACATTCACTGGAAGAAAGAGCTTTTTTAATAATTGGTGCTGAAAAAATTGGATTTGCATGTGCCGAAGATTAGAATTGGACCCATATCTTTAAAAGAACCCAAATGCCCATCAACGAAGGAATGGATAAAAATATGTACTATTTTTATACAATGGAGTACTACTCAGCTTTAAAGAAGGGTAAACTCAAGGCTTTTGTATGTAAATGGATGCAACTAGAGAGCACACTCAGGAGAGAAATAAATCAACTCACATGTGTAAACATTGTATTTTCTCCCTAGTGTAAGAAATTGAAAGAGTAAATAAGATCCATAAGGTACAATAGATATTGTGAAAGGGAAAAGTAGTATTCAAAAAGAAAGAGCAACTGGGATGAGGGAAAGAAGAAGGAAGGGAAGAGAAAAAATATATATGTATATATATATACACAAGATAGCTAAGGTAATTATGCTACTAATTTCTATTAGTTAATTGAAAAGAACAGCTTGTGCTTATATCGTTTGGTCAATTTTGCATGCCTATATCTTAATCTGAGCAACTACTTTGAAGATAACGCTATGATATATAATATCCATTGTTAATTTCCCATTATCTTGTTTTGAAATTCCATATCATTGTTTTTAGTATATTTTTTCTCTGTAAAAATAAAAGCACTGAACATGAACAACTAGAGCCAACTTCCAGGGAGAATCCAAACTTGCATGTGTTTTATTTGTTTTGTTTTCATATAGGACAGATGAGTTTTGTAGCCTCTTGAATTCATTCTTGATTAACTTTTTCTTATTTTGTCTTATTTTCACAAATGTACATGTGGAAAAGCTTAGCATGGTTTTGTAGAAGTTTCTGGGAAACTTTAATTTGCAATGTAACAGTTCTCTACAAGTCCTGAAACTAACTTCCAGACTTTCTACTGAATGGACCTTAAAACTTCCTTCAAGAATATAGTAGAGTTCTTATGGAGTTTGGATAGTTATGTCTGGATTTTATTGCTAGTCACAATTGTGAGTCACAGTGCTTGTTACAATTTTATTGCTAGTCACAATTTTTAATGATAGGTTAATGGATCCACTACTAGACATTCCCACTCAATAATATGTGTATACATGCATTTTTATCACTACTTTTTGGAAGAAGGTGTGGGCTCTTCCAGCTTGTTCATGCTATAAACCTCTCACAGAAGGAAAATAATATGTTTCACAATTTTATTAGGTGGAAACAATTTCATTTCTCCTTTTCTTGGGTCTATTTTTATTCTTTTAAAATGTATATTTGCTGGGGCCTCGGTGGCTACTCGCCACACCCATAGTGTGTCGGCCCGGGCTGGGCTGAACCCTGGAAACCTGCAGGAAGCCCACTGAATCTCGGCTCTGCCTCTCTGACCAGCGTGCAAGGCAGGCAAAACCTCAGGCACCCTCTGGGGCCTCGGTGGCTTCCTGCCACACACATAGTGTGTTGGCCCAGGCTGGGCTGCCACCACTCACCAGTACAGGAGCTATATTGAGCACTGGGGATCTTCAGGCTGTTGCCTTGCCACTCACAAACAATCAGGACAGTGAGACTGCACTACAGAGTGTCTCTGGTTCTTCAAAAATGACAAAACGAAGGAGCAAAATGCAATCCCAGACTTTCACACCACCCAAAACAAGTCCAGGAGGCATCAACACAGAAGAGCCTGGAAGTCTTACACCTGAAATTTCCAAAATGATAGCAACAGAAGTAAAGAAACAACTCCATCAGGCCATGGAAGACATAAGATCAGAAATAATGTCTCAGGTGAGAAAAGAAATGACAACAATAATGAAAGAAATGCTCAACATATACAAAGATGACATAGACAAGAAAATAGAAGAGCATAGACAACTCAATGAAACCTTCAGGGAGCAATATAGAAAAGAACTGGAAGGTATGAAACAGATGCAAACAGATATCCAGGAACTTAAAAATTCCATTGAAAGCTTGCCAAACCATCTGAATGAAGCTGAAGATAGACTTTCAGACCTTGAAGACAGCATAGCCACCAATGAACGTGAAAGGAGGGATCTCTTAAAGACAGTAAGGAACCAGGAAATAACAATTCAACAACTGCAAGATGAAGCAAAGAGAAACAATGTCAGATTAATAGGTATTAATGAAACAGCAGATGTCAACACAAATGACATAAAAAGACTATTTGCAGAAATAATAGCAGAAAATTTCCCAGGCATGGTAAAAGAATCAGACATCCAGATAAATGAAGCATATAGAACTCTAGTTAATCATAACCAAAATAAATCTACACCCAGACATATAGTGATCGAGATCCCTGAAACTCAGCAAAAGCTCAGAATATTAAAAGCTGTTAGACAAAAGAAACAGAACACCTATAAAGACAAGCTTATCAGAATTACAGCAGACTTCTCAACACAAACCATCAAGGCAAGAAGAGCTTGGAATGAAGCACTTCAGGTACTGAAAGAAAACAATTTCCAACCCAGACTGGTGTGCCCTGCAAAGCTATCTTTCAAATTTAATGGAGAAATAAAATATTTTCATGGTAAAGAACAACTGCAGAAATTCATGAGCACCAAACCAGTCGTACAAAGAGCACTAAAAGATATACTAGAAAGAGATAAAACAGACCACAACTTCAAGAAAAACAACAGAAAGGAACCG
>NW_004955429.1:1819107-1923909 GCF_000276665.1 Chinchilla lanigera | reverse complement strand
TCAATGGAACAGATTAGAAGATACAGATACAACTACAAACACACTCAGTCACCTTATCTTCAACAAAGGGACCAAACATATTCAATGGAAGGAAGATAGCCTCTTTAATAAATGGTGCTGAAAAAACTGGCTTTCCACATGCTGAAGACTAAAACTAGACTCATATCTTTCACCATGCACTAAATTAAAGTCAAAATGGATCAAAGATCTAAATATTAAAACAGAAACACTAAATTTATTGGAAGAGAAAGTAGTTGAAAATCTTGACAACATTGGGGTAGGCAGAGAGTTCATGAACAAAAACCAAACTGCACAGGAAATACTTCAAAGAATCAGCAACTGGGATCTCACGTTATTGAAAACTTTTTGCACATCTAAAGAAATCACCAAGAAAGTGAAAAGAAAGCCCACGAATTGGGAAAAATTTTAGCCAACTGTCCCTCAGATGAAGGACTTCTATCTAGGACATATAAAGAATTTAAAAATATCAGGCCCCCCAAATTCAAAGACCCAATCCAAAAATGGGCATCTGAGATGAATACACACTTCTCTAATGAAGAGATACTACTGGGAAATAAATACATGAAAAAATGTTCAAAGACATTAGTGGTTCAAGAAATGCAAACTGAAACAACACTGAGATTCCATCTCACCCCAGAAAGAATGACTATCATCAAGAAATCAACCAATAACCAATGCTGGAGAGGCTGTGGGGAGAAAGTAACACTACTCCATTGCTGGTGGGAGTGTAGAGTGGTGAAACCACAGTGGAAATCAATTTAGAGATTCCTCACAAAACTAGGATTCGAAGTCCCATTTAACCCAGCTATTTCCCTTCTGGGTATTTTCCCAGAAGAATTAAAGACATCATACCACAGCGATATATGTGCACCCATGTTTATAGCAGCACAATTTGCTATAGTTAAATCCTGGAAAAAACCCAGATGCCCATCCACTGAGGAATGGATAAAAAGCTGTGGTATTTTTACACAATGGAGTATTACTCAGCTATTAAAAAAGATAAACTTGAGGCTTTTGTAGGTAAATAGATGCAACTAGAAACCATATTCATAAGTGAAATAAATCGAACCCACATGTGTAAACACCATATTGTCTCCTTGGTGTAGGAACCTGAAAGATTAGGTAACATACCATACCATAGATGATAGGCAAAGAAACTGAAAGATTAGGTAACATACCATACCATAGATGATAGGCAAAGAAACTGCTCAAAGGAAGGAATGACTGGGATGAGGGAAAGAAGAAAAAAGAAAGAAAGAAGGCAAAACATAAATATATATATGAATAGCTGCAATAACTGTATTGCTGATGTCTGATGGTGTATTGAAATGAACAGTTAATGCTTACAACTTTTTATGTTCTGAGGGACTTTGCATGCCTGTGTCTGGTGGTCTGAGCAACTGATTTCAAGGCAACAATATGCAGTGGAATTACAATGGTGAACTCGTACCATCTTGTCTAGAAAAACTTTGTATTATCTTTAATGTTTTACTGAATAATTATTTTTTAATTCTCTTTAATGGTTTGAGCAATCTTTCATTCTTACATCTGATAATCTGATCAATGTAGTTAAGGACAGCAATATGCAATGTAACAACCACAGTTGATTTGTATTAATTTGTCTTGAGACCCTGTATCACTTTGAATGTTCTTACTTTGATTTATATTCATGATACTGGTATGCTGCTACTGTTCTATATCTTGTTTGTTTGTTTCTCATGTACTACTCTCTTTAAAATAAAAAAATTAAAATAAATAAATAAATAAAATGTATCTTTTTAAATTAACAACTAATTGCAGATATTTCACATATATTTTCTCATTAATGTACCCCAGATCCTTCAGAGATACGCAAAATAAGGATGCAAAAATAGCAAAGGAAATTGAAGAAGAGAAGTTCAGTAACCAACAATGTCACCCAATTAGCAATTGGCTAAGCTAAGATTTAAGATCAAGACCAGGCCAGTGTGATTTCAAAACCTTGTTCTTTTTGCTCTATTAAATTGTCTCAAATATGAAGAAATCGTGAAATTGTGTTGTTTTAAAAACCAGACTGCTATTAGCACTTTTTTCTCTGTGTAGATTTTTTTGTCTTTTGAGACAGTGTTTTGCTGTGTACTTCAGGCTGGCCTTAAACTTACTTTGTGACTGAGGTTGGCGTTGAATTCACAGTGGTCCTCCTACATCAGCCTCCCAAGTGCTAGGATTACAGTCATGAGCCACCACACCTAGTTGTGTAGCTTTTCAGACATATCATACACAATTTAACCTGGTCCTCTTAGTGGCATATTTTTCAAACATTTTAGTTATTATATGGTCATTATTATCCTCTTTAATTGTATAATATGTGTGGAGTAGTCTGTGAATATTTCACATCTGTTAATTTACTTCTAAATTCTTGGAAATTGGGTAATGTTTAATTATATGCTTTTGACAATAAGTATGTCTGATGAACTTTACTGCAATCAGATGGGCCTTGCTGCAGTCCATAGTGCAGTTTCCGGTCAGCTCTATAAGTTTCTCATTGTACATAGCCAGGGTTTGTTCTTCTTATGTGAATTCAGAAGTACAGGTACAGGTGGACAAATCAACTCATGTAAGCACACAGCATCTCCAAGGGTTATAGCCTATAGATTTCCATCAGCTGGAGCAAGCCATAATGTCAAGTTCAGTTGATGACTTAGGTGTCCATCCTCACTCTCTTGGGAAGAACTGTAGATGTGTAGTATCCCACTTATGAAGGAACTGATGCTCAGAAGTCTAATTATGTCCAAAATGTGTTCACAGTGGGAGGGTGAGTAGCACAGGACACACTTTTAGAAACAGTAGTATGAACAGAGTTGATGCTGATGTTAGATTAGGCTAGTAATAATAGAGATCTAGAAAAGTAGACAGATTCAAGAGTTATTTATAAAGTATATCAGTTGGTGTCCTGGCACAAAACAGATGGTCCTGATGTACAGTAAGGAGGGCTAATTGACTGGGTTAATGAAAAGAATATTTACAATAGTGGAGGAGGTGATAGGAGACTCAACAGGGGATAATGAAGCACTAAAAACAAACATGAAAAGTTATGACTACTCGCTGTGTGTTTTACCAACACCAACTCATGTGATCTTCATGAAAGAAGAGGATCAGCCACGACCAAAAATCAAAGGAAAGCTGAGCATGAGGCATCTCTCCTTCCATGACACAAACATGGTTAAGTATACTGCTTGAAATTCTACCTCATAGCCTCTAAGACCACTTTTTCTTTCACTTTTGGCTGGTGAAAACATACCATGATGATCTTTCTGTAGGTCAGTCCCATCCTTTTCTTCCTCTTGGAACTGCTGGCTATGTAAGAGGTGGAAAAACTACAGAAACAGGTCACCCAGGAGGGATATCTATATCCTAGATATAGCAGCAAGTCCAAGATGACAGTCCCTATTGAACAATTTATTTGTGCCCCTTGTATATGCTCAGGCCCAGTCTCCCATCATTTTATAATGAAATGTGCTCTGTATATTCAAAATCACATTTTATGTGTAGTAGGTCATACAGAGTCAAGTATGTACAGGTTGGGTCATATAATGACTGTTACCCCTGGTCGGGTATTCAATCTCTATCATGGCCTGAGAGAAAAACAAGAGCCACTTTTCTTTTCTTTCTTTTTTTTTTTTTTTGTTTTTAGGAGCCACTTTTCAAATGTAAAGTCATGTCATCGGGGGTAGCTGTGGACTTTCTCAGTCTCCCTAGATTTGGATAAAATTTTCCCATTGGAGCTTTTCAGAGGCAACAGAAAGATCTCTCTCCCTGCCATATCTCAGTATCACAGATGAGCTGGATAATAAGATCCAAAGATAATTTCTACAGTGTCTTGGTCTGTGGTGAGCCTTCATTTGTTCCACATTCTTTTCAAAGCTGATGTTCATGGTCACAAAATCCAACATGATATGTATTGAACTTAAGTGTAGAGATCTGTTACAGGTTGTGCTCCCCTAATTGATATTTTAATTTGTAGGACAGTTTCCTGTGTTCCCAGAAATCTGTGTCTTAACATGCAGATATCTGAACACCTTTATCCATGACCCTTGTATTGGCAATCAGATTTCTTGTAAACACGTTCACTCAGATCCACTTAGCATGAAGTTACCAGGATAATAGACCAGCACCATAGTCTGTGGGGTATCTAAATAGCAAAGTCTCCTCAAGACTATACTGTTTCAAAAAGCAGGAGGTTTGGCATAACCCGCTGATAAGAAGGTAAAGGTTTACGGCTTCCCTGAAGAGAAGGTAAAGTGTGTCTGATTATCTTTATTGATGGGTTTTACAAAGACAGTGTTTACTCAGTCAATGGTTGCATGGTGCATATGAACAGCCAGAGGCTATGTTGATTTATTCCAATGAAGAAACCACATCTGGTACAGCAGCTGTGATTGTTATCACTGCTGATTAAGTTTGTGATAATCCAAGTCATTCTTTAAAATCCATCTGGCTTTTCTTCCAGCCAAACAAGCAAGTTAAATGGAGGTGTGATAGGAATCCCCACCTCTGCATTGTGAAGTCTTCATGGAGGCAGAAAACTCTGCTACTCCCCCAGACAATTTCATTTCCTGTTTGGAGTTGAGGACATTTCCAGGAACTTCCGCCTGAGAACTTCTTTTTATTACAGCCCTGCTCCACCTGTATGAAGACACATGTGAAGATTCTGACAGGTGTTAAGTGAATTTATAGTCTCCAGGACTTTGAATATAGTCCTAAAATAAGCCTACTGTGAAATAAATTCATGCCATGAGTCCACTTTTCACCTGCTTTTTTAAGCTCCTCTTTGACTAGCAAATTGAAATTATATTTTGTGTCTATAGGGATGACCATTCTACTAGAACTATTATCTAATAACCTCTAGAAAAAGTAGATATTGTGCACTATTCAACATGCAGTGATTCTGTTAATAATTCTCAGGTTCCTTGAAGGCTTAGAAGAATAGCTATAGTCTCCCTTGTTACGGAGTGGTAAGGTTTTCCTGGAATATCTGTTGAAGATAAGGAGTTGAATATGCTCTTTCCAACTATGGCACTTTAAGAAAAGGCTAGTTTGGGGCACAAGTTAGTAGACTCAGGGAAATCCAGAGTGTTATCTGTGACCTGGTGAATTTAATACTCTTTAAAATATATAAAGGGAAATGTCTAATAAATACTTGGATGTAAAGATTTAAGCCAAAAATCTCAAATGGGGAGGCTTCAACAGTTAGACGATAATTGAAGCTCTCAGTCTGGATAAGAGCTTAGTGGAAATTCAGTGTTAAAATTCATGCAGAAAGAAGGAGCCAGAAAACAAGTTTAAGGAAAACCATCCAGAGTAACATAAGAAAACCTAAAAAACTGGGATAAAATACATAGTAGAAGAGGCGAGTGTTTAGGAAGGAGGAAATGGTCCATTGCATCAAATGCTGCTAGAAATTCAGAAAAAAATGAGAGCTAAAAAATGTCTCTTTGATTTGGTGACAGAGAGATAACCCATGACCTTTGCAAGATCTGTTTGCACGGAGCGCTCAGGGCAACAGTCAGACTGGGCATTTCCAAGTGTGTCAAAACACTGCTTGTACCAAATATTTTCTTGCTCTCAAAACCAAATAACTTAGCGTTTTTGAACTTACTTTACATGTCTTTGATTTTTATTCCTCTGCTGTCACATTTATATGGTATTTATCCCAATGGTGAGTCACGGTTGCCTAGTACTGACAATCCTTGTTTAACTTCACCAACATGTATTAGACTCATGCCTCATCAGTACATCTCCAAGCACTGTGCAGAAGGGTTAAGCTCCTTGAGATATTTATTTGTCTTCCTTGCTTTTGTGATGATAAAACAGAAATAGCGAGACAGTTGTAAGGTCCTTAGCATGCTAAAAAGGATGCTTCATCATTATCATAGAATCATCTATCACAAAGAAAAATCAGCATGGAATTTTTCACACCACACATCACAGCCTTTAATTTCTTACACTAACTAGAGCCAGAAATGTGGAAATTTGCATATTTTGTAATGTTTAGCTTTCCTCTGCACATATTTTACTGCTGAAATAGTCACATGTGAGCACTTCTCTCTTTCCTTCTATGAGTTTGTACAGCCTTGTATCTCTAAATTGGCTGGCTTTTTACATTGTCACTCATAGTTGAATTATATTTAGGCAAGGAATCAATATATTAAGCTCCTTTGGGAGTACTATTATTCTAAAAGACTAGCAAATTAGAGTAACTTTGGAATTGAGTAGCAGAAGGACTAAACAGTGGATAGGACTATAGGATTTACTTGTAAAGTAGGTTAACACCTAAGCAAGAAGAATTTGGATGAGCATTAAACAGAGATTGAACTGTCCATAATATTGTGGTCAGGTTGAATCTGAAACAGCATCAACATAAGAAAATTTGATATTGTGAGACAACTTCAGGTGTCCATGAAAACCATCTTCTACATAATTGTTAGTTTTTTGACTCAAGTAAAAACAGAACAGTAAAAATGCTTTTATTGTGGGACAGAGAAGACCACAGCAGAAAAGAGGGACCTGGAGCTTCTGAGGGCCTGGCTAGGGGAACAAAGGCTATATAGAGCCAGGAAGGGGGCAGTGTGGGGGGTGGTCTGCCTGACACATCAGGCTATGATTGGGCAAACTGGCAGTTAGGAATTGGGCAGATTTGGGGCAGGAGGAGTGAACCAAGATGTTGTTAAAAGGAAATAGAAAAATATAACTTGGCCAGGAAGGTGGGGCTGGCCACATTGCCTTTCTCCACCATGATGACGTAGCAGAATTTTTATCAAAGGCAGAGAACCCATCAGTAATGATTCCCCAAAAAAATGGAATAAAGAGATTCCTTTCTGTCAGTTCTGTAATGTATTGGGATACAAATGGTGTTCTTCTAGTTTCTGTGTCTCTCATTCATTACAGAAGTGACTCAGTTTTTTTGTAAGCCTAAATTTTTTCCATGTGATAAGATTTTACACATGGTATTAATTTTGCTCAACTTGCACATTTTGACTCCTACAATGCAGATTAGTGATTAAGGCAGTGAGTAAAGGCAAATGAATCCATGAAGTTGTTGACTTCTCTTTAGATTGAGCTTTTCATCTTAAGAGGGAAATAGAAGCACGGCTTTCATGGGGAAGACAAAAGTCTAAAGAGGATTCATCTAACAGATACAGAAATGATAAAGAATTATAAATTGGGTAGAATGCCACAGTCAGTTGAGCAGCAAACAGAGATCTAATATTAGACTCAGCTTATTAGATCTCATATGTAGGTTATACTTGAAAACATGTGAGGGATTTGCTGGACTGCGTTTTCTATAGTGCTCAACACTCTACTCTGTAAATACAGAGGCAAATGGAGAATAGCTACTTGAGGATAAAGGCAATAATGACACAAACAATCATTATCACTGTGCATTATACTAATTGCTCTGTATCCAAGGTCCCATTTGATTCTTGTGCAGGGTGGTGAACATTAGCATCCTTCCTCAGAGAGGATCACCTGACATTCAGGTAAGGAGTGACCACAACCCTGCAAACCTCGATCTGCTCTACAGCTCCTTTAGGAGTTGGTTGACCATGACTGTCACGTGGAGGAACCAAAAGAGGACTCCATCATAATGACAGTGATGAGCTTCATTTTGATCATAACTCTGTCCAATTACATGCAATGGTGAGAAAGTCTTTCCTTTTTAAAAAGCAATGGTCAAATAATTTTTACTTTTAGTGAGTCAGGATGGACTCACATATACTTTATGTTTTAATTAGAACATTTTTGATGTTTTTCAAAGTGTTTAGGTAACACTTTTTTCAACATTAAAGTATCTGCATGATTTTATCTGAAAAGTTTTTTTTAAACCAAAATTTCCCTTTGAGAACATAATAATTAATTCCAAAGGAGAAAAGTCGAGTAGACTCAGAAGCAGCAACATAAATATTGACATAGAGAAACAGCATGTAATTTGGCCAGCTGCCTGAAATTCTTTCTCAAGGTGAGCATAGATGTGTCAGATCAAGAAAACTAAACAAAGCAAAACACAAGAAGACAGCTCTATGGGAAAAATACAATTATTTACCATAGGAGAGGAGCTATTACTAAGGTAGAGAGAAGAAAACTTAAAATGATAGAGTGTCAGAACTGTCCCTGACATGAGGAATGGTTATAGAAATGGGAGCATGATTTGATAGTGGATGGATTCAAGTATGTTTTCTATTTTATTTTAATTTTATATTTTTGAAATAATGTGAATATGCATGAATTTTTAAGAAATAAATCATGCATTCAATTGAATTTGTACATCACAATTGTTTTATGAAAAACAACTCAGCTGTCACAGATCTTCTAAACGACAAACACTTGAAAACATGCAATCTTATTCATAGCATTAGTATCACTAATACTGCTAGGAGTGATCACTAGTCAGTCTTTAAGGGGTTGTATACCGAGCCAGCTATGACACAGTGTCATGCTTATATTCATGGCAGCCCTGAATAGTGGTTACTGTTATTCTTGCTGCGGCTTGGATGATGAGGATTTTTCTCATCAACAAACTAACATGAGTTTGAAATAACGTAGTAACCCAGTCACATCCAGAGCTCAACCTTTAGCTATTGTTATTCTGTCTCCTTCAAAACACTGGAAAAATTTCACCTGTAATTATTCAGTGGAAATAGTATCTAACAGTATTTCATGAAGAGAAAAATACACAAAAGAAAGAAAAACTAAAATGCTCAAAGCAGGCACCAAGCAATTCTATTTCACTACTTTAGTAAATTCTGGATTAGAAGTTAAAAATGAATTGCTCTTCACAGTTGTCATAGTAAGGGGTAATGAAAATATTATTGATACAAATTTGCTGAGGAAGATTGCTTAAATAGGAACAAATACTTTTTATTTACTCTTTTATAATATTTTATCTTATCTTAAATTGGACTATTGCTTTTTTAATCTCTTGCAATCCAGAATAAAATTGCAAATTATGTTTGTTTCTCATTCACTATTCTCTTCAAAAATTTAAAATATATATATATATATATATATATATGTATATGATTGACAAAATATCCCCATTTGGGGGTATTTGGGCAGGAGTGTTTTGTTTACTGAGACAGGATCTCACTATGTACTTCCAGCTGGCCTTGAACTCACTATGTAGCCCAGGCTGGCCTTAAACTTAAGGCAATCCTGCTTCAGCCTCCCAGAGTGCTAATTTGATTTTTTTTTTCTAAATTTTAAGTATTGCATTAAAAGTTCTCCCTCCTTCCAAAAAAATAAAAAATAAATAAATAAAAATAAAAACACTTCTAAAATTAAGCTTAAAAACCAATCTGTTTTCTTCAACATTATAAGTTATATTCCAAATATCTCACGTTGTATTTCTTAACAGCATTAAACATAACCATTAAACAAACTAGCCAGTGGCTAAACTTTACCATTAATATTCTGAGATTTGGTTTGGCAGATGTTTTGTATAAAATACAAACAGTGAGAATATGTTAGTGGTCTAGAAATAGAAACATGATGTATTTGTTTTATCAAGATGAATTTTACAAAATTGGAAAGTATCTCCCTTAGAACAGGAGTGAAAATTCTCTTCCTGGGGACAGTGGTTGGCTGACTTTTTTTGAGATTTTGGTCTGTATATTTGTGATGATAATAATAGTAATGGCCTCCACTGAGCCACTGTGAGAAAGAAATAAGAGGAGGCACTTCAGGGCATGTAATAAGGGCTCAGTAATTTTTGCTAGGAGACTGTTGAAGAACAGAAGAACGAAGACAGTGAGATCCATTGAGTTCCCAGGGGTACTGTGGTCAGAAAAGATAGAATGCCATAAATATTGTACACAGATCATTGTGTGCCAAATATTCAATCCTGAATAAACAACAAATGTTCCAATGTTTTAATTTCATTGGAAGAGCTATTTTACAGGATAATTATATGATTTCTGGGTAGTACTTAAAAGTGAATTATAGGATGCTTGTCTCATGTTCTCAGAGAGCTAATGGGTTTCTTTTTGCTGTCCTCTAAGTCCACCCAGAAATCTCCTGGCATATCCTATAATTCCAAAGCAAATAATACCACAAGAAGGATAAAACTATACTTTGTTCCCTGGTGACACAGAGGGATTAGTCATCATCCCATGAAACAGCACCTGAAATTTGACACAAGTAGTGGCCTTTTGGTAAGCTCAAGGAGAAATGCACTACTTTCCCATCTTACTTGAAGTTATTTCAATTTTCATCATCTTCCCCAATAGAATTTACCCAAAAGGATCAGGTTAGCACTTATACTATGTGAAACAAGACTGGAAAGAGTTTTAACTTGGCTCTACATAATCATAGAATTTCACAGTGTGCAAAATACCCAGGAAGGTCTTCTAGTTTATCTTCTGCCATGGGCAAATCCACTTCCACTATCCTTTAACTGATTAACAATATCCCTAAAGTTTTTCTTTCAGCTTGTTAGGAGTCTTCTATTATTTCTGTATTGTAACTTCCTCAATAGTTTAAGTGACCTAATTTGCATCGGTTGTCCCTAAACTCAGCTTTTTAAAAAAATGTATATTATATTATTTGTTCCTAACATGCCAACATATTGGGGGCTTGAGGGGGAGGACAATAACAAAAAGAATCTGAATATTTCATATTTTTATTATTTAAGCTATTATAATTCTGAATACAATTTCTCCTGTATAAAGTATTTCCAGTTCTCAGGAGTATTTATGCATACCATAGCAATCTAATTCAGCTTTTCTGCAACTGCAATCTATAGAAGTCATGCCAAGAGAGTCCCTGAACCAAACTACCCTATGGTCATACACTGCATAAAAAGCTAGAAAAAATAAAGATAAAAGTATACTTTTACTAGAGGAGTTATTTCACTCTCAAATATATTAATGTATATTCTAAAACCCAAGAAAGAATAAGTGTTCATAGATTTCCAAAACACTTTTTTGGGATATGGTATAAAGAGCCTTAAACTTTTGTATACTAAGATTGTAAAATGCTTCAAAACACAAAATTATTCACCTAGAACAAATTTGGATAAAAAGAGGCGAGCAATGATGGGCCCTCAGGGTAACTTCTAGGGAGATAGATTAGAACAACAAATCAAAGGTAGAAATGGAGTAAGAGGAGAATTTCATACTCAACTACACTGTTTTAAGAGCTACACAAAGTAGCTTGAGTAACAACCAAGAGCTTGAGGATAGACTTTCTATACACTTCTCCCCTTACAACCTTTTTCTTTACATACAGTCAACTAACCATTGAAATAAGAGACCAGGGACTTCCTCACTCTATCATCCAAAACCCTGTTCTACTGGCTGCTTTTTGTCATAGTTTCTATTATTTTTGCGCATTCTATATAATTTACTTCTTATGGAGATTATTTTTAACTAAAAAGTATGATTTCCTTGCCACTATAGGCTCTTTAATTTGGTAGGTGATTTCCTGGTAGTGAATTTATCAAGACAATAATAAGTGATATAAACTCATTAATAACAAATCTCTCAAAGTAGGAAATTAAGGTGTTGTGTTACCAAATTAGTTTCCAAAGATTCCTTCAAAAATTCTTCTTCTTGCTATTGTCATAATCACTGTTTGACATTATAAAGTACACACAATTACAGTTCATTCATCATGAGATGGTGGAGAGAGTTTCTGATGTATGACACCTAAAGCGGTTAACACAACACAGTAATCAAAGAATAACGACTATTATTTTGGTTAAAGACATTAATATAAGTGACAAATCTATGTGAGAAATATTTTTGTCTCCCTTACCTAAACTCTACAAAACAAAGCACAGAAAACCCAAAAAGTTAAACACTATTTCGGTAGATCTGTGTTTTGAATATTTGAAAATATGTGAGCTCTGATGGACTGTTGGTTAGATTTGAGGGCACAGCTGCACTGGCCGTCTCTCGCTTCCCTCCCAACTCACCTTTTCTGGTGTTTCCAGGCCCTGGGTCAGTCACTGCCCTCACAGTTTGGCTGTATTCATTCTACCTCTTTTCTATGCCGTTATTTAAGCTCTTTTGAGATGATTCTTTCCATTCCCACACTCATGCCTCTTCAGAAACTCCACAAAGTGCTTCTTGACTCATTTGCTAAAACCATCCCTCACATTTGGTCTGCCCTTCTATAATTTAAATCTTGATATTTTAAAATATCATGTGTCCTATCAGTGGCATGTTACTGCTTTGGCAGTTTCTTCCATAATAATTTTTCATGGGCATGAAATCAGAGATGCCTCTATAGTGAACAGAACAATGCTTGATGTGCATGGAGAGAGCAATATCTAAATTAGTCTTATTAATTATTGCCTCAGTTGAGTCTAAAATGTTTCCCAAAAGTCCCATATGTTCAGCGTTTGGGCTTTCTGAAGGTGACTGGGTCATGGAGAGTGTCATACTCAGCAGATAATCCTCTTGGTGAACTTAAGGCTGAATACATTGCTTAGAAGGGGGCCCCAGTGGGAGGAGGGGGGTCGCAGGGGCGTACATCTGGGAGGCTCCTCCTGCTCTGCCTCTTTCTGCTCTCTGCTTCTAGTCATAATAAGGTGAGCACTTTTCCTCTGCCTTATTTTTCTTCCATGCTATTCCTGCCTCTGAGCAAACTGACCAGGGAGTAAAACTTCTGAAATCATAAGCTAAGTATGTGTGCCTCCTTGAAGTTGTGGCTGTCAGGTATTTTGCCCCAGTGACAAGAAGGCTGACTAACACAAGTATGGAAATTCATAACCTAGTGGCAGTGCAATATTAGAAGTCATCTTTCAGTAAATTGAGATCTTTGTTCAGTTCAGAGCCTTTTCCTGCTGATGCTTCTTTCTTTGCAAATCACTCTCCTATTCCATGAACCAACTCTAACTTTCACTATCCTTTGCCCCTTTATTCACTTGGGGAAAGAACCTAAAGTGCCTATTGCTTTTGTGCTACTGGACAGGCTGGCTTTTTTGTTTCTTATTTTGTTTAATAAAATAAAATGCAACCTTTGGAATGCTATTCATCTGTCTCTAGAAAAGGTCATGGGAAGAATGCCAGAGAATTTTCTAATGGTTCATCCATCAAAAATGGAGCTCTCCATTGATTGTTCCTGAATTTTCAATTTCCAGGGAGCCTCAGGGATAAGCCTCGTTCTCCAAGAAGAAAGTTTTGATAAGGAAAAGGATGAAGTGATAAATGATTTTTCTGGTATTTTACTTTGGGAATGAGAGTCAGCTTACTTTTAGCTGCCAGCAATATCCAGTCATGAATTACCTTTGTGAAAGGAGTTTGTGATGATAATGGTAATGTGAGTTTGGTGACAGCAGTTCAAGGAAAGACTCACTGTCTAATTATTAGACCAATTTAACCAGCCCATGTTGAAAACTAAGAAACTAACAACTCAAAAGTGGATGTCAAATATGGTACCATATTTTGGTTGAATGAAATATTTTAAAAATAACTGGAAATATTATCAGAAACCTTCCTCCTGGGACCAGGAAGTATTAAACTAAAATAACTCTCAGAAAATATCCTTAATTGTGTCACATCTAGAACTAACAAGAAATATGTTCAATGAAAGCGAAGCTTATGAAACATAATAACTGGGTCATTTGCGTGCAATGTCTTATGGCTTCTATATCTAGATGTGCCCCCTAAAGTCTCATGTACTCACAGGTGGGGCTTTTGTGAAGTCACTGGTCATGGGTGTGTGATAATGAATTAGTCCACTGAGGGGTTTACAGCTGGGTATGATGCTGGGAGGTGGAGCCCTCCTTCCTTGAGTATTCATTTCTTCCTATTTGCTCTGCCGTGAGCTGTTTCTCTTCTGCCATGCTCACCTGCCTTGGAGCCAGCCAAATATGGACTGAAACCTCTATAAACTATGAATAACCTATAAAATAAACCTTCCTCCTTTAACTTGTGGGTGTTGATGTTTTGTCTCAGCAATGAAAAAACTATGACAGAATGTATTGAACAATTTGCACTTGTCAAACTAAAAAGTATTCTGATAAATACAATTCTGTTTCTTGATTTCAGTTTTATCTTTACTTTGATATCACCATTCAAATGCATGTTTATATTGGTCAGGGTTTGCTCAAGGCTGATGCTTCTAGATTCAAAATTGATTTATGTCTCATGGAACTTTACAGTTACTAGTAATGGCATTAGTGAAGTGAATGCCAGATCATATTTAGCATGTAAGAAGTCCTAGTGGTAAGGCAGCAAGTAGATCCTTCCAGTAATAGAACTCATGTTCTCTATGGTACACACAAGTAAACAGTCATTTAGGATGAAGTGTGATGACATCTGAGAGCAAAAGTAGAGTGGTAACAGATCAGAGCATAAGAACATGAAATGCAGGTTCAAACTGGAACAGGATGATGGGAGTGGGTAGCCCAGGATGGACCCCAGGTGTAATAGGGAGGAGCCAAGTGTTATGATTTGTGTCTGGATGTCTCCCCAAAGCCTCATGCAGTCATAACTGGGGACTTTCATAGGTGGCTGGATTTATAGGTGTGATGCTGGGATCAAAGGTGTATGATTACCAAATTAGCACACTGATTGGTTTGGCATAGTTCTGGGTATGGAAATGTTGCCCCACCATTGGTGTGAGTGGTATCTGCCCTAAGGCGGGTAGGCTGGATAAGGGACAGAAAGGGTTTCTGTTTGCTGCCTTCTGCCTCCCATGAACTATTTCTCCTCTGCAATGCCCCTCTGCCATGCCACCTTGTCTTGGAACCAACAGATTATAGACAGAAACCTCTACAAACTGTGAGCCAAATAAAACTTTCCTCCTTTAACTTTGAGTGTCTGGTATTTTGTCTCAGCAATGACAAAAAGTAAGACACCAATGGAGTATATCATACATACACAACACATATATGCAGAACAAATAGACATGTGTGGATGTGCACAGCAAACATATATGCTCAATGCACACACAACACACACATATGCAACATATAAAACACACCACACAAATACACATACATGCATGCACACACCAGTATAAACACATGTAGAAACACGTACATGGATACATATGTGTACATAAAGTACCCATGTGTATGCATACACACATGTGATTTACATGTGTGCAGAATGTAAACATATTTACACATATGTATGCATATATCTTGCATCCTGAAAATGTATGCAGATTTGCATGCATTGCCTATATACATGCAGCACACATTGAATATATATGTACAAACACTAAATACATGTCCATACAAATGCACAAAGGGAAGTGAAAATGAAGAATTTTTGATGTTACAGCTATATTTGGTAAAGAGAAATTGAGAGAAAAATATTATTTGAAAGATATTATTACTAAATTTCAAAAATGAGAATTGAAAAGAATTGTTTTATATGTTGTGATTTGTGATTGTGTTATTCCTAAATGAAACACATTTCTGGCTTTAGTGAGGTATGATGCAACTTGCTCCTGAAGACAGGAAGTAGCAATTTCTGGGATGAATGGTTTAGACTGAGAAGTTAAAGAGTTTGGTAAAAACTCAAAGGTGATATCTAGGAAAAGTAGCACTTTTAGAGACAAACGAGCTAATTCAGTTTTAATTGTCATATGCTTTTTAGTGTTAGCATTATAAAGCTGCAGAAATATTACCTCCCCACTTCTTTAAACCAACTTCTAAATAATGCAGTTTTTCATCCTTAAAAGTTCCAATTGTATCTTTCGATGTCTTCCTTCCCTCTTATTGCATTCATGTTTTCCTCTACCCTATTTAGTATATTATATTTTCACAAGAAATGAAAGTTGTTTTAGGGAATTTTTTTGCTATTTCTATCTCTTTGTATTATTTATAGATATTTTATGGACTATTTTTTCTACTAATAATGATTCACAAATTTCTTATCCTTTCAAAGTCTAGTGAGTTTTGATTAGATGCTGGACATTGTGAAATTTACATTGTAGAGTGATGAATTTTGCAGTATTTCTTTAAAAAGTATTGGGTTTTCTCTGGTATGAAGTTAAGTGAGTGATCATTTGAATTTTTATGAAACTATTTCTGAGAGGTAGTAGGTCAACTCAAGAGCCTTTACTTTAGGGCTGGCTGCTGCATGCTCACAGGTAAATTGTGAACTTTCCCAAGATTCTAACAAATGCCTTGTCTGTTGTGAACTCTCTCCACTCTTTCTGGTGGGAACACAAACACATCCCAGACCTAAGTAAGGTCTAGGGATTGTTTGCTTCTTTCTGGAGGTTGTTTCTCCACAACCGAGGCAAAGATGAGAAGAGAACCCTCAGATGGTCCCAGAAATTCTTTCTCTGTAGTTTCTTAAACAAGCTGTCAACTGTTCAAAAGAAAAGAGAAACTGTGATGGGGGAAAGGGGAAAGGAAGCAAGGGAAAAAGAAAAAATAGTTAAATTAGTTATACAGCTAGTGTAGCTGTACAGCTAGTTTCTCTTAGTTCATTGAAAAGAAAGGTTTGTGCTAATATTTTTAGACAATACTTCATGCTTATATCTTGTACTCTGAGTAACTATTAGGAAGACAGCAATACATAATGTATTAGTTATTGTTACTTTCCAATTAGTCTGTTTTTAAACTCTGTTTTATTTTATTCTTACTTTTTTCTCTTTAAACTAATAAAAACACCAAGCTCTCCACTTACACCTTAGCCATGTCGGTCTCCCGAATTCAATTATTATCAGCTTGCATGATTCAGCAAAATCTCTAAGCTTCATTCAATTTCACCTTCTATCACAATGGTGTAGCAATAATGTAAGGTGATTCTAGAGCTCACAGTGTTTCTATTTCCTTGGGTATCTCTACCCTACACTGCCAGTTGCCTAAGTCCTAAAAAATGATGTTTCTTGTATCTCTCATATCTTTACAATAGGAGGGTGTTACTGTGCCCCATGCTTACTGTCATTTTAATGGATATAAAATTTAGACACACACACACACACACACACACACACACACACACACACAGAGTTTTCGAGGAGGAAATGCCCTCCAGGAAATGTATGGGACAGAACTGTATGTCTTCTGACCTCAGACCCTGTACTGACGGTAAGGATAGTGGCTAGTTGAATTTCATACGGTATTTATAAAAAACCATGCATCACATATGATTCTTTGCCAGCACTACATCTCAAATTCCACAAATGTCAATAATCAAAATCTATGCCTACTATGCTTCATGCTAATAAACCAGTGTTAAATTTTTAAATATGTTAGGTTTATTGTGTCTATATGCTGAGTAACTAACCCTACCATATTTATGAATGCAAAAAATTACAATATTTTGTAAGGAAGGAGAAACCTACTCAATCACAGAAATACATACAAAATAAATAAATGGTAATGAATATGTAAGTCTTTTTATATAAAATGAGTGAAAATAAATGTGTGGAATTGTTAAAATAATTCCATTTATTTCCTCTCTGATATTTAGCTGTGTATCTTTCTTCTAATTCTGATGCGATAACTGGCAGCTATAGTCTCAGAAGTTGAAAAAAAAACATCTTTCTAGGAGTGACTAATTTCAGGAGAGAAGCAGCGGACAGAGCAGTGCATGCATACTACTCAGGAGCCACCCAGGCCACCAATGGTTTTAAGGGTAACAGTCCACAGCTGGTTTTCCCAGAGCATAAGGTTGTCTTCAGACTAGATAAGGAAGTCATAGTCTCTTTCACTGGGAGGCTTACAAGATACAACATAAATGATGGCAGATTTTTAAGGCACATAATGTCTGCAGAATGTGTTGCTGTTTCACTTTTCTGCCGCCCACATCAACAAAAAAGCAATTTATCTAAGAATAAGGGATGGTGACTAGATTTTTAGTTAGAGTTTAGAGGACATATTAGAAAATTCTGGGCAACACACTTATGGTACCAGATTTCTCTTGAGTTCCTTCTGGAATGAGATTAACCTCAGCTATGGTACTGCTCTTCCAATAAAGTTTTCAAAAATGAAAATTGGTACAATGTAAAAATCAATCCATACAAACTCAAAAAACAGATAGACATATTGGGAAAAAATGTCATGATGATTGAAGCTGCCGCCGAATGGAAGAAATTTAGGGATGATAAAGAAGGAAGGATGTCACCTTTACTGAGGACAGACAGCTGTCTTCCATGCAGTAAGTGCTTCTAGACTCCAAGTGACAATGCCTGGCTTGTCACCCTGGTTTTTGCCTGCAGCTACTTTCTTCAGGAAAAAGATAAACTGTGTTCTACTTTCACCCAAGCCATATATAGAAGAGTCTTACCAAGAGATTTTTGAGGATTATGAAGCAGAGCCTGAACATGCCTATTAGTCGATGTCTGAAGCGGATGATGGGAAAGTGCATGTGTGCTACTTCCCTTTTAAGGAAAAGAATTTCCTCTTTCATGCTTTTTTTTCTGAATGCACAATGTTGTTTTATTATTCTGCAGCAGAGAACACACTTGGACTGTGCATGCATGCCTGCTAGCAGGTAAGGATAAATATGATAAGCTTCCACCAGGAAGGAGGGGAGAAATTTTAGTCATTAAGTTCAAGATTTACTTAGTTTTTATTTTTAAGAACATAGAGAATGCATTCTGCATCCAAGATGTTTATTTAATCTGTGCATTTCTCAAAGCTTTGCTAGGCTATTAATAATATCCATGGTGATTGTGGCACCCCCTGCCCTCCCTCTGCTCTCCTCTGAGGAGGAGGGAAAATAAGAGATCATCCAGCCAACTGACAATTAAGCCACCAATTATCTAAAAATGCTCACATGATTCTGGCACTATATGCCAAAATTTCAAGATGAATTCACGACTTTTCTGGGTAGTTTCAGGGTAGCAACTTTTTATTAAGGGAAACAAGGCAATAGTTCCCAGGAAGATAGTGAGAAAAATGAACAACATAAGCACCATTATTCTCTGAGCAAGGCATGATACCACAGAAATAGATGTGTCCTTTGTTTAGCAGGTAGTTAAAGGTGTGGAAATGGTTATTAAATAACAGGATGATAGTGGGTGCTGATGATTTCTTATGTTCTTTTTTTCCTGTTTAGTAAATTTTAAATTATGAGCATATGTATTATATTTTTAAAAGGATCATGTCTAGCATAGGTACATGCAAAATAAAGAAACCCTATATTTCATAGATTTAAAGTGAACATGATTAAATATGGTAGAGAACACTATCAAACTCTATTGGTGAATAAGCATTCAAAATGCAAGCTGCAGACCCACATCAATCAGGCAAGTTATGCTGGGTATATCCTATAAAGGTGCCTGGAAAATATTCTTGTCAAAAGCTGGAAATGCATTCAAGCTAAAAGATATACAAGGGAAAACAATTATTTACATCTTCTCTACCTGTACAAATAGAGATATGCACATGTGTGACAATATACCAAGTCAGATTTTCACTTATCAGTTGTAATCTGCATGTCCTTGCCTACAGAGGAAAATTTCTGTTTGCTGGCTGTCCAGTGTGTTTGTGTGTGTGTGTGTGTGTGTGTGTGTGTATGTGTGTGTGTTTGAGCACTCCTCCATGTGTGTACATCTATATTGCTAAATGTCCAAGTCTGTTTAACATTTACATAAATTCAATCATTATCCATGGAAAATATAGGAAATATTACTTCTGAAACAACACAAAACTAATTCAAAATGCTTACTGATCTTAAGTAACTGGTGTGCGAAAACAAGAAGCATTTAGAATTGCTCTTCCCCTTGGGGGCTGATAAATGGTTGAAAAAATTACAAATCTGTTCTCAAGATGTGTCCAGGACAGACTTTGGAGGTTCACGAGAAGCCAGCCAGCAGAATTTGGACCTCAGCCATAACACTTTTCCAGAGATAATCTTAAAAAACTCCATCAAACTGCCAGCTCTCAGAATGATTTCTCTTTGTTCTAGAAATCTACCTTTGCACTCAAATTCACCTCAGAAAAGAGTTGGTTGCTCAGGTTGTGGTGCTCAGCAATGGCAAGAAGAGAAAGAAGAAGAAGAATGTCTTAGCTCTGAAAAATGCACAGAGCACCGCCCCCCATGCACCATACAGTTCTAGGCTGCCTCTTGTCTGAAATAAATGGTTCCCAAGGACATGCCACTGACGGAAGTGGCTCTCCATTGCCAACCAGATACAGGCCACATGCACCTCTCCATTCCTTGCCCAGCCCCTGCCCCTCAGTAATTCAGAGCCCCATCTCAGGCAGGGGATATAGAGTCAAAGGTCAGTAGAAATCCCTCCTGTTACAAAACTTGAGATTACTATAGCAAACTTCCAGAAAGTAAGCATCAGAATCCATGTTAACACACTTCATAGACAACACCAAACATTAAGAAAGATTTTAAGGCCTGAGGATTTTAGTAGGAGAATAGATGATAGATTATACATTGTAGTATATGCTATATATGGTTACAATATATATTATATATGGTTTCATTACATTCCCAGGTGATCTCAATCCCTGGGCTCAAGTGCTATCACCTCAGTCTTCCATGTTGCTGGCATTACAGGTAAGTGTACTGCACTCCACCTGAAGGACATATATTTTTAAGGCACCTGATCCACAACAATTTTAAATAATCTTTCAATAAAAATGAAGACATTTCAAATAATATTAGTATGATGCATGAGACCTCTCCATCACATGAAACTTTGGCTTACTTTACTTCACTCTTTAATAGTTTTTTGCCCTTTTTCTCTCATTTGTTTGTCCATTACATTGTTAATCTAGTCAACAAATGCTAATAAAATAACTACAATTGGCCAAGCTCTGTGTGAAGAGTTAATGATGAATATTTACCACTGGGAACACAGAGTAGCGAGGATACCATTGGATGAGCCCAAGGGGGTTAGACTCTACTGCCAAATGGGAAAGGCATTCATACTATTGTTCCAGGAACCTATGACTAGTACCTCCAAGGAAAAATACATGACTTGTAGCATCATAGTCCTAGGGAACTGAACTGGTCAGAGATGAAAGAGAACAGCATTCTCCCTCAGGTCTGAAGGAGAAGTCAGCACTCTATAAGCGGCAGGGGCCTGAGGAAATGGGGTCGAGAACTCTGAGTGGGAGGAAGTCTCCTGAGGATCAGGAGGGACAGAGAGAAGGACCATGGGAGAGGAAATGGAGAAGCTAAGAGCAGGAGAGATGGCAGAGGGCCTGTCAGCAAGTTAAGGATATGGACCTTATTGGAAAGCCTACTGAAAAGCCATGGAAGACTATTAAATATAAGAGAGATGTGAATGTTTAAAGACTCCTTCAAGTGTAAGTGCAGAATAGTGGAATGGAACAAAAACGAGTGCAAAAGACAGAGCCGAGAGGTGACTCTACAGAGGATGGAAAGGAAATGCTGATAGAGAAAAAGAGTAGGTAGGAGGTGAAGTCAGTGGGGTGTTAGTGATATACTGCATGGGACAGTGAGAGAGAGAGAAGGGGGAAGAGAGACAGAGACAGAGACAGAGAGACAGAGATGGAGACAGACACACAGAGACACAGAGATAGAGAGGGGCTGAGTACTGGATGTCTTCCAGATTCCTGGCTGTTCAAACTAGTCAGATACAGTTTTCTAACTGTGATAAGTGCTCTAAAGGAGGAGCACTTCTGAGGAGGGCAGAGCTCGGTTTTATTCTGTGAGTGCTGAGGCTGAAGTGCCTGGACACGCTCAAGCAGAACAGCCAAGAGCTGGTTAAACTTTCCTGAACCTGGAGGAGAGGTCTGGGTTTAGACACAGAAATTTGCAACCTCCACATATATTGATGGTGTTGGAAGATACTCGTTGAATTAGATCACATGAGTGATTTTTGGATAAATCCTTCCGCTCATCTCCTATTTAAAGGTTAGACAAGGAAATGCAAGACAGTGGAAGAGATCATGTGGCAAAGCAAGATGAATGGTGACAGCAATAGAGCACAGTGCAGTTAAAGAAATGGAAAGGTTGAGAAAAGGTGACCAAACAGATTGAATTCTGCAGAGACTAGGTGTCATAGGGGCCACCAATGCACCTTCTATTTAAGAACGAAGCAACGAAAATGGAAATAAAATGGAAAATGTTATGAGAGGAAAATGAGTAAAGAGTGGAAATGGGGTACTGAGTACTCTTTAAAGGAATACAGCTGCAAAAGAGAGAGGTAAAAGGGGGAGAGATTTTATGCTACTCAGAGAGTCGCTGTATATGCAGGGTTTAAAGGCTAGAAGCAAGGCACGCTCTTTAGAGAAATGAGTTGAAAACAGAGGAAAGAAAAAATGATACCTTGTGTATTCCGAAGAAGTCTAGCTAGAGGTGGTCTGGCACACAGATGAGGGGCTGGCCTGAGTTTGGCGGAAGGGCCCTGCCTCACAAGAAAGGCGAGAAGAGGGAAGAAATGGGGCTAGATGAGACCTTCATGCAGGCGCTCATCCGCTCCGTGGAGACCAGGGGAGAGCTGGAAGGGCTCCTGGGCCACCTGCCCCATGAACATGCTCCTGGCTAAGCTCCTGTCTTTCTGAGGACTGTAGGATGCCCTGGAGTCAGTTAGGGTCCACAAAGAAAGTCTGCAAAGGTGTCTTGAGCTGTTTAATTCCCATAAGAAAGTTCCTCTGGTGAGCTGCCACAGAGCTCGCTGCGTGCTCACTAAGTTACCATAGGCCTGTCATCCTGAGAAGCAGTCAGCATTTGTAGATTTGAAGCTGCAGTGCACAGAGGCCAAGGACCTGGAGGAGAAAGTGATGTGAGGATCTCCCTGGGACCCCTCAGCAGAGCTGTGTGCAGAGCCCATAGTGTCCCAGCCCTCTGTGGAGAACCTCAACTCCCAGGATAAATAGATTGATCCCCACTTGTACTCAACAGTTATCTGCTGCAACAAAATTTCTTATTAGATTGCTTGTTATAACACTCTAAATCCAAATGGCTGCATCTCCAGGCAAGGCAGACCATGCTTGGGAAGAAAGGTAGACAGGAAAGTCAAGAATTCAGAGCCACCTGCACTTTGCTGAAAAGATTTTACAAAGTGAAGGTGTAGGGAACACACTGAAGATCAGAAAGCTAATGCTTACCTTCACATATTTTCTGCGCTCTCTCTCCTCCTTCCTGACGCTTTCTCTATGAGCTTTAATTTCTCACTATCCCCAGTTCAACAGGCAGTGCCTCACCTTCTTCTCCCCTATAAGCCTCAGGTAACATTTGAGAAAATGAAAATGATGGTGCCATTGGGTCCCTGGAAAACTTTGCTCGCCAGGTATGGTGACCCTACTTCTTTAAACCCTATGTTTTTATCTGAAGGGCTTCAGTTCAGAGGATTAAATGAGAAAACACACAAGGTGGGTGAAACTGTGCTTGACTCAGTATGGTTCAGTATTGCTTAAAATGAATCTTAACATCATAGGCGGGAGCAGACTCTGAAGGGCCTGGAGTCCTTGGAAGCTAAAACTTCCCAGACATGGGAAGCTGGAGCATAGGTCAGCAAAGGGATGGGGAGGAGAGAGGAGGATAGAAAATCTGCTGATGACTCCTGGCCTTAATCTCAGTTCCATCAGGTAATGTCTGCTCTAAGGATCTCACTCAGACTTTACCAACAACCTCATTAAACAGATGCCCTTGGGTTCATTTTGCAGGTAACTAGGCAGAGCATGCAAGAACTACACAAATCAGCATCAGATCCAGGGTTTGAGTCTTAGCTCTCACACTCCACATCTTGTGCTCTTTCTACTACATTCCCATTTCCTTAGTGAGCAGATTGAAAAGAACAATGAGCTAAAGATGTAGGTATCAGAAGAGTCTCACCGATAGGTAAAATTAGGAAGAGATCAGCTGAAGAACTCAGTGAGGCCCTGTCATGGAGTGGGGGTTAGGATTCAGGGAGTCTGGTCGTCTTGCTCCCAAAATGAGAGCAGACAAAGGGAATGGAAGCTCATAGCACTGAAGTACCAGGAGGATGACAGGCCAGGGACTGGAAGGGGAATGGAGGCTAGACAGTAAGGACAAGGACCACCTTACAGGGCATGGCCACAAGCGGCGCTAGGTGTCGAGCCACCATTCTGTGTCAGCAGGGAACAGGTCCTTCCAGGGTCTGTGGGTGTGTGAAAAGACATACCGCAGCTCAGGGGCCACACAGGTGGGAGGCAGGTTGCTGCCTACAAAATGCTGCATACACCTCAGATAGCTCCTTCTTCCTAGGCCGCTGTCTCGGGCACAGTGTGAAGTAGCTGGGCTAGGCTTCCAAACTCACAGAAATCAACTCCACACTGCTTATTTCATCTCTGCTCTCTGCAGGGTGTCACAGGGGTAGTACTGGAAAACAATAAGGTTATCCTGCTAGAAATCTGTAACAGGACGGAAACCTGCAGCCTGCACCAGCCCAGGACAGGCGCGAGGGTTCTGGGGATCCCCTGAGAAGATTTCTAGCAAGACCTGAGCAGACACATCACAGAGTGGAGAAAGAGCCACTTAGGCAAGAACTGTGATGGAGATAAATGATAAGAAGAATAAGATAAGGAACCCTAAGCCTGATAGCAAACTCAGCCACAGAAAGAGAGACATGGCCCCTAAATGGGGACAGGTCATGTGAGTAGCAGGCCAGCAATTAGACCCCAAAAAACTGAAGATATTCCATTTGGAATTTGGGATTTCAGACATTTATGCAGTGAGTCTGAAAAAAACCCACAATAATGATGCAAGTGACTTCTCATGCCCCAAATCAATTTATTATTTTTAACATCATTTAAAAAACTAAAAAGACTAGTCTCCTGCAGTAATCCCAGGATAGTAAATGTAAATACAAAACGATTCCCTTGAGTAAGATCTATGGGCTAGAAATTAACTTCCAACCACAGCTAAAGATGACAAATTTTCATTTCAGTTCAGTAAAAAGCCTGCTAAAAACTGTATTTATTTATTTCACAATAATCTGCTATTGTTGTCAGTGTTTTGAGGGTGTGAGTTTGCTTGATTCAGTCATAAGATAGGGAGCTCTGATGGGAGTTATTAATACCACTTATCATCACAAGTTACTACCTTGCAAAATATTTGAATCCTGTTGCCACATGGTTGCCAATGCCAAGTTATGAAACGCCAGGGACTGACTCTCCACATGCATACTATTTACGTAAGTCATTCTGTGTAAGGCGCTGGAGGAGAAGTTGAATTCTATTACAGGAAATAGAGGAAGTTTCACAAGACAGACACTTGCCAATTTGAACAGTTCAAAAATGTCTTTCTTACCGAGTGGCTTCTACATTATTCATGTGTGAGCCTCACATACCCATCAAGGCCCTTCTGGGCTTTCATGGGCAGGTCTAAACCCGATCATGAGTATGGGCCCATGGGTCCCACTAAGCCACAGAGAATGAAACTGCAAGAAAGGCAGCTGAATGCGGCAGTTGGGTTAGCAGGTTGGAACTGAGCTAGGAGGTAGGGCACTTCCTCCAACCCATGTAATGGTGAGATTTTGGAGCACTCTGTCTGAGAGATTAGGTCCTATTAATAGAATTATGGAAATCATCTGGAAAACTAGTGGGGGCATGATGAGAAGGAGCAACCTTCCCATTGGAAAGAAGATAAAAGCAATCTGAATATTCCTACCTCGTTTGTGTCTAAGCTGTGGTTTGCAATGAAGAAAGAATATTACACTTGGGACTTCAGTCAAAATTAGAATAAATGGAAGAGGAGATTACTGATTGCACGCATCTTTTGAGGTCCTAAAGAGAACTTCTACTCTTTCTGGAGAATAAATCATCAGAGCATATCACCTTTACCAGCACCACTTTTGGTTTATATAAAGCACATTCAGCTCCTGGATCCCTTGTGTGGACATTTTGCATTTCAAGAAAACTCATTCCACCAGTATTTGCTAGGGCATGAGTATGACTGAAGATATTTTGAATTTACACTTAGTTTATAGCTGCAGTCCGACTGACAGGCCTGAGTTAGCTGCCTAGCAGTACAGTTTCAATGACTATAATTGTCCATCTCTACTGAGAGCGAAGGGAAATACTTTGATGACTAACAGGTTTTATTCATTGAAACTTACTGCTATGCAGCTATCCCAACTAACACCTGCATAGCAGTACAGTTTCAATGACTGAAATTGTCCATCTCCGCTCATTGTGAAGGGACACTAGCTTGATGACTTGACTTCATCTATGACCACAGTGGTTGGAAAGGTGTTTTACCTTTAGAAGGCCCTGGGAAACAATAGGCTAATGACTTTGCATGTACCAGTTACAAGGTAATGGTGTGCATGTAATGTGATCTATCAGGTTTAGCCCTGGTAGGAAAAATAAATTATAATGCTTAAATCAGAAGTAACTCCACAGGCTTTAGCCTGACAAAGGACCTATACTACCTATGGCATGAATAAATCACTAGATATGCTAACAACAAAAGAATTTTCTCTCATTCAGATGATAATCTGTTTTTTCTTCAAAATTGCACTGCAGAGCTTTACTTGCAATGTGAAGAAAGGAAATAAAGTGAATGAGTTAAAAAGCATAGATTTTCAGTAGCCTGTCCCTATTATTGACTCTGGGAGGGTTTAACATCTTACTATTTGTGGACTAGTTGGAAACCAACCACATAGGCACTAAAAGTGGACTGGCTGATTAATTAATAAAGGTGGACGGTGTACAACATCTGTTAATGGCGTATTTTGCCAAATACTTTAAAATTACTTTAATGAGATATTTGATTAAATGTAGATTTGTTTTTAAATCACAGGTTTTTAATGAGGAGGATCAGTAATTAGCCTTGAGGCTTAGAGTGGGAGCATATTCATTATTTCCTCTAATAAAGGATATGTGCCAGTGTTCCAGGACAGGAAGGCATTAGTGACCTCTGTTCTTGTCAATAACTAAGTTTATGCTTTGCCTTAGAACTCAAAGGTAATTGGATGTGAGATCAAATATTAGAATATTTGACAATCCCAATTAAATAATCAAGAATACCTCTACAACATACATCTCTGTTAATTTTCTAAATGTATGCAGACACGTGCTGCAGGTATTCAGGAATCTGAATAAATGACATCAATGACGATGTTTCCATCTAGAAATGTGTACCATTTTGAATCCTTCCATGTATACTAGATATGCTTAACAAATGATTATCAAAATTTTCCCAGACAAGAGGTAATTATTGAGCGCCTGCACATAGGTCATTGGGTTTAGTCCTCACAAACTCCCTCTATAGTGAGATATTGATACCCTCATAAGAGACTCAGAGCTGGAGACTCAAATTGCTGAAGTACAGTGGTGCTTTGGTTCACAAATGCTTTCATTTGACACAACTCAGTTTGCAAACAGAAGCACTTGGCAATTTTGTTTTTGTTTGCAGACTCTGCATCAGGTGACAAGCATGACTGCAGTCATGTTCCCACACACATACAAGTGTGGTCATCTTTCCCATACAGACACAAAATGGTCATCTTTTCCCAAATTGAAGAACACATGAAGTTTGTGAACCAAGGTACCACTGTAGTTGTCTAGAACCAGCATTAGGTGAGGATTTCCTCCAAACCCTGAAACTGCAGACCTGGCTGCCTCCCCTGGCCTGCTGGAAGGGTCTGAGCCAAAAAACTGGTTGGGAAGGGAAGTCCAACAGGGTGTGGGGGACACACGAGGGGAGGTAACACTACATGGAAGAAACATGCAAGAATCCTAAAGGCTGGTTATCCCTGAAGATAAAGTCAAGTAGGGTGGGAGATCCAGGTGGGGATGAGAGAGCATTTCTATGGTTCCCTCTAGGAAGAAAAGTCCTAGGAGAGTTCGGTAAGAAATAACAGTTTCATTTACATTGAATCTAATCAGAGAATAGATATTCTTATTTTACACCATTCTCGCTTTTACCTTATTGATAGGAAAATACTCCTAATTTGAGAGATGATCTTCAAAGCAGGTAAGTTGGAAGGTAAGCAAGTAGGTGTGCCTGGGGAAGAAAGGTGGATACATGGTAGAGAAGACAGACAGACAGATAAATAGTGAATGATAACAGGTGGTAGAGATAGATGGGTGGGTAGGAGGGTGGATTAGAGAAATAGAGGGCACTGTAATAGGCAGTAGATATAGATAGATGATAGAGCTAGGCAGAGAAATACATGCATACAAACGCACATGTCTACATAGATTTCATGTCGAAAGTTATTCTGTGGGCGACATAAGAAAGAAGAAAAACACACAGATTCATCTGCCTTTAACCTACTATTTATATGGAGGAACAAATCCTCTGTAAAGTGATGAAGGAAAGAGTATGCAAAAATTCATTTACTTAGTTATTCACTTAGTCTGTATTTTTAGCCCAAGTATTTTAAAGTATCTCCAAGTAGATTTTGTCTAGCAATGGCAATTTAAAGTGTCTTCATAGGTGCTAAATAAATTGATGTTGCAGGGATTAAATTAGAACCTATTAGATAGGAACTTTTGGTGTCCTCTCAGAGCTCTTTCTATTGAAGATTATGTAGAATACCAAAGCAGGTTACTCTGATTAAATTGTGTTGTATTCTCCCCTATGTATGCATAATAATAACATAGATAAGTGTGTCTGAAATAGGTACATGCCTATGTAGTTTTGCAGGGAAGGAGGAGTAGAGAAGTATTTTCTCCTTTCTGTCTTTACAGCTGTGTCTACATTATTCCTGGAAAACTGATTGACTCAATTCACTTCAAGCACATCAGCCACAGCAGCAGAAACTGTACCCTGTCAGCCCATTCATTCAGACTCTAAACTTGCTTGTTCAACTTAGATCCAGGCAGAAGTTGAGTTGGCTTAAATCTGGCTCAAACAAAGAGAAAGAGACATAGTTATACTTTTAAGTTATGAAGACACTTTTAATTTTTACTTTTGACCAAATGTTATTTTGTTATACTTGACAAATCATTTAATTTATGAGTAAGTTACATCCACCATTAACTACTCCCAGGTCCAGATTAGTTCTTTTATACAACACTGATTGAATATTTTAATCATTTCCATAGTATTTTCTACATTTTCTACGTATTTGCCAAACCAGAATACCCCAACAGAATTCCTTTGAAATCTCCTCAAGTGCATTATTGGATTGGGCATCAATATTAACTTTTCACATAAATCTATTCATGCTTAAGTTAGGATATTGGACATATGGTTTGTAGAAATATTTGACGCATTTGCATAAGACATGCAAGTTTTGGAAGAATGACCATTTTAATCAAGCTGACTAACTGAGATGAGAAGAGGGAGGTGTGACCATCTGTTTAGCTTCGTTCTGATTTTATTTAGCACCTGCAAAAAAATTAGATTTGAGCTACTTCTCAAGCAAGGAAATATGAAGAACCCGTCTAGGAATGCCTCCTGTGTCCTTTCTCAAGGAAAAGAAAGGTCAAGTTGCAAACAAATTATGTATGCATGGATGTACAAATGTGTTCAAATAAACATGCTCCCACCCTACACTTAACCCACACACCATGCACTCAGAATTCTCCTGCCTTTCCTTGTATAGCTCTCTTGATAACTCTGGGTCTTCATTTTAGCATTCTAATGCAACCTTTGTTACATATGCTAATGTTTGCTGATATCCACAAAGGCAAAAAAAATGTGAAGTCCTGGGTAGGAATCCAAAGGCCTGTGAGCCGAGACAGGCAGTTGTATAATTTGCCATTCAATAGCTGCTGAAAGACATGGTTATAAATGGGTACACTATGTTCCCTATGAAGGTTCGATCTTTCGACAAAACTATTAACCTCACCTGAAAGAAAAGTGACTAAACTCTAAGGTATATTGCAGTGCTTAAACAACGTAAGAGAAATATGAAAATACCAATTAAAAATGTCCTGTACGAGTTTTGTGAGGATAACTGACAAATAGATTTGAAGCTCCACACATTTTCTTCATCTATGGGCACTGCCCTATAGTTCTTAAGGTAAATACTCTGAGAGAAATTGTGATGTTGAAATTTTCTTGCAGTGTTGACTAGGCACTCTAGTGGTTCTCATTTCCTCTTTTTACCTCTGGTGTTTTTGTTTCATTCTCATTTCTTTCTCTTTCTCCCACCTTCCTTTGTTGTCCAGTCTTATGGGAGTCTACTTATTATTAATGTTTTAAAAATCTCAATTTTTTTGATTTTGGAATAAAGTAAAAACTTTGGAATGAAACCTCAACTTCTAGACTTTGTCATATGTGGTTACTTCTATGACTACCATAGTTTCAGGTAGGTAGTCATTGCTGTGACTAAGGCTACTACATTCTTACTTTTTTCTGTTAGTAGTGGGGATCAAGCCCAGGGCCTCAGGCATACCAGGCAAGCACTCTACTGCTGAGCTGCTCCCCCGGCCCTATTCCGTTCTTGTAGTTCTCTATTGTATCAGTTTTGTTTTTACTCCCCTTCCTTCTGTTTAACTTTATTCTGATGCTCCCCGCAAACACCTCTGTATTTAGAGTTGAAAACTCAGCTGACTGATTTGTAATCTTTTCTGTATTCATAGATAAACTCAACACTTTCCAGGTGAGTATTGCTTTAAGGCCTCTCAGTCAAATTTCAATAATGTGAGAACTTTCTTTGTCATTCAGTGTTCAGTATTCTCTTTGTGATTGATTTTTAATCCAAAGGTTGTTTGGGTAGTATGAGTTTTAGGTTTTTTAAAATAATTTTTAAGCTTCTGTTTGTTAATTAGTTCTTTTCTCTTTTTTTTTTTCTGGTACTGGGAATTGAACTCAAGACCTTGTGCTTGCCAGGCAGGCTCTGTGCTGCTGAGCTAAATCCCCAGCCCCTTGTTAATTAGTTCTAAATAAATTGTATTTTAGTGAACTTGGACTCTTCAGTGACTTATTCTCTTAAATGAATTAAAATATGCGTAGTATCTGCAGTGGTCTGAATGTTGTGTTCCCACAAAATTTGTGTAGCAAGCCCCTAGTCTCCAAGATGACAATGTTTGCATAGGTGGTGATTTGGGCAGCTGGTGGGGCAGAGCCCTGCCGAACGGGATCAGTGCCCTATAAAAGCCTGGAAGGGGGGAGTGTGCCCCTTCCATCACATAAGGACACAGAGAGAAGTCAGCTATGAATCAGAAGTGGGTTCTCAATAGACAGCAAATCTACTGGCTCCTTGCTGCCCAATATTTCAGCCTTTGAAAGTGAGAAATAAATTTTTGTTAAGCGACCTAGTTTATGATATTTCGTTGTAGCAGCCTGAACACAGAGACAATAGCTGACCATATGATCTTCTGCATGAGCAGTCCACATGAACTTGGAAGCATGAATTTGTTCTGAATGTAGTTACAATGTGTACACACACACATACTCATGAAGCTGCTTATTAGTTTATAAACTGTTATTATTTTTTGTACTTTTTTGTATACTTGAGTTGCAACTCACCCAACAAATGTACTGATACTTCTAAATAAAACATATTTCCCTTAAAATTTTATCAGTTTGTTGCTTTCTCTATTTTAGGTCATATTGCTTATAATTATTGCATCTTCTGAATTATTTTTCCAGAATATTTTTCTTTTAAAGTTTCAATTAAGCTTTATTTCTTTCTAAAATTGTTAATTTTGTCCATTTGCCTTATTTTTGCCTGATGCTTCTCCATCTGTAATCATAATATAATGTTCAATAATTCTGAATATTTTTAATATGTTAGTAATAAAGGACACATCGCTTATCCTTTTCTCACATGAAATTTGTAAGTGTATATTTTATTGTATTTTTTACACAAATGCACATGACATTATAATCATAGATATATAGATACAGATATATTCGAATAGGTTCTGTGTGGGAAACTCTAATACATAATTACATTAAAATGTGTTTTAACCATTCTACTTATGTTTACTATTTATCATATATTTTTACAATTTCTTATTATTTGACATGGTGAATTCTTTGATGCTGCTTGAAATTACTCAATTTTATTTTATCTATTCCGTGTTCGTATCTCCTGAATGTGTTTTTCCAAAAGCTAAAAGAAAATAAAATCCCTGTGAATGTACTTCATAGATGCATGGTTTAAGTACTCATGATCTGGTGATACAAGGGTATCCAGCTATGCTCTCCCAAGGGTCAACAAGAAAACAGTGTCAAGGAGTTTTGACTCATCTTATCTCATTCTCTGTCACATCTTCCACATTCTGCAGCACCCCAGACTTTGGGTTTAGCATTCTAGTGCTTGTTTTTAAAGTTTTGCCAAATGTGATTATGTGTTCCTGAGCAATACGTTATTGCACTTGGTACTGAAGTTTGTAAAAATGTAGTTTTACTCTAAGCAACTGGCTTTTTGCTTAACCTTATACTTTTGAGACTCACTCAAGTTGATATGTACTCAGGTATTCACTTAGTTTTTACTGTTGTGTACCTGTATTTAACAGTTCAGTAAGCCGTGTATTATTTACCAATTCCTGTACTGGAAATCTGGATCTACTTGACTTCCCTCCTTACTGTTACAAGGAACACATCTATAAACATCTGCACACACTCCTTCAGGCCCAGTGTTTTCTCTAGAAGATAGGTTTTAAGATTTTCTTTTTACTAATCTTGTTGGCAGGAAATGTTATCCTTTTGCAATTTGTATTTTTCTGTTTACTAATAAAGGTAAGTGTCTTCTCATATGTTTATTTCTTATCCACTTAAAGTGTGGATTTCAGGGACTTTTGTTATTTATTTACACACATAAAACCATGAGCACAAAGAAATTAAAAACATGTCATCATCCCCAGATGATTGCTTAGACTTTTTAACATTCTATTACTTCTGCAACACTAGCCCAAGATAACCACGACTGTGGGCTTCCTTGCCTTTTATAGGAACGGAATCAAACAATGTGTACTTCTTGGGTGTAGCTTTTTCCACTCAGGATAATAATTTTGAGATTTATCCAATGTGATTTAACTTTCCTAGGGTTTTTATTTTAGAATTTTAGTCAAGAAACGTGTAAAACATCTTAACATATCAAAATAAATTCATATAAGTAATAATTTTATTGCATCTACATATACCATTACTATGTATGCACACAACTCATACAATTCTGAGAAAACCAGACAATAGCAAATACAAAGCTTTCTTCTGATTACAGAGCACCATGAAGAACTTGCCATGTATTACAAAGTTAGTAGCCCAATTTACCGACTCAATTTATCAAACTCTAAAAGCACAACAGTTTTTAGTCACTGACTCCTGAAGGGAAAAATTAGTGCTGATTTTAAATATTGCTAACCACTTGTACTTGAGAAAATATCTACAAATACATCTACACAATATATCTACACAATATATCTACACAACTGAAAGCTGTCACCTCTTTTATACCAAATCACAGCCCCTTCCATGATTGGATTTACATGTGTTAACATTACTGTAGATTTAATAAAATATTAGGCCTACTCATGGAGAGTGGGGATTTGGACTTTTTTTCATCTTGAAAAAGGTAAAAGGAATTAGATATTAGATTTGTCAAAGTACTAGCATTGGTTTAACGATCATATATTATATTAACATACATCACAATATATAATATATATAATTATATTTTCATCTGATCTGCTAAGAAAATAATTCATGCTCATATATGTCTGTGTGTCTTCCTGGATCAAATTCTCCTGTATTATTCTTTTTCAAAATTCACAGATTTACTAGGTTTGCCTGTCTCCATGTGTGTATGCTTGTGTGTGTGCATGTGTGTGTGTGTATAGTGCCAGGACTGAACCCAGGGGCATGTGCATGCTAGGCTAGTGCTCTACTACTGAGCTCTATATCCAACCCACTTGCTCACTTCTTTGTAAAGTGTACTTTAATATAAATTTATGAAATTTCTAGAAGGTGCTGCTTTAAATTTTGTGTGAAATTACATCAGATTTATAATTAAGATAGAAGGATATTCTATATTTATAGTAATAACTTTACGTCCAGGAATTTATTTTCTCTTTCATTTACTCAATTAAAATTCCTCTTGTAAGTTCTAATGTTTCTTCATCTAGTTTACTTATACTTCTTGCTGCCTCACAAATAACAATAGGAAAGCTAAGAGCTCAGAGTATAAAGCAAGTGTTTTGTAGTCTGTATCACTTCTACATCACCACATTAGGCAATATGACTGCTCAGTATAGATTACTTTTCCAATGTTAAAATGATAATTTATGAAGAAACAGTCTATGCATGTAGTACCACCTCATTATCCAGCAGACGTTATAGCAGACGGTCCCATAAATCTCACAGACTAAGCATTAGTACAATAAAATCAATAAAAACAGCATGTTAATTACTAGATGAAATAAGATAACTGCAGAGTAAAAACTTTATTTGAAACTAAAATTCAATAATAAAATGAACAAGGATTTTCTAGAACCATTTTATACCTCATGTTCCTTAAGGATAAATAAATACAGAAAGGGAGAGTAGACAGTTATGCTTTTTGCAAAATAAAATACAGAGAAGGAATTTCTATTCTAGCAAATATGACTTTATTTCTTTAATTTTAATGAATGAATCATTTTAATTTTTCCTTTACTATACATCTAGATTTAATATGCAGACAAACTTTTCAGAAAAATTATCATCTAAAAGATAAGTGTTTAGTGAAAATATGCACTTTTATTGAAAAAAACTGAATTAGTAAAACTATTAATTTTCATCACTTTGGAGGCTGTAGTATCACATCCTCATTCAACAACATTGTAGTCCACTAAACCTGACCAACCATTTGCTGTCTAGAAAACTGTGTGCTTAGAATTACAGTTTTGCATTTTTGTCTGTTTGGTTTTGGTTCAACAACTTCTTTAAACCTAGAAATGCCATTTTTTTCTTGGGTCATACTCCTAAAAAGTTCAGATGAAAAATGCCTGTAAAACATACACCAATTTCATGTTCTATGAAGTGAAAAATTATCCAGCATTGCTCAGCTTTACTCACAAAATATCCCAGCCAACAGTCTGAGGATTTTATGACACAGTTGAAAGTGTTAAAGTTAGATGATATGGATTGTGGAGATAATGCATTTCGCTCTAATGTGTGTTTGTCAATGAAGTATACACATCACTAAATTTTTTTGCATGTGGTTCAAGAGACAGAAATTGTACAGACCAGCTTGCCTCTCCTCACTTTTCTTCACAGGGCTTGTTAGAAGACCAGTGGGGTGAAAGACAGGATGGAGGAGTAGTAGTGGTAGCTCATCCTTAATAAACCCCCAGCGAATTACCTGTCTCTGTTTAAGAATTAGAACAGCTTTTTTGAATGCTTGCAATGCATCAGTTACAGTCCTAAGCACATTTGGTTGATGATCTAATCCAATTTTTGCAGTAGTTTATGAGCTAGGTGCAATTAGTATATGCATTTTTCAAAAGAGAAAACGAGTCTTCCAGAGGTGAGTTTTGGTGAGTACAGTGGATTATGCAGCTGTCCTACCTGAGCTGGGGTCTGTATCCAGATGGCAGAACTCTGTCATACTCTGGCCTGGGGTGACAGATTTAGAAAGTGGCACCAGAAGTATTCATCACGTGACCTATCAGAGCCAATTTTATGTCCTTCATTCTGATGTTGGGTCCTGGAATGACCTGACACACAAGACACAGCTGAAGTGACCTTGAACTGCTACTGAGGGCAGGCTTGAAGCAACCGGAGTTTCTTTTTTCAATTCTTAATCTCCTTAATGTATTTTTATTAGTACATGTTTGTAGCACATATTAATCACATTTATCATGGGGAGCTTGTACATAACACATCTTAATTCTTTTTTCCTTCCCCTTCCCTCTCATCCCTCCTTGCTCCTCCCAACTTACTCCCTTCCCATTTGAAAAAGCTCTATTTCCATTTTTTTCCTTTGGCTCTCTTTTATTTAATCCTTTTTCCGTTCCTTCCCTCCTACCTCCACCTCTTGTTCCACTTTCCATTTGAAAAATATCTCCCTGCTTCCTATTATCTATCCTTTATTTTACTCTTTACCTATATTTTTGGTTTCTCATATAAGAGAAACCATACAATATTTAAGCTTGTGTGTCTGATTTATTTCACTTAACATTATGGTCTTGAGATGTATCCATTTACCTACAGATGCCTCAGATTTATCCTTCCTTATGGTAGGGTAAAGCTCCTTTGTGTATAAATGCCACATTGTCTTTATCCATTCATCTCCTGATGGACATATAGGCTGTGTCCAATGTTTATCTATTATAAATTGTGCTGCTGTAAACATAGACATGCATGGATTACTAAGCAGTGGGAGTGTCTCATTCTTGTTTCCACGGCATTTGCTCTTGCGATCTGGTCCCCATTCTGGAAGGCAGCCCAACCCTGTCTGTGAGCCCTAGTTTAGCACCCCCACTGATGTCAAGAAGCAGAGAACTCCACCTGCAGATTCTTGAGCAAGCTGAATGAATGGTGACTTCAACCTCCTTGAACCCACAGTGGAGCCTCAGTTCACTACCGAAGAGCATGGAACCCATGAGATACCCACATTGTCTTTGTGGCACGGAGTCGACAGCCATGTGAACCTAGACATATTGCGATGCAGTAGTCCGTCCCATTGTGGAGGCCAGCAACATGAAAATTCGCTGACAATCCCATAAAAGATTTTATATTAACGCCCCAATTTTTTTTGAGGAAAAAATATTTATATGCCTCTGATATGAAATTTTTAAAAATACTTGAAAGTATGCAGAGCAAAGAGGTTAGTCCAGAGTGGTGGAATTTTATACCACTTTAATATTTTCCTTTGTTAACTTAAATCAGCTATTTCACCGATCATGATATGTTTTGCCATTAGATATTCTTGTTAAATGACAAAGGATGGTTATTCTTTTGTTATTAAAAAAAGTACTTTTAGGAAGAATAACTGAAGGTAATATAATTATTTAGTATGGAAATCTATTCATGAGATATTGATTTTTTAATAAAGTGATGTCATTGAAGAAGAGTGCTTATAATGCATGAAAAGAATCAGAAAGTACATAAATAAAAATGCATTAATTCTTATATGCAAGTAAGAATTATGAGTGCTATTTGTTTTCTTCTGTTCTCATCTTCATTATCGAATTTCTCTATGAGAATGTGAAAGCAGGTGTGGTGGCTCAGGCCTATAGGGAACCTTCAGCAGGAGGATTGCAAGTTCGAGCTCAGCCTGGGCAACTTCGTGAGAATCTACATTAAAACAAAAAATAAAAAGGACTGAGATTGTAGCTCAATGCAAAGACCCTGAGTTCAATCCTTAGTACTGAAAAGAAAATGTTGATTATTTTCTAGGAAACCATATTTTAATTGGTACCTTGGGATTCCAAGGAAGCAATCATCCTCATGCAAGTGTAATTGGCTAACTAGAAAGCAATTTTCTTATTATTATTGATATCCTCAAACAAGGGCACTATTCTACATGGTGATTGTGTTCTTGTTGGTCTCCCTTAAATATATAATAGGAATATTGATCCAAGACTTCATTGTACTTCCAGAATTATTTTAATTGGAAAAACATTTCCAGAAGAAAAAAATATGTGAAAATATGCAAATATGATAGAATATTATTAAAATTATTTTAAAATGTTCTTTAATTGTTAAAATTCATTGACTGATTTGTATTATGTTAGATATTTTCAGCATTCATGATTTCATTTAATCTTAACCAATTTGCCAGATACAACCAGCACTGTGATAATTATTATTCATATACAAGAACTGAAGTTTAGAGGTTATTATATGATTATAAAGTGACAGAAGGGCTGAACAGAGAACTCTTTATTTTGTTTTGTTTTGTTTTGTTTTACTCCGGTACCGGGAACCGAACTCACGACCTTGCGCTTGCCAGGCAGGCGCTTTTGCCACTGAGCTAAATCCCCAGCCCCTGGACAGAGAACTCTTTAAATACAAACTCCATGCATTTTACTACTACAGTATATAGGTTCCCCAAAATAACAAAATCAGACTATATCTGTGATTCAATGATTAGTGGTAAAAATAATATAAAATGTATCCAAATATAATAGACACATAGACATAGGAAGAAATACAGTAAAATATTCATGGATGCCATCTGTGGGTGGCATATTTTCAAATTGTTTTCTGTTTTCTTTATTTTGTACCTTTCTGTATTTCTCCAATACTACAATGAACATATTACATAATAGCAAATTTGTCTCAAAGGACCAAAGAAATGTTTACAAGCAGGGGACTTGTTCTTATGTTTGGTATGTTTCACATAAAATTTAAACAGAGCTAGAATAATGAGGAAATTATTATGCTATAGTATCTATAGGCAGGGATATCAAGTTTATCACTTAGCATATGGAAGTCAATATACTTCATTCCTGATAGTTTTTGAAAAATGATTTTCTTTAAGTACTCCTCCTTATATAAATATGAACACACTAGTATCTGTGATAAACTAAGGGTCAGAGTTCATTACCACCCACAGGGGCAGGGTGATAAGAGATAAGATTTTTGTTTCACCCTTATCAATTCATTTGGTAAGAGAAGAATCCCTGCTGAATAAAGAGCCCAACTAAGATAATGCACCCTTGCTCAGTTTCTTCTACCCTGTTTTCTTCTCACTTTGCTGGCTTCAGATCCTCCAGGCATTACCTTCTAAAAAGATTTCAAACACTACTGAAATTATACACATTTGTAGAACATAAGGTTTCACTAGGTAACACTTTGAATAGGCTACGGAAAAGAGTCCATAAAAGGTGAATCATAGCAGTGTTAAGGACCCACAGGAAGTGATGACTTATAAGAGAAACCAGTGAACTTCACGTTCAGTAACTATGAGGTGTGAGCAGCCGGTCCTAGACTGGTCATAAAGTGAGACATTAGGTTAAGAGTCACATCCTGAGTTTATCACTCACTAACTAGGCAAACTCAGGCATGTTACTCAAGCCCTTGCTATGTCTGCATCCTCACACTCTTCAACGCAGGGCAACATCTATTTCAAAGGACACTGTGGAGATTGCGTGAGGAGTTATGTGTCCAGAGGTCCAGGAAGGCTGGCATAGTACACATCCGCCACTGTCCATGAATGCATTTCTCCAGTGCAGCTGCCGACAGGAATCCAGTCATGATCCTTGTACTGCAGATTGAGCTGTAACAGGCCAGAACTCCGACTTCTGCTGGCTCAAATTGCAGGGATCTTTGTGAGCCATTAATATTGTTACACTAGAAATAAGCAAACAGAGGCAATTCTCATTATAAGAAATCTAGATCAAAAGTATTTGCTGAATAATCTAAAGAACTGCAGGAAAAGATTCATAATGAAATATTGCAAGACTTTTTTACTTAATTGATCAACATGATCAAATATTGATCAAGACTATGGTCTTTAATCAACTTTTCATAAAAATTTTTGTAACGGTTAATTTTACATCAACCTGGCTGAGCTAAGACAGTCTCAGATAGCTGGTAAAACATTATTTCTGTGTCACAGGGGTGTTTTTGGAAGACACTTACATTTTCATTCAATTGTAATAATGCATATATATATATAGAGAGAGAGACAGAAACAGAGACAGAGAGAGCCTGAGACCTTTAAAACCACATTCCTTTAGGAACACACTAATTTCCTATTCTTGGTGTCTTACAGCTTGTTTAAACAGTTTAAACCTTACTATTCCTTCAAGCTCCTCCTAAATTATCAGTTAGATCCTCTGTTGAACTCAGCTACATATACACCCTGTAACAAACAGTATGACAGTTACATACATGAAACAGAGAGGGGGCTCGGGATTTAGCTCAGCGGCAAAGCGCCTGCCTGGCAAGCTCAAGGTCGTGAGTTCGGTTCCCGGTACCGGAGAAAAACAAAAACAAAAAAAAAGAAACAGAGCAAGTAAAGTTCATGAATCATAGAATTCAATAGCAGTCATTAGTAGTGATAAGTTCAGAGTCATTGCTACCTATAGCCATTCACGTCATTGTTTTGGTTACTCATAGTGATAATTTGGCAGTGCTCCACTGTGACTTTGACCAAACTTCCGTGTAGATTTCTGGAGCTGCAGTAAATATATAGTATAAGAAATCCTATAGGTCCTATGTTTAAGGCCCAAACTGAAGTGGATCTAATGACGTGTGTGTTTTTCTCCTCGCCCACTCACCTCTGTAGGACTTGGAAATCTTGCAGCCCAACTGTGCAAAAGTAGAAGTAAACAAACAAACAAAAAGCAAAAGGGAGGAAAGAAAGGGCACATATTTTACTGCTAATAAGGTAATTCATACTCTCACATAGCTCCACTTCCTGCTGATGTGTCTTTAACATGTTCCTCTGTTTTCCTTTTCCTGGAAAGAGGAGAAAAGCAAAGGAAGTGGTGACACCTGAAAATCTCCTTCCAAGTGTAAGTGTGTGCAGTCAGTGGATGCACAGAATTGATTTTCTTCCAGTTAACACAGATCTGTGTCCTTGGGGAACTCTGGTGAGCCCCATAGAATGAAAATTGGGAAAATACTGGTAACGCCCAGCTGCAGCTCAGATGAGGTGGCATAGGTCTTTCGCATTCCCACTAAGAACAGCTAAAAGCATTGGGAGGAGCAGCACAGTCAACGAGAGATTTAGGAGAGACTGGGCCACGCAAGGAACGCAAGGCAAGGGAAGAACTGGAGATGACTATTTAACGTCACCCTTTCCAAGAGGTAGCTGACACCTGGGCTGAACTCTCCCAAATCCCAAACCACAGACAAGAGTGGCCTAGAAAGCTTACACATTCACTAGTCAGGGGCAGGAGGCCCAGAGGCCAGGGTGAGAGGGCCTCAAGGAACAATGAACAACTTCTGCCAAGACCCCACTTCCCTAATGAGCATCTCAAGGGAGGGAAGAAACCACCCAGCCTGAGGCTTTTTCACAGCAGACGGCTACAGGATTCCTGTTTCTATCCAGTGACATGGGGTATCTGTGGGGCACAGGCAGGGGCATCCCACACATCAAGTAATAGCACCTGAAACATCTCCCCCAGCCATGAAGGAAGCTCTATGCACCCCTTAGGCAGTTCCAGAAGAGGTCTGTGGCAGCACAGAGGCACCAGGGAAACTAAGCAGACTGAGAGAGCTTGACAAAGCCCTCCAGAAAGGAATTGACTGTTGGAACCTGAGCCCATGAAAGGGGGCCAGGATTTGTCTGCTGACCCTATGCAGCGTGATTGTATACAAAAGGGCAAGATTTTGATGCACCCTATGATAAGCCAAATTCCAGGCTACAATTTGAAATAACATTCCAAGAAGGAGAAAAATTACCCCGTGAGTGAGAGAAGATGATCAACTGATGTCAACAAGGAAGTGAATCAAATGTTTGTGTTACTGACCAGATTTCAGCAGCAGACATCTGAAACGTACTACAGCAATCAATTATGAATTACCTTGAAATAAACAAACAAACAAAAAAAACCCCACCAAACTTCCAGGAAAGAAATAAGAGTCACAGAAAACTAATAAATGACAATTGTAAGATGAAAACTACAACTGGAAAAAGCAATCCTTTGTTGAATGTACTTAACAGTAAAAAGTTCTTTCATGTTCCAACCCAAAGCCTTTTTCAAACTCAACACCATTGGTGAACCAGATCCATAATCAATACTTAGGCCAACTTCAGCCCAAGCACCTTAAAAATCATCAGAGACCTATCAGAAAAGCCCAGTTCTGCAATAAGACATTTAGAAAGTGTATGCTCAAGAGCTTCCACCAAACCTCTAGTGTTTCCTTTTCATAAATGTGTTTTTTTACTCATTTCACAATTATTAATTATCATCTCTCATGTTTCCAGGTTATGCTAGGTATGGTAAAGATAGTAGATGACACAATACTCTTTGCACTTGTGGAGTTCATAGCACTTCCGTTCTAAAATACAGCCATGTAGACAGAGCTCTCATCTTTCATTTTTTGAACCAAGTACCCTAACATTTAAAATCATGGCCCCTTCCAAAACTTTCACATGGGTTCAGTAATCTAAACTACTACCAGACAGAGTTGTGAAACTAGTGTTCACCAGGCTATAGACACCACTCTAAACCATTTAGAAAGCAATCTTGTAATGGGAAAAAAGTGTCTCTCTATGTTACAGTTGATACATTGTGTCAACTTGAGGAGTCTAGAGGTTTGGCGAAGTGACTCAGCAGTTCTACATCCTGGGGTGAAAAGAACATGCTCTTTCCGCTCTGGGATGTTGTTCATTGTGTCAATGTGAGAAGTTTAGAAGGTTAACTAAGTGACTCAGGAGGGGCCAGGTCCTTACTTTGTATCATCCTGTGCCTGTGCAAGAGGAGGGCCTGGAAATTATGAGTGCTACAGGATCCCTGGGTGGGGGTAGCCTGCTTACACTATAAGGGAGGAAAAAGAGGCGCATTCTCCCATTTTTGCTCTTGCTGCTTTTTCTGTCTTGTGCTGCCTTGAAGTGTTGCCTGTGTCATGCCACCCTGTCTTGGAGCCAGCTGATTATAGACTGAAACCTCCAGAAACTGTGAGCTAAATAAATCTTTCCTCCTTTAATTCTGGGCATCAGGTATTTTGTCTCAGCAATGAGAGGAAAAGTAACCAAGACAGTCTCATATTTCCTATCTTTCCAGAATCACGGTTCCTAAAGTTCAGATTCCAAATGAATAAAAGAGATACCAAGTCTGTCATTCCCTGTGGACTGCAGAGTGAGGATCACGAAGATTTCTGCACCTCAGCACAGCTGAAGCTCAGGTCAGGCACACTGAATAGGAGACAACCATGCATGGCCAAGAATATGCTTGACAACCAGATGCAGTGCCTGTAATCCCACACTCTGGGAGGCTGGGGCAGGAAGACTGCAAGTTCAAACCCAGTCTAATCAACTTAGTGACTTAAACTTGGTTTTAAAAATAAAAGGGACTGGGGCTGTGGCTCAGTGTGACAGCTCTGGGTTCAGTTCAATTCAGGAGAGTTGGGAGAAGGAGGAGGAGAAAGAAAAGAAGGAAAAAGACAAGGAAGAGAAAGAGGAGGAGCAGGGGAACAGGAGGAAGAGAAGAAAGAGGAGAAGCAGGAGCAGCAGCTTGATGATAGACCATGTTTCATCTCTACCTTATTTTTAGGATTATTACATTATTATGTGTGGCATGTGGGCTAAGTGCCTGAGCTATATGTCTCATTGAATTCCAGAACAGACTCACAGGAGACCACTCAAGGAGACCACTCAGCTCCAGTGCTTAGACTTTGAAGTCCTTTTTTTTTTTATCTTATAAGCAGGAGAAAGTGTTTCCAATCAAGGGTGCCTGGGTCAGTACTTAGGAAGGGGCAGAGCTTGGGTGTGTGACACTGAGAGGTGAAGGACTCATCTTCACAGCAAAGTTCCTGGAGGTTCTCTCTTTTAGGAACTGCTCTTCATGCTGATGTTGTACTATGGACCATGACTATCTTGCACTGGGGAGAAGCCCCATGTCCTCACAAAGCCCCACACAAGTCAATATAAAACACGGAGGAAGGTAACAGGAGCAAGCAATGTACAGTTGCCTCATTTCCTTCTAGTCTTTGTCGCCTATGAAAAAGTTAGATCCAGATTTTGAAGACAGTATAAATTTGAGGCCAAAGCACTATAAAAAGAGTACATTTTTTCAGGCATGTTCTCTGGCTTAGATGATCCTTCCTTTGGGCCAACCCATGGGCCAGGTCTATGGTAAAAGCGGGGTTGATATTGAGGCTCAGGATCTTTGGCCAAAGATATTTCTATGTCATCATGATGAGTGAAATTCATTACACACTTACATTGTTTAATACATTGTCTCATAATTTATTCTAACACATGACTAATATCTAATTCCTACCTAATGTGGGAAAACAAGAGTACACAATAACAGCACAATCTAGTGTATACATAATTATATATATATAGTGCAATCTGGTGCTAAACTTTGTGATATTTGCTAATCATCTCACAAGTTTTAGTAGTGCTATTCACTACACTAAGTTGTATGCTAGTTCTAAATTCATGTCTTCCCGAGAGTTAGTACTAATCATTCAGCAAAATTTGGCTATCAAACCTAGCGTACATGTGGAGGCCCATTTCTATGAGGGGCTACTTCCTTTGTGTTCATTGTCTTGAGCTATTCATTGAGGAGATTTGAAGTCAATGAAATGAAAATATAAGTCCCAAAAGACAGAGCAGTTTGGAGATCAGACTATAAACTTAAAGGAATGTAAGCACTCACTAATGTGACAATGAAATACTAGAGTAAGATTGGAAAAGAAAATGAAGGAAAGAGGGAAGGAAGGATGAAAGGAAGACAGGAAAAGTAATAGAAAAGGAAGGAGTAAGACAAAATGAGTAGTAATCTGAATAAAATAAGTAAGTACATTTTTCACACTTTTTGTCAGAGGAGAATGAGAACCTGAGACTAATATGAACTAGAAAATTGAAAAAGAGGAGGAAAACTAACTGTACACATTAAAAGAGTATGTAAACTTGGAAATGGCTTGGAAGTGGGCCAGGGAATGAAGCAAGGAGATGTCAAAACATTAAGATGTCCTTTAATAGAGAGATTATAGTGGAGCAATTTCAGTGGCAGCCCCTGCCTTGGAATCTCTTTAAGAGGTTTTATACATGAGGATGAGATCAGGGTGAACAAATAAATAGTATACATGGAAAAAGCATCTCCCTTCCAGTGGACAAGAACTCTGAATGTGCACAGCAACACTGATACTCACCTTCTTAAATAAAATGATTTCAGTGTCCAAATCTGTATCTATATTCTTGGAATTAAATATACCATGCAGTATGCTCTTTACATGTTTTCAAACACAAAAATATGGTCAGCTTCTATATCCTATCTCTGTCCTTATCTTAATGAAAAATGCAGCTTTGGTCATTCCCAAGATCTCTTCTTGATTTCATATTCAATCTCCAACTTTCTTTAATCTTCCCAAAACTTCACTTGCTAAGGTCAACAATAATGTTCCTGTTGTTAAATCCATTGATAAAAAATTTCAATCATTATCTTACTTGTTTTCTCTGTGAAATCGCATATTACAAACCAATTTTTGCTCTGGAACTCTCTTCCCTGTACTCCCTATCCCATTTATTCTTTCTGGAGTTTTAGTCTCCTCTTCCCCTGACCCTTTTCTTCAGAGTTAGACTTCCTGATGGTCCCAGCACTTAATTTCCTTGTGATCTTGTTCTTTGCTATAGCTTTGTTTCCAGCTGTATTCTGATGGTGGCTAATTGCCAGTTCTATTTGAGTACTTTCCTTTGAGTTCCAGGTATATCAATGATATCTGTACATTTTCCCCAGAATATCTTAGCTCCCCTTTAAAAACCTCTAAAAATGTAGAATTCATTCTTTTACTGTAACATTTACTCTTTACATAATGTCCATTTCCTCAAAATCTTCCACCATTTACCCAGCTGAGCTGCTCAGTCCAGAAACCCTGGACTGGTTCTTGCCCTTTCTCTTTCCTTAGCCCTCATATCCACATGTGATTGTGATGGTGTGGTGTCCACTTTCTTGGCTTTGGCATCCACACAGGGGATTAATAAAACACACCTCTGGGTGTGTCTGAGTGAGTAATGAACAATGTGAGCTTGGCATCTATATCTGGTCCCTTGCCCTTTCCTCTCTGGGACTGTTCTCTAGCCACCATGAATGAAGCAGTTTTTCTCTCACACACCATGCTGCCGTGATGTTTGTACCTTAGAGCCCGCTAACCATGGACTGAATTCCCTGAAATCATGAGCCAAATTAATCCTCTCCTTTAAGTTGTGGGTGTGGGGTACTGTTGTCCAGTAAAAGAAAATCAGACAATACATCAAATCTTCTCAAAATTATCACTGGTGTCTCTTGCATCCCCTTATTTCTTTTGTTCCGAATTTCATCTCACAGTTCATTTCTCCATTTTTCAACTCTGTTTGGAGAAAGTAACCTTTTGACCTTCCTGCTTTCTAAGATGAATTTGTCTTTTCTCCAACACCAGAACATCTTTCTAATAAACCACACATTGGATTATGGGCCTTGTCAATTAAAACATCCCTGTGCTCCCCAAGATTTTGGTGATAAAGCACAATAATTTAGCCTGAATTCAAATCACTGTTTACCTCTTGCCATTCACAATCTGTGATCCTTCACCCAAGTTGTACTCCTTATTTTCAACCAATCTGTGCAAAGACTTTGAAGGTGATGCTTCCTGTGTATGGAAAACTCCTCCAATTTCTCAGCCTCATTTCAACCAGATGCTTCCAGTAAAAAGAAGTCTGATACAGTGTTAGCAGCCTCTGAGTGATTTCTTCACTATCACTCTTTGTAGTCTGAAACCCAGGAGCTTTTGAGATCATTTTTTATTCCCTACACCAAAGTCCCCCAACCTCTTGGCACCAGGGAGAGGTTTCATGGAAGATAATTTTTCCACAGACAGGAGGGGTTGGAATATTTTTTAGTTTCTTTTTTTATTAGTATATATTTGTAAAACACTATTACATTTCTCAGTCCTAGCATCACCACTTCAGTACCACCTCAGATCTCCAGGCATTAGAATCTCATGGGGAGTGTGACACTTGGGTCCCTCAGATAACGCAGCTCACAGTAGGGTTCATGCTCCCATAAAAATCTAATGCCACCTCCACATGAGGCAGAGCTCAGGCATAATACCCAGCAGTGGGGGAGCAGGGAGCAGTGCAGATGAAGCTTTGCATGCTCACACACTGCTCACCTACTGCTGTGTATCCCAGTTCCTAACAGGCCATAGGCTGGGACTCCTGCTCATAGCATAGAATCAAATTAAATTGGATTTTAGATGCCTATTTTTTTATTTGTCTGTCTGAACAGCTGCCTCCCGCCACACTAAACTGTAAGCTTCTTGAAGACCAGAAATGCAGTTGATTTGGTTTAATTACCCACTCTGCTCATATGTGGTAGAAGGCATTCCCATCCCATGTCACTGGCAACAGGCCTTGAACAAATGTACAGATGGATGAATGAGTGAAAATATTGTAGCCATGTCTGAAAGAAATTAGAAAATTATTAAATTTTAAGAGAAATTCTACCACTGATTATATATGAAGAGATAAGCTTTTAATTGGCACCAAGAAAAACAAAAGCCCAGAATATATGTCCTCCTTATCCCAAGTTAACTTCTGTTATTCAGAAATTTTCAGCCAAAACTAACATGATTATTTGCTCAGGTTTCTCTTGTATTAGTTCAAAATATTTGAAAATCATTGAGTAGCAACAGTTATATGTCAGTTAAATTAAAAATATGCAAAATAATATCTTCATCAATGTGGGGCCATAAAAAATAGAATAGCTAAATCTAACAAAAAGTATTTCAAGCTAATCTTCTATCATTAATTTGAAGGCCTTGCTTTATTAAATTTTTCGTTCAGTACTGTTAATACAATTTTCATTAGTGCTTTTTCAGTCTTGAATGTTTTAGTAATTCCTTTTTAACCTTGATTATGTAGAATTCATAAGCAATGTCCACATGTGGGTCTTTCAAATTTGAATTGTTTTCTCTTTTGTGGGCCTTTTGGCCAAAGGCTCAGATTCCTTACCAAGAAATACTCTTATTTTATTTCTTTTGTAATTTCTATTTTCTCAGTTTTTGGCTTCCCAAACCCCTATTTTCTGGGCTTTTTTCCCCTTCTTTTATGTTTTCTTGGAATTGTTATCTAAATATTCTACTTTTCCTGTTAGTTTCTCTGTCTTTGTATTTTTCTTAATTAACTCCTAGATGAATGTAAATAACTATTTGACATTTTGAAATTGTACCATCAATACCAGAAGTACAATTTATGGAAGGAGAAACAAGGTTAAACAAAGACAGTACCTTGCATAATATCTTTATCAATACTGCCGATCGAATTAACTATATACCACGTAGAGAGAATAAAGTACCTTCAATGAATGGAAAAGAAAGACAATGACCCCATTCTGGCATCAGGAAACCTTTATCAGGGCCTCACCAGCTCTTTGCCTTGTGCTGTGACTGGTGAACAACAAGAGGTTGTCCTTGACCTTGAGGGAAGAAAGCTTCACATGCATTTTGTCCTGTATTAAAATCATTCCAGTCTTTAAAGAAAGCTCTTCATTAGTTATTATGTAGAAATATTAGAATCTTCTAAAAATCTTACAACCACCACTCATTGTTATTTCCCGCTGGGATATTGCCAGCCAGCTAGAATTTCTCCCGCTCTTTTATTCCCCTCCATTCCCAGTAACTTGCATCCGTCTACTACTCTGGTGTCCGGACGTGCACTCACCTGGCTCTTCTCTTCAAATAATTAAACATTCCCATCCTGTCCCCACAGTCACTTATCCAGCTCTTTAAAGCCAACATTCTCAGCTAACCATGACTTCATGAGCTACAGAATTCTTAGTCTTCAATGGAAAATTAAACTATTTTCTAGAACTCCCCATTCTGCCTGACAGACTTGCCGCCATCCGTAATTCGTCCTTCCAGCTGCATCCCACATCATGTGATGGGGTGAAGAGAAAAGGGGACGTCATTCCTTTCGTCTCTCAGAAGCATGGCTCCTGGGCCAGCTGCTGTGAAATGGAGCAGCGATACCGGCTAAAGACAAACACTCAAGGAACGAAAATTAGCATAAAGGAAGACCTTAATATCAAGCTCATAAAAAAGTGCTACACCGTTTAGAAAGCAATCTCTTAGCATTAGAATCAGAAGCAAACCTGAGACGCATCACATCACCACCATCACTCTCAGCAGGATACCCACAATAAAAAATATCTCCGGAAAACATTCACAAGTGAAGGAAACACAAACCTAAAAATGATGAGAAAAATATGTTCCCTAAAAGCCTAATGGCAGTTGGAAATGGTCGAAATGCCATCAACATGGAAATGATAACGTAAATTAGATTATATCCATTCAGTAGCATGCCACATGAACCTGAAAAGTGGTCACGTAGAGCCGTATTTACTGATTTGAAAATATACTCATTGTATTTCATGAAAGGAGCCAAACAGTATGGAGAAATGAGATTCTGTTGTAAAATCTTAAGCAATGGGAGAGAACAGAACAGGAATTTGGTGAGACTTACAAATAGGTTTAATGCTAGATAGTGAATTGTTTCTGTTCTCCCTTCATTTTCCCTATTGTTTAATATATATAATGAATATACATTTTAAAACAGGTAGAAGTTAGATGGGGTGGCTCTGCATGGGGAACTTGCATGCCTGGGGTCCACTTCCAGTTCTCCCGCCCAGATGTTGAGAAGGTCCTTTGCACTTCTGAGCCAGTCTCCCCGCCACGAGCAAACAGGTGGTTAACTTCCCCCATGGCTGGAAGGTTTGATTGCTAGATATTTTTACACTTTCTCTCCACACCCTATACCCACAGCCAAATGTTTTCATCCATCCTGAAGCAACAAAGCCATGGAAATCACACTTTTCTGTCCAGCATCGCACTTGTGGAGTCTTCTGGCTAACCCATGCCGTTTTTCCTTCCTTAGACAAAATACTGCATGCTACACATCCTACAACCCAAACAAGGCTGAGTCTCCAGCTGTAATATGCCACTAACTTAGACCCTCCTTAGTGTTCACTGAACTCTACTTAAAATATAAGGTGATGTTTTCATTTGGATGTAGATAACCACTTTTTTATTGAAAGAGGCTTTTGATGACTAGCAGCTTGCGACAATATTTGAATGTTCATAGCCAATTCTCTCTCTTCTGATCTATAGCATGTCCTTGGGAAGGAGTGGTGTTGATAATATATGCATCTACACAGGTAGAGTGCAGTCATGCTCAGGGCCATCAGCAGGTGCTTGTGGCAGCATTGGGTATGTGATGAAGCCTTTTGCGATTCAGACAGACTCAGATGCCAGTCTGCAGGATGTGAGCAGGTACTCAGAGACTACCTTCCCCACGGCAAGGCAAGATACACACTGTAGAAAAGAGCAGTCAGAGCCTATGTATTGCCTGGAGAGTCCTAGACTGAAGAGCAGCGATGCAGGCTAGAGGAGCATCCTTTGTTTCTCCAGCTGGAGGATGGCGGGAGGCAGCAGGCATCTGGAGAAGCTCAGCTTGGCTCTGCGCTCAGGATGGGCGGAATGTAGAGAGCGTTGGCTGAGCACTGGGCCAGAGCCTGGGGCAGGAACCCACGTGGGAATGCGGCTGTGATACCAGGCAGTAGGATGCGCCTGGCAATGTGGAAACTGACTTCGTTTCCACTTCTATTTATGTCTTGGAATCAAAGAGCGAAGTGGGGAGGACCTTGCTACTGAAGTGTGCTTCTTCCTTTCAGCAGCCTCTACTCTGACCCTCAAGTACCGGGCAACTGGGAAGTAAATGCAGGACAGTCAGGCTGCAGAACTTCCAGGGGACAAAGGATGTGCTTCTGTCACCCCTGAATTCCCTCATCCACATTGTACACATCTTTTATTTTTACGTGGGAAGGGTCTTGTATAATGCCACTGTATTCAAGAAATGGGAAAGGCCGGGGTGCCTATACCCCATGTTTGATTGTTGACTTTGCTATTTCACTCTGTAAACAAGAGAAGAAAGAAAATGGCTGAAAAAAGAGTGGAGGGAAGTGAGAATGTCACCAAACAGGAATATGATTTTAATCAAGTTTGACTTTCAGGAATATCATTTGTTTTATGATATGAAAACTCAAAGCACTTTTTACCTGAATCTGGGGGAGTAATAAAAAAGTGTTTGTAGCAGTCCATGAAAACAGAGGTTCAAAATGAGACAGGGAAAATCCAATCTGCAAATGCTTAAACGCAAAAATCATGCACACCAAGGAGTGATAAAAATAAAGTCCTTTCCTGGGTATTGTTCTGTCGAGCTGGATTATGGCTTCATAATGCGTGTGCCTTGTTATTAGCACAATGTTCTACACTTACACCCTTGTAAATATTTTCACAAGATAGTATTTAATGATAAAGGTATTTTGTTCACTAAACCTCTCCCTGTCAACAACTGGAAGCTGACCTCTAACTTGCTCAAAGCTGAACAAACAATAGTGGTGGATATTTGCATCTGTCATTTCTGAAACACTTTCCTTTTAAAAATCTGGCATGAAAGACAATTTCCTTTAGGAAAGAAAATATCAAACCGAAAGCCACTGCTTCTTTTCCTTCTTTCCCTTTTGAAAAGCCCCTAAGGCCATTGGATAGCTGAGTCTTTTGGAAAAGCAGAACAGTCGGTGTAGACTACTAGAAGGCCATTTGCAATCCTGTCCTGACCTATGTGATTCCTATCCTAATGGCTAGTCTTGAAGACAAGAATGGTGACTGCAGAGAGCTATGCCAGACCATGCCAGGTGATCACAGAAAATTGCCATTTTCATCCCTTTTCCTCCCTATCCTGTCTACTTTCCTGGAAGCAGTGATAATGTTAACAACACTTCTGAGTTCTCCAAGCCCTACTCTAGAGGGTCAGGCGGCATACGGTCAAAGTAGTACTAGTCTCAGAGTTTAGAAGCCACAGCAGTCATCATGGTTATACCATCATGTTGCTGAAAGTCCTTGATCCTCTCCAGGTATCAGTTTCCTTTTTGCAAAAAGTGGAGTTTAGAATGGCACTCTTTTGACTTTCTCTGATTTCATGAAAACTTTTACTTTATAATTTCCAGTAGAAGTTTAACACAAAATCTTGCTTTTGTGGACGCTGCTCTTATAGTCCATTTAAGTTAGTTCTAAGATTGTGTATGCTGGCTGTCACTATCTGACATTAATGTTATGGGAACAGTATAAAGCAAAGAGCACAGCACAGGAAAGTACATATCTGATCTGGTGGGTAGGCTCCACATCCCCAGCTGTGTGTGTGTGTGTGTGTGTGTGTGTGTGTGTGTGTGTGTGAGTCTGTGAAGGTCTCACAGTGTGGGCAAGGCAGAGGCAGTATGGCAGTTCCTGAACTTGACCATTTGTTTACCCAAACACTGCGAGCCAGCAGTGTGACCCAAAGAGCACTTTTACAGCTTTGCCTCAACCCAGAAACAACAGATGTGGGTGGCACTTGCGGTCTATTTCATTCTATTTATGGGGATTTGCACTGTAAAGGTGGGATGTAAATTCATGTCCATATGCTATGGAGAAATAAGATGTTCCCAAAGTGTCCCCATGACTATTTTTAAAGTCACAGCTAATAATTTATCATCTGACACTCTGGGTCTTGCCTGGGTCTAAAAATAGTTGTTCCTGAGCTTTGGGACAGTGGTCAGGGATCTGGGCTGAGAACAGCAGGGAGCCTTATCTAATAAATTCTGAGCCATCGAGAAATCCAAAACAAAATCCAATCTAGTCTTGTAAGATTTAATTTTAAAAAGATGAATTTGACAGTTGATTTTCCATTAATTAAGTTTATAGAGATATTTTAAGGAAAGAAATAAAATGATAGTGAACCCAACACAATCCTTGGGGTATAACACTGAGTCTAAAATTGTATTACATCCCCTCTTTAGCAGCAGTTTAGTGACATCAGGGAGACAATTCAAGCAAATGGCCCACTTAAGGCTGACAGCTGACCTCCAGCCCAGCTGTGGACACCTAGATGGGGTCAAGGCCCCTGCCGCGAGGGAACCAGACAGTTTGGCCACAGACAGTCTATAGATGAAGCTGCTCCCAGGACTGGACACTAAGTACTCTGCACAAATCAGATCAGTGCTAAAGGAAACAAAAAGACCACACTTCCTCCTCCAAACAAATTTTACATTATTTGGCTTTTGTCCAAAGGCTAAAATAGTTCTGTGTTCTAGGATTTTTTTTTTTTTCATTGCAGAAGTTTTGTTACCAATGGAACTGAAATTTCTTTGTGTGACTGGCATTGAATCTTAAGGAATATTCAACTATTATATGTATCCTGAGCACTTCCTAGGATGACTTAAATGCTACTAGAAAAAGCAATGCAAATAGAGGAAAGAGAGCTCAATTTTTCTTTTACTTACCTTCTTTGTTTGCTTCCCTCTGATCATTTGTGACTTTCACTATTATGCTTTGTTATCCCTTTGCATGCATCTATCTATCTATCTATCTATCTATCTATCTATCTATCTATCTATCATATATCTATCTCTGCCTATTTTAGGGTAGAGGAAATCAGTATAGAATTTTCAGTATAATGCTTCTCTTACATCCCTATCAATGTATTTAAAATGTTCAGCTAAATATAATGGAGAGTTTGGCCTAAGCAAGCAGTGCATATTCAGCGCTTTTGGCAAGATACAGAAAGGGTAAGGAGAAAGACAAAGTGTGTGTGTGTGTGCTGGGGGGAGAACATGGATGGTTTAATTGGCACAGCTAGACTGTCTGTATTCATAAACATGAATGATAATGCTTTCTATGCTTCTATTATTTCCCTGTGTCAAACTTAGTTGATGCTGTAGATAAATATAGAAAACACATTGGAATGTAGGAAATAGTTTCTGATAAAACACATTCCCTTCTCTCTCTGGCTTTTGCGAGTGCGAACATACACACACACACACACACCCCAGACCTCAACCTCCTGCTGGGATCCAGGCTGTGGGACAGGCTGCCTGGCGGGGGGCTCCCTTCCTTCCTTCACATCCTTTCAAGGGTGAGTGGACACAGGCCTGTCCTGCATGTTTTGCTCGGTGGAGTGATGTCTAATTCCTGGAGATGGGTTTCTTTCAGCATCTGAGATTATTCATAATACTCACGCTGTAGAATCAGCCTTCTGATGGAAAATTCATGGTTTCCAATGCTGTGCCAAGAATTTTGGTTTCGTTTCATTCAAACGGAGAAAAATGGGAAAGCAAATTAAATTTGTGTTATCGAGTTGTATTGAAGCAAAGAAGATGACATCAAATTGTTTGACTTTATGAGAACATCCTGAAGCGTCCACACTGAATCCAAGTTAGTCACAAAATTGATTAGTATCATATTTTTTGTTTGTTTGTTTGTTTTTCTTTTTTCTTTTTTTTTTCTGGTGCTGGGAATAGAACTCACGACCTTGCACTTGCTAGGCAGGCACTGTGCCGCTGAGGTAAATCCCCAGCCCAAATATCATATTTTAGTTGTGTAAAATATTGTATAATTAACTAAGGAAATTACATATATAATATGTGCATACACACATATACATATATGTATACGTAGCCTCACATAATGTTTAAAATACTTCCAAGTTTCTGAATAATTACTATGAAGATAATAATATGCATTGTAATAACTATTGTTACTCTATTAGCCTGTTTCGAAACTGTTTCATTGTTATTTTTATTTTTTCTCTTTTATAAAATATTTCTGAGTGGTATAGCTTGAGAAGACATTACATGAATCAATTATTACTGTGTAAAAGGATGTTTTATAGAACTAGTTTCTTCCTTGCCTTTTATTCTCAATGGCATTCTTCTTTGATTTATATTTATTAATAATGAATTTATACAAAGTGTTGGGTGTTAGAAGCTATATTAGGATATAGTTTTCTTATTAAATTTATTCATAGTCTTTTTCATAAAAGGAAGTATTTTTACTGTCAGAAACTATATTATCTAATAGTAGTACTGTTTCTCGCCTCATCTAAAAATAGCCCTGAATATCTTATTTCAGATTAGTTCTCCTTTTAAAAGAGTTCAGTAATATATCTTGTATCCTATTTAATTCATGATCATCTTTTCACCCTGAATATGAATATATCCCCATTCTAACTGCCTCTATTCTCACAAAAACAAAACTAAAAGATACCCAAGGCTAAATTTAGATCAAGTTCAGGTATCAGAAATTTGAGTCTTCTACCTTTGGCAACTTTAGCAAGAATGTGACAGTGTGGCCTTAGACTTCATTTCAATAGGAAAGAGGCAGAAACCTGCTCAGGAAACTGCGTTTTGGAAGGCAGAATCCTGAACACAAACAGCGGTCCTCAGTGTCTACATTATCCAGAGGTGACAGTTGGAGACAAAGAAGAAGATGTGACAAAGACACTCAACATCAAGGGATGACAGGTGGATCTGCTTCTCTCTGGGGTCACATGTTGCGAGGTCAGTGCGTGTGCCCAGGTCCTCCGCAGCGTGAAAACAGGTGCCTGATTCCACACACACAGGCATCCTTCATGTTTAAATACCCCAACATTACTGTTACACGGTGTTTACATCATGAATTCAGTGGATCTCCTCAGCATCACCATGTGGTCTGTTTAATGCAAAACCATTTTGAGAACTAGACCAAAATGCACTAGATTAAAGTCAGTTCTCTATGAGGATCTTTCTTGTAGATATTCCAAAGGAAAAACCATGGATTCTTTCTTGACTAAGGGTGAACACAAGGTCATGTTTTTCCTAGAAGAAATCAAATCAGAAAGAATTTTAAAGTTGATGTAAAAACAAAAGTCAAGCCATATTATCAGGGCCCACTGACAATCATATCTTTGGTGGGCCAAGTCCTGGAGAGCAAGAGATGAGTGACAGGCTGCAGCCTTATGGAAGGTTGAGAATCTCTTACAGCCTTAGAGATGAGCAAAGAAAATGTGCAGACATCTGAGAAAGTTACTGAGGACAAATGGTGTGGGATAAATTCAAGGAAATAGCCTGATTCCCTCCTGCGCAGCAAATAACTGTTGGAATATTCACCACGAACACGTTTGATATTTCAAATTAAGATGTGGAACCCCAGGGCTACAATTGCCCTAAGACATGTAAACCAGTAGTGCTTATCTGGGCTTGATTCTGCTCCCCTGACCCACCCTGGCAGGAGACCCTGGCATTGACTAGAGACCCATTGGTTGTCATAACCAAAGCAAATAATGCTAGCATGTAGTGGATGGAGGCCAGGAACATTGCTGAACATCCGACAGTGCACAAGACAGTCACTACAACAAAGAAGGGTTTGACCCAAAATATCGTGTGGAGAAAATGTAACCTCAACTACAGTGGTACCTTGGTTCACGAACTTAATTCTTTCCACCATTCTGGTCTCAAATCAAATTGGATGAGAACCCAATAAAATTCAATGGTTAGGTTCAATGTTGACCTTATGGACAAATTTGATTCAGCTCTCATTCAATTTGGTTTGCAACACAGAATTGTGGAAAGAATTAAGTTCCTGAACCAAGGTATGAAAGGTATAATGGATTGGATGTTTGCCAGTACCCCTCACCCCACTAAATTTATTTGATGAAATTCTAAACCCCAAGATAATGGTATTAAGAGATGAGGTTTTTAACATGTGATTAGGTTTTGAGGATGGAGCCCACAGGAATGGGATTAGTACCCTGATAGATGAGACCAGAGTGAGATACCTTAATGCTTGCATCAAGTTAGGACACAAGAAGTCACCTTCAACCAGCCAAGCAATGAGCTTTCATCAGATACTGAATTGGCTAGGCTTGCTCTCAGACTGTAGCCTACAACCTGTGAAAAATCACTGTTTATCGTTTAAACCTCCCAGTCTATGGGTATGTTTGTTATAGCAGTCCAAAAGTGAAGAAAATGGGTCTGATATATTAATAGCTGCATTATAAAATAATTCATGTATATAAGAAATGTCTATATAAATATATACTAAACAATTACATACAGGTTTTCTCTGGTGTTGGGATCCAGCAAGGTCATAGATGCTCATGTCACTTGTATGAAATGGTGTGATTTTTGCATGTAACTGACATGCATCTTCCTACACACTTTAAGTGATCTCTAGATTAATTATCATACCTCATACAATGTAAATGCTATGTAAATAGTTGTTCTACTGTATTCTTTAGTGACAAAAAGCAAAGCCTGTACATGTTCAGTACAGATGCAACCCTTGTAAGTCAAACTACATGTTTAATGCCAGTAATAATGTAACTTTTCAAATATTTTCCATCCATGGTTGCTTGAATCTGTGGATAAAGAACCTGCACATATAGAGGGGTAAATAATACACAAATTTATGGATGTATAATCTTATACTTTTAATCCTGTGCACTGTTCTGAAGTCAGATCTTTAAAGCAATGTTTTCTTGGCTGTACTGAGGTCTTTTTGTCCGAGTGAAATGAAGACAGTACAAGTTTATAAAGCTAAATGTGTTGATCTGAAAAGTGTGCTGGGCGCCTGGCTCTGTGTAACCTCAGATACCCTTCAGCCTCAGTTTCCTCATGTGACAGTGCAGTAGTAAAATCTATTTCAGAGCTTTTAAAGTATTAAATAACACAAAAGAGATCTATGCGTGCAGCACACATAATAAATCTTGAATAGATAGCTGCTGCTTTTTCAAGTTTCCAATTTTGTACCTAAATTGCTTCACAGAAATGACGGGAAACTCAGAGTAACACATGAGAATAATACAGTACCATGAGATCTTTTGAACTGAAAAAAATTATAAAGTTCTCAACGACAGTTCCTATTTTTTTTTCTCCAAACACAGCAGGCGTCTAATGGCAGAATCATGACTTGGAGAGGCCAGGAGCTTCCGGAGTGCAATATCTGACCTGAGGAAGAGCCTACTTCCCAGGTAACAGACTGTGAGATCCTCCAGAGTGACAGCCTGGTCCCAGCTGAGTCACGACCAGGCTCATATTTACTATGGAGTATAGCAAAGCTTATGGATCATGAAGCAATCCTAACTACATCGATTCTTGAACACCTCCCCAGAGGGGGGAATAACTTTTAGATGTAGTCTTACTTTCTCAACTCTTCATCTAATAGAGTTTATAATTTAAAAGTGATCTTGTCATCCATTCTCTGCTGTGATTTCTGCACCAGCGTTACAAGAATCAGACTGATTTTTCTTGGCAGACTGAGTCATTAGCTATGGTATCAAGCAATCTCTCCCTGCTGCAGATGAAATGGAACACATTATGCTCTTTGAGTCACAAACCCTCTAATCACCTGTCTGAAATGGAACCTATTGTACCTGACTCAGCTGAGATGTGCGGAAATAACTGAGTACAAACAGGTACCTGGCTTGTAGGTGATGACTCAGTGGTATAGTTGGCAGTTGTCACCACCTGTGTTTTCAAATGAAAGGGTCTCAATATCTGATGTGCGAAGAGGAAGTGCCTGGGCAAAAGTAGTGAGCTCATTCATCTTGATTCACTGTGGAAACATTCTCATATTTTCCTAGGATCCTAGACAACCTCCCTACTATAGATGCTCCAAAATAAGCAGCCATGTGATGATCGCTATTTATTTCGTGGAAATGACCTGTCTCCTGACTGAGCTCAAAGTCACACATTAAACAATAAACCTGGAGACTTGCCAAGTTTATCATTGTCTGAACTTCGCAGGGGTTCCAGAGCCTCTGAATACCTAGCTGTTGAAATCCTTCCCATTTTGTTTACCTGGATAGCCTGTAGGCCTTGCTCTTCAAAGGAACAGAGCAGATTTGCCGAGGTAGGCTGTGGCCCTGGGGTCTTCACCTAAAGCTCTTGTCAACAATTCCCCTGGGGAATTCCCCTGGGGAGTCTGGCAGAAGGGGTCTGGGCTCCTAGAAAACCACGTCTCTTTCCATAGCCACAATCCTCAGATTCCTGGAATTCTGTTTCTACCAGGGCTGTCTTTGGCAAAGAAGCTCTGAGTAAAAAGAAAGTCTCTAAATTACTCAGCAGTAGATATCAAAGGGAAACTAAGACCAGAAGTTTTTATATCAAATAGTCTTGTCAAGTTTTCCATGCATCTGGATGAAAAGAGAGATGTCTCATGAATTAGTAGAACAGAAATTCCTACTAAAGAATAAAAATCTAGATGAATAAATGATGTACGAACTCAAGGAAGGAGCAGATCACCAAAAGCCCTGCCTAATTGTTAGGGTCATCATTTGCCTAGTGAGGACCAGACCCCAGTGGCTGTCCCCCATCAGGAACCCACGGCTGTGTGTCTTACATGTGCCTGGAGAAAGACTCACTCCGGACAGTGAGTGTGGAACGCATCTTTCTACTTTTTTTTCCACTATGAAGTTAAAGTTCTTGCTTAGGTAAAGAAATGGTTCTCCTTACAAGGAAAGTATTTCCTAAAACGAGGAACAGAATTCTTGTTTCTTTTATTTATCCTGCATGAATTAAAAAGAAAAGACCATTTACTATAAGGCAATCACCAAAACATAGCCAGCCTCGTGCTGTGTACTTACTTCCAGGACATAATTAAACTCTCCCAACAGGCTCTGCTGGCATAGGCCGAGGCTGGGTAAGTGTGTTGTGCAGGGCTCTGAACCTGGACAGAAGCAGCCAGGTCCACACTCTGTTCACAGAGTTTTTCCATTATGTCATAGCCGTTTCTAACAGCAAAACATGTTCCCAAAAATGCAGATTTCATTCGGCCTTTTAAATCCAATACCCCATGAGGATGATAGAGGAGAAATCAGCTGCTTCATTGCTGTTCAATTTTGCTATTATCGAAGCTATCTGTTTTAATTATTTCAATCAATGGTGTTATTATGTCTAGTCTCTGGAACTTTAAGCAAATGGAATAATACCAAAAAATCCAATAAATAAGTAAACAGAGATGAAGAACAGGGAACATTGTGTTTTTCAGGCAAAAAGACAATAGCAGCAGCATCTGCAAGGCTGCATCTCTCCACAGTGTCCTCGCTGGCTTGTGCTGCCGAAGCACTTGGTCAGTTTGCTTTGCGCTATCACCTGAGCACAGCCCCAGTCTCAGTTCAGCCATTCTGACTTCCTCAGGTGGGGAAATGTCCTCCTGGGATTGCTTCCGGTCAGCCGGCTCCACCTACTTTAAAACACAAGCAGCCTCCTAAATGTTGCTGCTACAAGTGAACCAGAGGTCAGCACCTACTTTCCCTTGGATGGACAGTTGCTTTGCTTTAGAGAAAAAAATGAAGAAAGGTTCTCTGTCGTAACCTGGTCTTGCTGGGTCTACACATCCATATCAGGGGCGACTGCAGGAAGAGAAAAACCCTTTGTGGGATTTTAAGGCAATGTACACAAAATATTATTAATGCTAGGTCCAGATTCCTGAGCAGGGACAGAAGAAAGCATTGTTTGTCTCTGTTCTGCCCCTTTATTTATTTATTTATTTATTTATTTGCCATGGTAACAGCAAATTCAACTTTGAAACAAAGGGATTACCCCAAAGTTAATCTTGAAACTGTGGCTGATCCTCAATAGTTAAAAAACAAAAGGGTGATTCTAAGAAGCACTGTAATAAACAACCTGAGAATGCCTTCTCAGAACCCGAGAGAACAAGATGACTCACAGGTCCCTGCTCAGGCAGCACCGCACACATGGCAGATCCTTTGCTCAGCGCCATGCTGTGTGGTAAAAGGGCAACCAGAGGCCTGCAGTGTCCAGGCTTATAGTATCTCATTAAATTGTCACTTCGGAGATGCTGCTCACCAGAAGAGAAGAGGTAAAAAATATCCTTTGTATGGGCAAGGGAGAGCCAGGGGAGAGCAAGAACCTGTCTCTGGTCCCCACCAGTGTCTCCCAGTGCAGCTCAGAAGCTGAGCTCTGGGCAGCACAGCCCAATCCCTCCCTGGCTAGCTGCTTTCTGTCCTACCCCTTGCTTCTCTGCGACTGTCTGTTCATGTGAAGCTATCGGTGAAAATATCTACCTCAAGGAGAGTTTCCTGTGTCTGATGAGTGACACGTGTCCATTTTCTTTTTGTCCCTATTTTTACCTTGTGTACCACAGATTGATGAACATTTCTAGAATGTCCCCTTTCTAGAATCACCCTGTTGTCCTCCAACTGAAAAGCACTGAGTTTCCGCCAACCCCACCTTTTCTACCAGGACAAAGTTGAAATGCCATTAGGTATAAAAAAACCTCCAGTTTCACCAGAAAGCACTATGTAAATGAAGAAAGTAAACTCCTGGGTGATTTACAAGCTCTAAGTTGGGGCCCATGATCCTCTGTAAATCAGTTCTCACTTTACTATGCCAAAATCTATGTGTCTGTCTTTGCTCCAATGGTCTTTCTTCACTAATCAAGACTACTTCTCATGTCTTAGAAATACCCAGTAAGCCACGCGTGCACGGGCCCACCAGGAATACTGCTTCTCTGGCCTCAACCACCCAGTAAATTCACTATCAAAGAGACACAACAACTACCCAATAAATTCCCTATCAAAGAGACAAAGCCCACTCTTTTGGAGCCTTCTTTGTATCCTGAAGGTTATTCTCCTCTGCTTTCCCATTCACGTTGTCAGGTATTAGTATGATGTTTCACATTGCAGTGGGATATTGTTCCGTTCCACATTTGGGCCGCACAGATTGACCACTTGCAAGCAAAGCCTCAGCATAATTTCTATGGCGTTATCTTATACCTCACGAAGGAAGATGCGAGGCAGGAACTGAATATATAGGAAGTAATAATCGCTAGAAGTTTCTGAGTGCTTTCTATAGATTAGACGTTTTTTTGGGTTTTTCTCATCTGATTAAACAACCCTAGGAGGTGATACAATTACTATCCCGGTTTACAGATAAAGAATGAAGGAAGTGTTAGGTAATTCATCTGAACTCATACATGTAGTAAGGGACTGTACTAAGATTCAAGGTTGGACAGTCTGACTGAAAAACACAGATTCCTAAAATGGGAGGGAGGCAGGAAAAGAGGATGGAAAAATAGGCAAGGAAGGAAGGTTGGCTTGAAGAAAGGAAGGAAGGAAGGAAAGAAAGAAAGAAGGAAGGAGGGAGGGAGAGAGGGAGGGGAGTAGAGGAGGGAAGGAGCAAAGTGGAAATGCAGAAGATAGCTTATTCAGCAAAATGGCTTCTGGTTCTCAGCTGTAGAACCAGATTTTATCTAAAGAATCTTCTGGTATAACCCTGCGACCATTATATGGGTACAAGAGTGGCCCAAGTGTTTTAGCCTATCTCCTCAGAAAGAGAATCTGAGAAGAGAGCCCAGCGGGTATCTGTCTCCTGTGAGGTTTCGGGGCTGCAAATGAAAGAATGGTTGGCAGAGTCCTGACAGGAAGGGGAGGCAGGACCAAGAGACAGAGGAGGACAATGGGGAAGTGGTGAAAGTGTAAAGTCCACTGTTGGAGGAAACCAGTCAACAACAAGACAGATCATCGTGATGACCCCCAAGTTGGTTCCTGCTGACAGGAGTTTTTAGCCACAGATGTGACTTAGGAGGAACAGGGGGCAGTCTGTGTAAACATAGACTTCTCTCTACCCTGCTGCCCTGTGCTCTTCGCTCTTTTGGGAGTTTCTGTGCATCCCATCCCCACCCATCTAAAGAAGACAGTGTCCCCAGACTGCGCTACTCTGGCGCTCTCTGGATGCTGGTACCTACATGTTCTCTCCTTTTCCTCAGGATGGGACCCAGGACTCACTGTGTAGCCACAGGATGATTTGCAGATGCTAATGTGGCTCACTGACCAGATAAATTGTACTCCTGGTCCCTCTTCAAAACCAGATCATTGAGATAATGGGGTGCTCAAAAAACAAAAAGGGATTTCCATTTTCTTTTTCAAGTATGTTCCAGATAATTCTCAGGATATACCTGAGTCATAATGCATGTTCTCATAACCTTTAGATCCATTGAAGTTCGGGAAAAATGGATAATGGCAAGAGTGGCAGGGAATATGAGAAGCACCACCAAGAGTTGCTCACTCATCTCCTAAACAGTTTCTTGCTTAGCCAAGGAATCTGCACTAATTGTCAGCATTAAGGTGAACACCAAAGGGTAATAATGTTCAGTCTCTTCTTTTTCAAACTACAGCAAAAACTGCATGTAACTTCTCCTCTCCTCCCCTTGCCTGCCCTCCCTTCCCCTCGCTTCTCTTTCTGAATTTTTAATTTCCGAGCTAAAAGCATCCAGTCACTTTCAAGTTCCCCTGAATCTCAGATTCCAAACCACAGTTCCGTGTGCAGTTGAGGTGGCATCTTCTTCCAAGTACAACTTCTGCATTTGATAGCAAACCTTTGCTTAAATCTCAGGATGAGGGAGTGAGTATAGATACCATGCACACACCCTCCACGCTTCGAGGGCTCACACCTATCTCCAGGGGAGCCCCCCAAAGGAAGTAGAGTCCTCCATCTAATCTCCTCACAGATTACACTATATGGCCTTGTCTGCCACCACTATAGCCAACCAGGACCATATAGACATGACGAGAAGCTCGCCTCGGGGCACACTTGTTGCAGGAAATGAAAGACGGAACCGATGTTTTCAACCAAATTAGAGCAGAACTGAAAGTCTACAAATAAAAACATAGATCCTTAATCACAGCTTTCCCTCTGTACAAGCTGTGTAAAAACACGCAGTTCTCTAAGAGGAGAATGCCTCTTTTTCAAGGACTCTGCAGTCATGTTGGTTTCTGTCTCTTGATACAGAGTTGACTCTGAGAGTGATAAAAGAATAAATATCCTGCATACCCTGCTTTGCATAGAAGGCACTAATTGGGAAGATATCTGTCCACTCAAGGTTCCGCTTCTGGGACAATTCACTGGGTATACTTAGCTTGATATTCCCTTGTGCTATATTTTAAGAGGCAAAAGAATCTTCCACCTAATACTTCGTGTCATTTCTAGGTCAAACATTTCAGAGCTCCCTTAGAAAGTAAACTGAGATAAAATTAATGTTGACTCTGTTGAAAGAAATGGTGGGTAAGAGACAACTTTGATATAGTTAGTGAAAATTAGAGATTAATGATGGTACACAAGGTTTTCAAGTCCGTGTCATCTGTGAGAGATCCCTACTCCAGCTACTTAAGTTTTCTTTTTATCTTTTGGGCTTTTCCTTTTGAATTGCTGAATTAGTACAGTCAGAAAACACAGAGGGATAGATATACACATAAACAATTTTTTTTGCAATCTCTTAGCATCATCTAATTTGGATTCATACCCATTCTGCAAAGCACTGGAAGGTCAAACGTGTATGCTTTTTTGCATTTTGAAAGGGACTGGCCACGGCTAACCTTCAGTGTCCCTGGGCAGGTTAATAACTAGGCAGGGGCTGCTGGAGAAAGACGGTGCCCTCCAGGCTTAGTGTCTCGGAAATGGTGGCAGAGTCTGAACCTATAATTTGCATCTTTGCATATGGTCCTCCCACCGACCTGCTCTTTTTTGGCTTCAAGATCTGTTTGTTCCTTTGTTTTTCTGTCCCTTGAAAACTCAACCAGGGGAGAAGTCCAAATGAGGATCTTCCAAGCCCTAGCATGTGGGTTACAAACACACCAGGTAAAATATTTATCCTGCCAATGTGTTTTAACAAGCATTCTTATTTATTGGACTTAAGAATGCTTAGGCAATACAATTAACTTTGCAGATTTTATTGATTTTGATTGGAGGTCACAGGAAGGCAAGCTCATTCTTATCTTAGCAGAAGTGTGCACAGTAATAGGAAGCACTGAGACCTCACAATCCCTAAGCAAGTCATAAATTCTTTGAGAAATAGGAATAATAATCCCTTCGCAGTATTAATTATGGGAATAAAATGACATTTGTGATTTCTACATACACTCATATTATAACAGAAAATGGCCTACCCCAGCCAATACACTTCAGTTTCTTAGTTGCCCAGGTAATAGTTCCTGTTCCCGTTCCCATTCCGGTTGCTTCTATCTCTTAGAAATGGCTGGTCACTGTGATGTATAGCTGGTCGCTATGATGTACATTATATAAAACCATCCCCAATTGGCAAGCCATTCTGCCTCTGTACTTCCTGCTTGCTTATCTCATATAAGCCCTAGACCACCAGAGATCAAGGCCTGACATTCTGGGAATGACCCTGATCAGTGCCCGTCGACATAAATCTGCCTCCAAATCCTGGGTGTTTTGGTGTTTTGGTGTTTCTGCTTGCCACTGCAATATAAAATAACCCCTAATAAATTATTCAGGAAATAAATTCATCCAGCAAGTGCTCATCTGCACAGTTAACACACTGTATCTGTCATCTTTGCATCTGTAACATGCTGGCCTCACAATTCTAAGGCAATAAATTGAAGTTGTGACAGAAGGGCTGAGTGACATTTGGTTTTGCTCTCTTATTTCCAGGAAATTTGCCCCTGTCTAGTTACCGCCCTCTTTAGCTGCCTTTTCTCAGTCAGGTCTTTCTTTGCTTCTAGAAAAATTAAATCCTGTATATGCGAAGGAAAGAGAACTTGTATTTCATGAATGTCTATGTAACATTACCCCACACTGTTTTGGGAGGAAGGGTTGATCCTGCACTCAGGTGTTGCCCTGAAGGCTCTGGGACATCAGGAGTTGCTGCAGCAACTGGATGTGAATGCAGCCCAGATCCTCGTGTCCCTGTATGTCCCGCCCTGCCTCCCACAGAGTAAGGAACCCTTAATAGTCTATTTTTGTGAAGTTACTCTTTGTATCTCTTCCAGAAATTTCACCAGGGTCCTTCAACATTCAACAAGGAGAAGGGTGTGGTTTCTTGGTGTGTACCTGCCCAGGAAACCGTATCCTGATAAACAGTGTCAGGCTGCCATTTCTAGGTTTCCAAGGATGTTCGCAAAGCAGGTGTGAATTGGCAAAAAAAGTGTAGATTCTTCCTGCCAGTCCAGCCCTGACTCACAGGCCGACTATAAGGTGCAGTCCTGGGAAAGTGAGTAACCACATCCTTCAGACAGACATCCTGGATGACTTTGTCCCAATTAGCTGGGAAGCTGCTCCAGGATGAAAATCTGCCCTCAGAGAGATAAACTAAGAGCTTGACTTTTTTTCTTTTTGCATTCCTGAAGGGTCACAATGATGTTAGCTAAATAAAGATCTGGATTGTAGTCTACTTTCTACTTTTGTGGCATTGGCACTTTTGAGCCAAAGGGATTTCCATTATAAAGTGAGGTCAGTAATTCTTGCCCTTACAAGATTTAGAGGAGAATAATATCAAATATTGAGACAATTTTCAATACATAGTATTGGTCATTGCAGTAATGTGGCCAGGAGCCAGCATCTTGAAAATGAACTATCCTTGCACCTTGTACAAAAACAAGGATAATTTTGTTGTGATGTTGGTATTGTTTTCCTGATATTATTTGGATTTATTTTCTCTTGTTTTAAACCATCAACTACACAGAGTTAGCCTAACATCTCCTGCACCCTTTTTAAAAATAATCTCTATTAGGAACTGAACAACATGTGCTCAGAAACTTTACTGTGCTTTATAAAAATACAGAGACTTTAGAAGTGACTTTTGGATACGCTAGCCTGGGATGAAAGGGAAGGTATTTCACAGGCGCCATCAAGGCTCCATTGAACCTGACAGGAATGTTTATGAAGTCCATCCCTGAGACCTTTCAGTTCACTTTTGCTCTTTCTCTAAAACTAACTCAAGTGTCTAGTGAATGCCTCACCGTGGACAGCCCCATCACGATGGGGTTTAGCTTGTGTAATACAGGTGTGGGTGGGGCAGCCCCACAAATAATAGGAAGCCTATTGCCCAATTCAGAAATAAAAATTTTATGGTTTACTGCTTCTCAAGAGTGAGGTAGAAAGGAACATTGCAATAAATGAAATGGTATTGATAACTTCTGGTCCAAGTGATTGACTTCCTGGAGGTGAATCGGATGACTGTCCTCAGTGCTATGATAAATGTGACTTTTTGATGTTGTTCTTGGCTATGGAAAGCTTAAAATTCCACTCTATGAAAATGGAAATGCAAAATTGACTGGATAAAGAAGTCTAACAGCAGATATCCCAAACCTGATATAGAAAGAACAACTTAGCAAATAACTATTTCTTCTGTTTACATTCTAGGACCTAAAGGTGACAGTTCCTGTCACAGCACATGTACATAAAAAATATTTGAGCTTAGCTTCTTAACTAAGGAGTGGAAATAAATTTAAATACACTTATAAAATTAGTTTCTCAATTTAGGCATGGAAATAAGTTTAAACACACATAAAATTCAAACGCTCATTTATTTATTGAAGATTATTAATGATTTGCGATCAAGGCAAAAATCTACAGTTGAACAAAGGATTCCTGAGCTCCCTCGACATCCCAGCAGCAGGATGTTCCTGCAGAATCACGATTCTTCCTGTAGCCACAGCAGGTGAACTTTGGGACTGACGCAGAATAGGAGGTAAAGGTTCTTTGATATTTTGAGTTGTGGGAACAGAAATAAAATTATAAAAAATAAAGTGTAACAATGAGATTGCAGATCCTAGTGGATGAAGTGAGGGCTTATGCTGTGACAATCTGTTCTTTATTCCCCATGTATGACTTATCTGAGGTCTCCAAGGTCACAGAAATAGTGATGAAAGTAGCTCAGCAGGAAGTAAACAGGACCAGGAACCAGAAGGCCTGAGTTCTTGTCTCAGCACTAACACCAACATGTTACATAAAGTTAAATTGCATTCATATTTCAGATTCATGAGCAGGAATAGGCAGAGAAAAGAGTCAGCGCTGAAACTTGTTCACAGGTTGAAAAATATCTGTTGACTTGGTTTTGTCTGTTTCTAAATTCTGTAACAGTTAGATGCAATATCTGAACAGCCTCAGGTCTCTGTCTATATGGTATCAGCATTCAGTACTAAATTGGAAACTGAAATGAAATTTTCTCTCTGCTAGGCATAGAGCTCTTACCAAGAGGTAAATCCTCCCTCTCCTTCATTGGCAGACAAAAGCATCCTGAGGTCCACGCATCCAAGGTGGTCTCAGAGCTGCCGTGCATGTGAACACCAAATATAGTGTCTCATTTATCCTCACCATAAGAACCTGAGAGTGAGACATCCCAGTCCTCAATTCAGGGAAAAGCAACCCAAGCTTCCACAGTTTAAAAAACTTCATGAGCTGAGCTGTTGTGGTTAGAAACTTCTGGAGCTGCCTTTGAATCCAGATCTGTTTGAATCAAAAGCACTTCTGCCATTTTCTTAAGGCTACATGGAGTACTTTCTCCTCCAGGGAGTGAGACCCGGTATGTCGCAGGAGTTCTGGAGTCACAGAAACAGAAGGAGAGAGCACAGTTTGGGAGTGGAGGCAGGTAGGATGGTCTGGATGCAAAAACGGAAATTCCATCCAGGAAACAACCGGCCTGCTTTGTGCAGGTGTGAAGATTATGGTCTGTGTATACCAACAGTTATTTCTGTATCTGTTGCTGTCACTTCTGCTGTTGTCATTTTGTCAGGGGAAGGAGATAGAAGCCTCTCGTTAGCAGGGCTATTGCCCTTGTGCCCTGAGGCTATTTGTCACTCAGCTTTTTTTTTTTTTTCTCCATCTCTCAACCCCAGCAAGCATTGAACTTCAGAATGGTGTTGCAGAATGTGGACAGCTCAACACCATACTTCTGAGCTATGTGACGAGGGACTGATTTGATCATTTCAGAATATGGTGACCGCTGCTACATTCAGCTAATGCTTCATAGTGATATTACCTGAGTTCAGTTTTCTTCTGCCGGCAACACCCGTCGTCTCCAGGAAAAGGACTCTCAGTAGTGGGCTGATTATAAAATCTATGAGTGATCATGAGGTAAGATGAAACCCATCCTCATGACATGCACACACAGCAGAGGAAACTACATCCGCTATTCCCAGGAGACTGGAAGCAGGCAGATGATTTCATGGCCAAGTGCAGCAGCCCTCATCTCTGTTCGTCATTTTTCAGAACTTGCTAGGAACAAGAGAGCCATAGAAGAAATGATGAAGTGCAATCCTAGCCTAGGAGGATTAAGGGCTCAAATTGTTCTGAGAATGTCCATAACACCTGTGCAGGCTGCTTCTTCCTTACTCCAGGAGGTTTTCTATCTGCAGGTTCTAAGGACTTACAATTCTACTCTTCCCGTTTTGCAAGGAAGGAATTACAATAACAATCTGAGTTCCCTTGAACTGTGCTATACATCGCCCATTTCAATTCCAGGCTCTAGGCTAAATTCCTTACATATATTGTTTGTAACCCTAACAAACATCCAGCACATTTTGCAAATGAAAAAATCAAAGCAGAGGAAGGTTAAAAAACAGCCATATCATAATGCTTGAACACAGTTTTACCAGTCAAAGGTTTCTTTTGCATTCACTCTTGAGAACTGCCCACCAGCCTGAGGAATTTGGGGAAATCCGTATTTCTACCTCCGAGGATGTACTACCTCAACCCACCTAGAGCTAGAGGTGAACACAGGGCTAGAGCCCCTGGCCTCAGGCCTCACACGTTTCATTTGTGGCTCAGATCTCCTGAGTGAATATTTCCTTGTGACTGGTCTCAAAAGTTGATGGAACAGAGAGTTACTAAAAGGGAGGATGAGGATGGCATGTGAGAAAGGAAGGATGGCATCGCATTCCTGTGCAAGGAATGTGAGATAAAATCAACCTCCCCCTAAGTTAGCCACTAAAGTCCCGGGAAGACACTTTTTCCCTGCCTGTCCCAGGTATCAGGAGTTACTTTAGGTGTGCACACATATTATACTTACAACAACCTCTAAGGGGATCCCATTGCATAAAGTGGGGACAGGCTCAGGGATCTTTTTTTTTGTTGTTTTTCTCTGGTACCAGGAACCAAACTCACGACCTTGCGCTTGCCAGGCAGGCGCTTTGCCACTGAGCTAAATCCCCAGCCCCTAGGCTCAGGGATCTTTGAGACCTGCGTAATAGAGGGATGTATCAGGAAGGCTCTTGAACTCTGTTCTCCCACCAACCTGCTCAGTGTATTGTAGTATCTTTAACAGGAAAAAGACTTCATGTGCTTTGCAGTGCCTCACCTGAAAAGAATTCATGATCAACAGTGACAGCATAATCATCCAGGTGACCTTGAAGAAAAAAGATGATTATTCTGTTTTAATGCAGGAAGGTGAGCACCAAGTAACTTGCAAGTAAAAAGCAAGAAAAGGCAGTGCTTTATGAAAAAGGAGGTTTGGGATTTGTAGAGGTTTTAACTACTCGTCCAGGGACACCTAGATTATTCCTCATGAGCAAAGGAATCACAGCTGGAATTTAAAAAGTTTTGCATTTGGTGTAGAAGTAACGCATCAAAACACTTGATGATTTAAATTTTAATGACAAGCACAGAACCTGCTTTAATAAGGTTTCACTTTCATTTCCCTGAGTAGCTCCTTTCAGAGGCATGTGGCACTTCCTGGAGCACTAAATGTTTGTAGATTTGGAGGCTCCAGCTTTTTAATTAATGTGAAGTTGAAACAGAAAGAGCGCGTGTGGGCGACATCACCCAGACGGAGCAAGCTCTTGTTAACAGTGTGCTACTCAGAACCAAGTTGACAGGTTTGTGGGTTCCCCTGATCATTTCCTTCTCATCTTCTAACTACTTCATCTTCTCCACAACCTTTCCGCTGAAGGTGACAGGAAAGAAGAAAGAGAGTGCAATGCTAAATGGGGGACTGGTTTTAATGCAGCACTCCACAGGAAATATTTCCTAGCAGGAGGTCAATATGGTGGACCAAAGGAATTGTGGGGCTTTATACAGAAAATCTCCTCCTTGCTCTGTTCATAGGAGAGCAAAGTAATGACAGAATCGGAGTCATTCGTTCATTCCCTCATTCATTGAACATGCACCTATCTCTGGATGCTGAGGAATCAGAGATAATAAATTATATAAACATAATTCTTTGTCTAGATGAACTCAGACTCCAGGGAAGAGGACAGAAAAGGTGAAAGAGCTGGGGGTACAGTTGGAAGTGCAGGGAGACCATCCGTGAGCTGACACAACCCTTTCTGTCTATTTCTGAAATGCTAGTATACCTCAGGAACCAGGTCTAATCACATTTAGGATGATTCCACCCGCAAATACTAAAAATAAAAACAAATTTTATTTGTACCTTGTCCAGGCCCATCTTGGGTACTTAACAGAGAGACTTCAGACTTGTCCAGAAGCAAGGTCATTCTCTGCCACTTATTCATTTGGACATAATTCCTGAGCAGGAAGGTCTGAGCTGTGGCTGGAATGACTGGTCATGGTGTGTTCTTATTTGGTCAAATCACACACAAGTCAGATGGGAACTGAGAGGGTGATGGTGAAGAAGTCACGGAGGTACAAACTATCACCTTTGCTGTCAAAACTACAAGGCAGTTGTTGAGACTGACTCTTACAAATACAGATTTCTGTAGGCTGGGAACACACACACACACACACACACACACACACACACACAATCTTGGTTCTCTAGCTGTGTGCTACAAGCAATAAATGAAAGCAGGAAGGTGTCTCATGGTAAGTAAGAAGTCCTATGCAAGTAAAAAGCAAAGGTCAGAAGCTCAGAGAATGGAGCTCCCTGTATTGGCAGAGCTTGAAACGCTGGTGAAGATCAGCATAAAGCAAGGCCTAAAGAGAAGTTGATACATCACACTCAGTCTTATGCTCCTCCACTAGTCATTCAGGAAAAGGTGGAGGGACTTCCAGCACAGTGACTTCCCCCTCACCTTGTAGGTGAGCACTAGGATGATGCTAGTACTGGGATGATGAAATGTGTGCGGGGCTGCATGATCATCCATCACTGGCTTGCATGGAGTTCCATTATAGGTAGCAGAGAAGGTGAGAGTAGAGCCCAGCCAGAAGACAATAGAATACAGATGTGCTTCTGCTACATATTTAAGGTAGAGCCACTCACCACTCTGTAATACTCAAAATGAGAAATTAATAAAGAGACCAAATATAGGACACTCTGGAAATGGAAAGATACGAGCTGAGCTGTATCCCAGGCTCTGTCTTATACTGACTGTGTGGGTTAATTGTGTCTCAAGGGCATTTCTGCAAAATGAGAGTAACAGTGGCTTTCCTGCTTACCTTTGGGTAACCGTTAGATGAGGGTCATCATAGCATTAGCACCAGCCCACTTTGCCACTCAGATAAACACTCTGCACCAGACTGAACCTGTGCACAAAACAGTACCCGTAAGACTATTTTATACATAAGCACATAATAACACAAAAAGAACAACAAAAATGTCTGTAAATGTATGGCATCTTATTTCCCCTAAAGAGAAGGCACAGGATATATTTTCACGGAAGTTGGGTGCAGAGGACAAATTGTGGTAAAAATAATAAATAAGGAAGTAGACAAAAATCAATTCATTAAAATAAGATAAAGAAAACAAAAAGAGTTAACTGAGTGTATGTATATCGACTTTAATTGGACAAAACCTCTGCCAAATTAAATTGGCTTCCAGCACACAGACTGGTACTTTGTGATGTATAAGTTATTTGATGCACATAATTCATTTTGTTGGAAAGCATGTCATAAATAATGCAACAATTCCAGAGGACTATCATGAGACATCTGTTTAGTGGTGACTTACATCCACCTGACTTAGAAGAATTGGACCAATCTCAGGACTTGGAGCTGCTTGTGAAAAATGGAGTAACCACCCTTTCTTCCTTGTTAAAATCACTGTGAATTCAGCTAATCAAGTCTGTTGGTCAGTTCAGTCCCGCCATTGGTCAGTATGTCCTTGGCTTTCAACAGTAAAGTGCTTTACCCAAAGACTTGCAGAATTTCCTTCCTGCAAGATTTCAGCAGCACAGCAAGTATTGCAAGAGGAAACAACTTCATAGGTCATTTGAAAACAGCATAATAGTCTGTACTTATCCTTCCCTGAATTTATGAGAAAATTATGTTGTGGAAAGTAAACATGAGCGAATGATTCTTGTTGCTAATTTTAAGAAAGGAGTCCATTTTAAAATAAATTCAATGGGAAGAAAGAAAATTATTTTCCTATTTAAGAAATAAATATTCAGTAACCCATAATAATAACTATCAATAATTGATTGTCACGCTGGGCTGTGGACTAGGTCTTCTACACACTTTATGCCTAATGCTCCAACAATCCTGAATGGCTTTCCATAATACCCATTTTAGAGATGTGAAAATCACAGCTGAAAGGGTGTAAGCAAAAATCACAAAGCCAGAAATTCATGAAGTCTTTGCTTTTAAGCCCCAAAGTAGAAAATTCACCACTGACTGCCACAATTATAATAAGGGAAATGCTTATTACTCTTTGTACATATAACTCTTAGAAATTCCTTAAAGAACAGTAACTCCTAAGTTGTGTTCCTGTTATAGGTACCCAAGGAAACAGTTTAAAGAAGGGGCCGTGAGGCCTCAAGTCAACACCTTCTCCACTTTCTTGAACAGTTGTCTCACTTCAGGTGCTACCCCAGCTGCTCATGCAAACACACAGATCCTTAAAAGGCAATGTTCCTGATGACTTCAGTGCAGGAAGCTCCACGGCCCGGTCACGATTGATTAATGGTGAATCAGAAGCTACTGGCAGCTGCCCATGTTAATCCCCACAAACCTGTCTGGTGAGGTGGAGAATGGGACTGACCCTATTCCCACACTTGAACCTGGAGGACAGAGCTGCATTACACTTTGGAAAAGCCCGGAAGACCAGGTATGTCCCTTGGGAACAGGGACTATTGCAGGCATTACCACTCTAAGCAGAAAAGGCCCCATTCCCATCCGCCCACATCTTTCCTCACACCCAAGGGCTATCCTTGGGAGCAACTTCAGAGACGTGGTGCTTTCCAATGGTCTTTTTCTCTCCAAGCCCTCCTGTGGCACCAGTCTCCTAGTCTCTATCTTACTTCAGGACATGGTGACAAATATTTGCCTTTGGCTCATCGTAGCACAGTATTTTAAATCTGCAGCTAACACTAATGTTCATAATATACATTGACTACATGATGTCTATGTAGGAATCTTGCCCCAAAGCAGTTTTAATACAAGGAGTTAGACTTTTGTTTAATTAAAAACTACACACACACACACACACACACACACACACACACACACACTTTTCTCATGATGAACTGGTGGCTTGCCCTTGCTTTTGAGCTTATGAATAAAGAACCTACTTTGCAGAGGAGGGTAAATTGCACAAGGGAAGGTGGGGATTTTTCAAATTCCTGTCTTCAAGGGTAGATTCGCATCAGTGCACTTTGCTGCCGTCTTACCTACCCTGCTTTCTCATCTCCTTACCAACACAAACAGAAGAATGACACTTGGGCAATGCCGCCCAGCTTTGCAGTGAGTTAATTGATAATGTCAGTGCATGTCATTAACTATCTTGCACATCTGGAAGCAAATCTTGCACAACCAAAATGAAATGTGGTAACGTGAAACTTAAGAAATCGAGGGGAACAGTGCTGGGCTCAGCTGGCACACGCAAATCCCTTATAAATATGTTCTGTCATCAGAAAAAGACAAATCTTAGAAAAATACTGGTATGTAGCATGATGTACAGTTATCCATGATGTGGAACTGGAACTATTTTACAAAAGTTAATTGTTTGTGGCAGATTTGAATCAGGGGATATTATTTTAAGGAACAATGGCAGAGATCACGTGATAACTGTTTTTTCCCCACAGATTATGTAAGAAGCCAGTACAAGGCTTAGAACTAGAGTCGGGCGAATCTCCTTTTGACGCTGGGCACTCTAGATAAATGTGTCTTTTATGGAAGATTCTGCAGTGATGACCGAGCCCAGCATAGTTTCTCTGAGGAAATGTGGGACTCAGATTTGTTTTCTTTGTCTCCTCTCATTCAGACATTTGGAGAATTCTCATTAAAATTACTTAGAGTGAAACAGAAAGACCTTGCCATAAAATAAATCTGGTTAAATACACTTTGTTGTATTGCCTCATTTATGTGATGCATGGACCTAATTTTCCTCTCTTTGTGTCTTAACTATGTGCATTAGGTGATTCCTGCCAATTAATGCAGGATGACATATCCCCAATTGCTTTTCTCTATATTCTTAAACATTAAAAATAAATACGTGCCATCTGTCTCATATCTTGAAAGCAATTCAGAATGGTTACTTTTGTTTTCTTAGGATTACAGCACAGTTTATCGTAACAGTGCTTCTGAACTGTGTGAATGCTGTCTGCATTTCACAAATGTAACGCTGTTTTAAGGTGAATTCTCCAGGTTGAAGAATAGAAGCCTCTAACGAAAGATCAGTTGAGAGAAAGGAGTATAGGGCTGTGGCCAAAAGTATGGTCTCTGGAAACCAAAAGAGCTGGACTAGAACCCTCAGCCAGCACCTTCCCAGCTGAGTGACCTCAGGAAAGAGGCATAATCTCTCGAACCTCAATTGTCCTCATCTGTGAAATGGCTATAACATCTACTATACATATGATGTGCTTCTTTCTCTCTCACCCTCATCTTTAACATCATCAGATTTTACAAAGGGAATAATCCAGTTTGAGAAGGGGAGTTGTGAAAAACTAGCTCACGGGGGCATAATATTAAAACACGAAAAAGGAGTTACATATGGAAGCTATGTTCTCTATAGTAATTAAAATATAAAAGTAAGAAACTTTAAGCAGGACATGGTGGCCCATACCCGTAATCCCAGCACTTTGGTGGGCTGAAGCCGGAAGGCTGCAAGTTCTCTGAGCGAGCAACAATGTAGTAACTTAATGGAACCCAGTCTCAAAACAAAACAAAACAAAACAAAACAAAAACGCTGGGAAAGCCTGCTCAGGCCAGAGGCTTTGGCTTAACCTTTGTAATACCACTAAAAGGAAAAAGAAAAAAAAAAGAAAAACAGAAAAACAGAGAAACTTCAACTGCCTTCATTGTCCTTTGAGAATATAGATGAACTTGGATCTGGCATTGGATTTCATCAGTTGAGGAGACCTCAAATCCACTTAATGACCATATAGCACTTTTCAAAGTTTTCTTTTTATTAAAGAAGTATGTTCTATAGTGTCCATGCCCCAATAATTTAACATGAATTAAAGGAGTAAAAGGCAGTTTGGGAATGGTCTCTTCCATTTCTAGAGCAATTTCTTTCATCAATACTTTCTCCTGTAGCCCAAGAGAAAGTTTTCCAGACTTGAGCCAAAAAGTCTGAAGACAGTGAACATGTAATTTGAAGTCCACTCTGTATTCACAGGCCACAGAATTGTAGTGCTATAGAAAAATGCTGGGCCATGTGACCTAGCCCAAACTATTTTAGCAATAAGCAAACTGAGGTCCAGTGTAGCTCAGCTAATTGTCCCCAAAGCACATAGCTTGTTAGAGCAAGAACATTTCCTTTCTTTCAGCCAGGTTTCAAAAAATTTGTCAAGCCACTGAAACCTTCTAGAGTTCTATAAATATCCTAGGTTTGCAGCTAATTCTTTGCACGACTATTCTCCCAACCGTCTTATTTGAACATAACTTAGCTGTTTGACATAGATTTTGCATGACAAAGTGGTCAAGTCTTAATAGTAGCCGAGAATGTACTATCAATCCTTTATTTAGACTGCATAGTCAGGGCAATCCAACTGTTAGTCATCCTGACATGTGCTTCGGAACATAACACACCCATGGATTCTGGCAAAACTGTCATCTGTTCCTCACACCCTGCCCCACCACAAATCCTTCCAAATTGCTTATATTTTTATCATGGTTAGAGGAAAAAAAAATTTCCTAAAATTCCTAATCTTGGCAGTTACATTTCCCCTACTCAGTTATGAAATTAAAAGCAACTCCCATAAATCCTGGACGTTTAGCAAAATGAAGAATTACTATGAAGGAAAACAGTGAACGGTTATGCCACTTAAAATGGAGACCATCCTTTTCCGGAAACTAAACTTGAAGCTCTGTTCCCAAGGAAACACACATCGATTTTACCCTATCACTCCTGATTGGCTTAATATAATCTGAAAGTGGACTCCTGGATGGATCAATTTGCACTGATCCATGCAGTAAAGTTAAACTGAGACTACCATTTACGGACTAAAAATGTTGTTCTTTTAGAAAAGAAAAAAGCTGCCTATTTTCAAACAAACATTTAAGGCATCCTATTGGTCTTTATAAAAAGACATAAAATCATGTGATGTAATTTTTACTTTCTGCCCTACTTTATGAGACTAACCTGCAAAAGCTGAGGAAGGACTGGGTTGAAAGGGGCAGGAGAGTGGCTTTCTGGCCTGACGTCCCTCCCCTATCCTCTCCCACCCTCACCTTCCTTTCAGACAAACCTCCCTAGGTGTGCACGCAGGAAGGGCCGCTCTCACTGCCCAACTGGACAGGACTGCTGGTGCAGGCAACGGAGGAGGGAAAAGAGCCACTGGAGTGTGTCCCCTAGGGATCAGATGCTTCTGCCATAGTCCCCTGGCTTGAGTGACAGGGGAATAAAAGGCAGTAAGTGTCTTGCTACTGTGTCCTCGCTAAAGCCCCGGGCTGTTTTGGTCAGACTTTGGGGAAGAGCATTCAATGCATTTCAGGGATAGCAGTGTCAGGCTCCTCCCTCCAGCACGCAGGGCAGGCTGTGGGAAGTGGGAAGGAAGGCACTGAGGTAGGCAAATGGCTCTCAGCATTGCACAATGGAGCTTTCCGGGGAGGAAGCCAAGATGAGTAATACAGCAGGAATTTGTTTCAACAACCCCTCCCCCACTGTGAAAAACAACCAGACTCAAGACGCTGATAAGAATTCTTTTATGTTATTCCAATAAAAAATACATTCATACAGAAATATAACAATCTTGCAAAAAACAATTTCAAATAAAATCTTGTAAAACAAAATTTTACAAAAATCTTACAAAGATTCTTTAGATAACAGGGTGCTTCCAAAAAAAAAAAAAAAGAAATTTCACTAATAGAAATTTTTTTTAATTTCAAGCAAAAAGTTTCTGCTTGATTGAGGCTCAGTTATCACCTGAACAGAATGTACTTCTTTATGTACTTGCTTATTATGAAAATTACAGGCATGGACGTACATGGCCCCCAGCCCCACCCAGTCAAACCACCTCCGTGGTGTTTCGTAAGTGAGACAGGCCAGTGCAAGTTTTTTTTTTTGTCTGTTTACCTTCTTGCTTCATGGAATTGTTATGGCTAAGCACACAGCAGGGCCAAAAAAGGAGTTTTCCAAAACCCAGCGAATCAGGTGCTTGGATTTTGAATTGCCAAACACAAAGTGCATTTTTCCCCAATCAAAATGAAGTAAGTTCTTTAGGTAAATGTATTCATCAGCCCAGATAAAAAAACCAGTTATGTGAGCTTGAATCGCTGCTCATTTCCAGGAAGATCAAACAAAATACCAGCTCAGCCAGACTCATATACATATACATACGCATACATGTATGTGTGTGCATATATATACACATTCCAGACCCAACACCCAGCAGCAGCGGCTAGGTACTGGATGAAATGTCTGCTTTCCATTCTGTGTGGTATGTCAATTTGGGGAAATCGTTCCTTGGAAAAACTGGAAGGATCTACATGCTGGAAAAAATAGCTTTATCTGCATAAAAAGTGTCTAAAAAAGAATCCCTGTGATTAGCTTACTCTTAGGTTAGATCTTCTAATAAGGCTGAAATTCAAATCCAAACCATGGTGTGTCTGAGTCCAACTGGTATGCCGGTATTCTGTTCATGCCACTTCTGAATGGCCAAAGGTGCCCTATGCCAGACATGCCAACAAGGACGGGCAAGCTGGTAGTCTGGAATAGACTCATGCCAAAACAGTCTTCAGCAAATCATTAAATTAAAGATAAAGCCTCTACAAAACTTAGGTTATAGTTTTCATTTTTACCTCCTTTATGGCCATTTTGAAATACTTCACAGGCTGTAGAATTTTCTAGCTAAACATTCTAGTTTCTCCTTAAAAAAAATATTTATATATTACCTATATATATAATATATATACACACACATACTATACACACAAATATACATACACAAGAATTCTGCCCACTTTTTAAAAAAAGTAGTATACTTTCTGTATTACCAACAGATAGCTAGATAGATATGTGAAACTTGTGCCTTTTAAGCAAATACATTGACATTGTTTTTTAATACTTCTGTATCTTTAATATGTGTGAACATGTTACATATTAAATACAGCCGGTGTGTGATCTATACAATTGTTGTGCAAGGTCTATATGAAAGTCTCACGGTGGCAGAATTGGTCAGATTTTTTTCAATTACCACATAGGTTTTTTTTTTTTCCATTTTTAACACTGACAGTCAAGTTGTCTAAAATATTGAACAAATACCGACACGTCGAGGGAGTTTTCATCTATTTGTCTTTGTGAAGGAGGACCTTAAAGAGGTTATTTTTTTTTGTCTGTTTTTCTGTATTATACATTGATACAGTACAATGCCAGGTGAAAAAAGAGCCTTAATAAAGCATGCATCACCCATACCCCTGTATGAGACCCCGACATGGGGGCCACCTGCATAAGGCACCATTATGAAGGTCAACAGTGCATTAACAGCTAGAAAACCAGAAATTAGTCCTCAAGGCATAAATAAGAGAAACATAGCTGCATGAGAAAAAGTTTCTAAGCTTTAGTGGTTTTATTCACCCAACTGTGAAAAATTTTAGGTTCTTTCTTAGCCTAATGTAACATTAGACCAGCAATTTCCAGCCCCAGCTTTTGGACACTCGGCACATGTCCAATTTCTTCTTCAAAGGGCATCACAAAATTCTCCAAAAACTTATTTCAAATTCAGAATCATTTTAAAAATAATCCTACGCTGCACAACACCTTTCTGGAAGAGGAGTGTTATAAAACACAAGGGGGAAAAATTGTGTCTTGCCAGGCCCTTGAGGCTAGGGATGACTGTATTAGACAAATTGTATCTTAGCTGCTCATTAATTGGAATCAAGATCGCAGTCCAGATTTTAAAATGGAAAAGCATATAGTTCCCCAGACCATGCATGACTTCTTGTATTATAAGGAAAAATTATCATTGTGTTATATTCGTAAATACAGCTTATACAATGGGTTACAAGTGAGCTCCTCTGTAGCAAGTAAAACAAGCTACTTGACACATTGCACGTTTAATAGCTGCACCAGACACCAACAGTTCCTCTCACACAGGAAGGGGGCAGAGGCCCCCTGCCCACACCACATGCCTCTCTGGGGTCCTGAGTTCCCACTCCCACCCTCCTCTTTTTTTTTTTTTTTTCCTGTTTTTTTGTTTTGTTTTGTTTTTGTATTTTTCTAAGGTGCAGACACCCTCCCAGGAAATGATTGGTGGTCGTCTCATCTCACGGTATACTCCTTACACACAAAACATTCAAACTACTTTTTTCCTGTGTCTTGCAGTTTCGCTACCACAAGGGAAAAAAGTCTGCCGCATCATACAGTCAGTAATAGATCCTCAACATACAGTCAGCCCAACCATGAACATTCTCAGTGCGCATGCTCACAGCGAAGGCGTGGAGCCTCGCAGAAGGTCAGGTATCAGCGGCGAGTCCAGGGTCACCCCCACACCATGCACCACAGGTGGTAATGCCGCTTCTGACGTGACTCGGTCAGCCCTCGAAAGACCTTTCAGAGAGGCCCTGGAGGCAACTGGGTAGGGTGCAAAATGGCATGCTTTGGCTGGAACACGCATCCCTCCTTCCACGGCTGTCTCTCAGCCTGGAAGCCTTTTAGCCTACAGGATTTACCCCTCTGCTCCCTCAGAGGTGCCGCTTCATGTGCAGGGCCAGGTGGTCAGACCTGGAGAAACACCTGCAAGGGCAAATCAGAAGCAAAGAAGTTAGGTTTCCTCCGCAGCTTGTGTTACAGGGCAAACACCTCAATTCCCCGAACCAACTCCTCTGGACAGAAAGGGGGGAATCTCCTCTTGTCGAGAATTTTAGAGGCAGGAAACCCCAGGTTAGAGGAATCTGGAAAGTTCTCTGGAAAATCTGAATGGACCTCCTATCTCATTCTTCAAACCTGAAGACTGCTTAAGGCCAATCTTCAAAACATAGAGGGGAATCACTGTACTCTCATTTCATGGACACCTGGAACCAAGCTTCCTAATACCGACATGGGATACATCAGAGGCTTCCTTAAAAAGCTCTAGGTTTAAAAAGATGTCAACAAATAGCTGGAAATTATTGGCCGTTTTTCACAACAAGAGCTACCGCACACCTGCCCTGCCTGGTCACTGCACGCCCGTGGCTCTCTGACCTTTCCAGCAAGGCCCTCATGCACGTACCTGTCACAGTGAGAGCATTTAAAAGGCTTGGCACCGGTGTGCTTTCGGAAGTGTCTGGTTAACTCATCACTTCTTGCAAAACGCCACTCACACCCTTCCCATGAGCATCTGTAAGGCTTTTCTCCTGGGAAGAAAGCACAGGACAAGCACACCGTGACTTCACTGACATGACAAGGCGAGTGGATTCAACAACACAGAGGTAGAGAGATGCAAGTTCAGGGTCCCAGTGGCTTCGAAAATTCAGAGGACAGCTTAGTTAAGGACAGTATCTGCCTATCTAGAAGTAAAAAGGCTGAATCTTTCCTAACTTAAACTCAGGCCTCTAACTGTTGTCCAACGGATCTGGTTCTGGGAAAAGCCATGCTACCAAAATCACAGTTAACATACAACAATGACAATTACTCAAACTGGCAAAATACTTGAGAGGTGAGGTGTCAGCCCGCAGGGACCCAGAGCCTTGCTGAGGGCCAAGCTTTATTGCTTTCTCCATGGAAACTATTTCCCCTCAAGCACTATTTTGCTTCTTACTCACTTCCCTGTGGAATGAGTCTGTTGTTTCTTCTGGGACCTTCCTTCTACACTTATACAAAAGTGAAGTCGTAAGTTTCTGGGAAACTTCATTCCAAATGACTCAGTTGACTTTATCCCTTGGCCCATTTATAAATATGAATTCAGTAAAAGTGCTACCTAAGAATAATAATTAAAAAAAAAACAAAATACCAAAGTCACTCCAGGACAGACGCTGCCTGGTTTTAGGACACCCACGGTCAGCTCAGCTTTGTCATCGAGCCCTTAGGGGACCCTTCCGTGATCACACAGCAATGGGCTCTGATGCCCGTAAGAATCTGCACTGCTTTATCTTGCTCGGTTTGACATATTCTGTGATTTTTTTCACTAGTCATCCCTGAGATTGTTTCTGGTATTTTTAAGGAGAACTTTCATCTAGGTTGTGGCATTTCAATAAGAAATCACTGCTGAATTAAGTAATATCAGAAAAAATGGCTAGGTGACACAGAGCGCTCTTGGTAAACAGCCACTGATCAGGACGCTGCTTACAGAGCTCATGGGTCCACTCAGGCCTCACACAACCGTCAGCAGCACTAACACGCCACGCTGCCCGGGGACCCTCTGTTCCAACCTTGGAGTTTCATCTCAAACAGCGAGGAGCAACCCCATGTAACATGATGCAAACACACAGGCATACTGAGCCCATGGGCCTTGACACACTGGGCTGTTAGACTGGGTGGAGGCTTGAGCATCCACGGAGAACATGATCTAGCCTCTTGTTTCTTTGTTTGATCTCAAAAGTATTAACCATTCATCTGACTCAGATGTCCAGTCTTTAAGATTCTACTTTGAACTCCAAAATAACTGGATTCTTTGGTGGCAAGGATTTAGGAAGTGAGGGTTTGTTGGCTGTGACCAAATCCTGCAGAGCCCTGGCTCCCTCCCAGGGCTGGTGCAATTCAGCAGCGCCCACCAGCGGCCAACCTCCCAGGTCCCAGGAGGGGACTGACCTGTGTGAGTGCGCTGATGTGCTTTCAAGTGGGAGCTTTTGGTGTAAACTTTTCTGCAGCCATTAAAGTGGCACCGATGCACCCTCCTCCTGCCGTCTGGGGAGCTGTCGCCACTACCCTTGTCACCCGGCTTCCCCGAAGTCCCACTGCGCACCTTCCCCGGCGAGGGTAGCTCTCCCGGCACACAACCCCAAAGTTGAGAAGGTTCTCTACTCAGTTCAGGAGAAGAAGGAGGTGTGGAGGTGACAGAGGAGCTCAGAGTTCCTGAATTGACTAACACTTCGCTGATAGGGTCAGAGGGAAACTTGGTAGTAGGCGAAAGTTCCTCTGAGCTGTCAGATGATTCGCTGCTCACATCTGAGTTCAGGCTGTTGGTCTCCAAATTGTAACTGAGGCTCGGGCTGATCAGAGGGTCCTCGGGGGGACTAGAAGAAATCTTTAGTTCCGAGTCCTCCTTTTTCTCCCGAGCCAGAATGATTTTGGTCCACAGATCTTCCTGGCTGTCAAATTTGATTTCTGAGGCTGAAACATAGCAGGGTTCACTCTGGAGGTAGCGTTCCAATTCCAGGCAGGTCTGGGTAAAGGGAACCAAGAGAGGACACGTGACTTGTTGTGACAACTGAAAGTGGAACCAAAAGCACATCTCCAAAAACATGCAAGAACAAAGGACAGATAAACTACTGCAGTGTCACTCACTATGGGCACAGAGCCTCCTGTAATTAGAAGCTGTGTCCCTGTGAAAGTTAAGAGAAAATCTATTCCTAGAATAGTAAGCATTCAGAAGGAAAAACAGAGGGTGAAACCTCTCTTGGCTTCCCCTATGTTGGCCACAATGAGTGATGATCACTAAGCCTGTTTTGTTGTTATGGTTACAAGTGTTGACATTTCTAATGAGTTTCCCATAAACCACACAAAGAAAATCAGCCTGACACACATACCCCCCCAACAGGTTTAACCAGATGAGCTGACATTCTCAAGAACCATGTGTACTAAAGAAGCTCCAGCCATCCACGTTCACACAACACATGGATCCACACAACAGGACAGAAAGACTGCACAGCACACAGTGTGTTCTGATGGAGCCCCTTGGGGACACAGCTGAGCACGCAGGGCCACACTCGAGACAGTAGACAGCAGCTAGCTGTCCATACTCAGGGACATCAAGGGAGTTGCAAAGAGACCACCCATTTCCTGTGTAGCCAAGACCTAGTATGTTTTCAAAGAATGCCAGTCCCAAGTGCAGGGTCATGCATGCCACAAAACTTTAATTACTTCTACAGTGGTCAGAGAAAAACAAGAATCTTCAACAGGAGTGGGGGAATAATTCCAGAATGGCCATCTGCTATTGCAAAGGATGCAAGGGGGAAATTACTCCACAGCCCTGCTGGGAGTGCCACAATGAACAAGAACTTTATCTGCTGGCCAAGAGTACAACTGTATGAGTCATCACTCATTTCTTTCACGCAATGCCAAAGGAGACTTCCTTTTGAAATTCTGACCAGCGGCCAAATAAGGACCAGGTTCAAATATACATGCAGTGTGTCATGGACAGGGTGCCCCCCCCAGCCCACAACCAACCTTTCAAGAAGCTACAATGCCGAGATCAGCATCCCCTCTCCCCAACCATTTCAAACTTTCTAGCCACTGGAAAAGAAAAATGGTAGGAAACATTTTAGGATCAAATTATGTCTGCCCTGATTTTCACCAGGTTGCCTGCATGTCCATATAAGGTTGTCTGTGCTACTGGCAATTCTACAGATTTGAATTCTGACACCAAACTGTTCTTTTCAAGGAATCATTTTCAGGGCCAAGCCATCCTGAGCACAGCCCCCGGGGGCTTCTGTCAGTGTGTGCCCATCCTCCCCTCCCCAAGACTCGCACGCCGGCAAGCAGGAGCAAGCAAGGGGCAAAATCATTGCTTTCTCTTTCCTCCCTCGAATTAGATGTCTGACTGACAACGTCTACTACGGTGTTTTGCAGAGAGGCAGTGAAACATTTTATTGACGTTCCAAAGAAAAAAGCAAGCACATTTACTGAGATCCTGTTAAACTTTAATAATCTGGCTAATTTAAAATCTCCATTATGCCGATGAACGCCGGGGACCTGAACGAAGCTCCGAGAGTTTAAAAGCCTCTGAAGGCAACCAGGAGCCAAGTCTGGCTCGTTGCCCGAATCCCAAATGCCCGAAGGAAACTACTTAGATCAATTTCGATCCATCCGAGGGTGCAGCTTGGGGGTGGGGGTGTGAACAATTAAAACTGGCACGAGATGGTTGCAACACTTTCGAATTCCATCCTTCTTCAAAAGCTTTCTAGGCTTTGAAACCCACATAAAAAATCTGATCTGCTAATTCACTTTGACAAAAAAACAAACAGCACATCAGAGCAGAGAAACACCAAACCCTTTTTCTTTCAAAAAAAAAAAAAAAAAAGACAATGGGACAAGTGTTAAAGAGTCTTCCTTCAGTTAACCCTAAGAATAAGAACGGGGAACTGATTAAGTTTCTTAAATTTCCGATGCCCAAAATTCTGGTTCCACTGAAACGCCGGAAGCCGAGGTTCCCCTTCCCCAGCGAAGGCTGACGCCGGGCGGGGCCGGGGCCCGCTGTCACCGGGGACGCAGGTGAGGAGAGGGGCGACCCGGGCGCGGCCGCGGAGCCGGGACGACGCGCCGCCAGCGGCCCGGAGTCGGGCAGCAGCGGGTCTGTACTCCGCAGGCGGAGCGTTAGATAAAAAACTAGGTCTAAACACCGAAGAGCAAAACAAAAACAAAATTCTGCGGAGGAGGAAATAAAACGAGAAGCCCCGCGCAGGCGAGGCGAGTGCGCGCCCGGGACCCGGTCCGGCCGCGGCGAGCGGACCGACACCGGCCCCAGCGCGAGCTCGCGTCCGGGCTCGGCTCGGCGTCGCGGGGCCTCCCGGGCGCTGCGCTCGGAACCGGGACCGGGACGGGCGGCGGAGCGAACCCCGGACGGCGGCGCTTACCTGTTGCCAGTACTCCTCCAGGGACGGCAGCGCCGAGAAGTAGCCGGTCTCGTGCACGATCTGCAGCTCCTGGAAGATGCTGCACATGGGAAGCACGTCCATGGCGGGGTGCGGACGGTGCCCGACGGCGGTAGCCCGGGCGGCCGCGCGCGCTGGAGTCGCAGGGGAAACTCGGCCCGCGAGCGCAGGTGAAAGTTGCATGCAAACTCCTGGCGCGGCGATCGGACGCCCGGCCGGACCCTCCCTCAGCCGCGGCGCGCGGAGCCCACACAATATTTGCAAACACCGGACTGACTGCGAGCGCCGCTGCTGCAAAACTTCCCTATTCAAGCTCCGCTGCCAGCCTGCCCTCCGCCCCCGCCGCTCCCCCACGCCTCCTGCCCACGTGACCCGCTCGGCCCCGCCCCGCACGCTACCCAATCGCGCCGCGCCCGGCCCGAAGACTGCGTGCCGATGATGTCAGCTTCGGCCAATAGCGGGTGCTGACACACCGCGGCCCCGCCTGGCGTGACCGAGCTTCTTCATGACAGCTCTCACCATTGGGCCAATTCGAACTCGGCCCGCTCTGATTGGATAGCGTCGTCACAGGCTATTTTTAGCAGGGTATATAAAGCGCTGGTCGCTTCGCACTGAAGGAGTCGGTGCTGGGAGGTGCAGGGCCGAGCGCTGCAGTTCCGTAGCCGGCCGGGGCCGGGAAAGCCGGGTTGAGCATCCCGGCTCGGGTCACCTGTCCCTGCCTCCGGGGCGCGCGGTATGCCGGAGCTCGCAGCCTCGGCCGCGTCCCTGTGCCCCTGCTAGGTGTTGCCTCCGCGCGCCGCGCAGGCTCCGGCTGATCGCCCCATCAGCGCTCCCGGGCCCGGCCTTCGAGGCTCCGTGGGTCCCGGGCTGGCTGCGCCTCCGCCGGGCAGCGCCGCCCTTTGTCCCCGGCCGTCTCCCCGTTGCCCGGCCGCCCTCCACCCCTGGGCGCCGAGTGGCGGGCGGCGGAGCTGGAACCCGGGCACCGCGCTGCCGCCCGTACCGGCCTCGGCGTGCAAGTCCCGTCCGAACGGCCCTGTCCGATCGTGTGTTCTGCGCGGCCAAAGCCTGAGAACCCGGGATCTGCACCCCAACACGTCCCTCGACGTGTTACTCAGCGTCCAGTAATTCCCGTTCTGAGCCAGTGCAGGCCCCTTCTAATTAGGAGAAATCTGTTTATCTCCCGGACTCCACGCCAAGGTTAACCACTAGGTTTTCTCATGAATGTGTAAACAATTTAAATTAGGTTGAAGCTGACATTCAATGTGGTTTGTTTTTTTCATATAAATCACCTCCAGTACACTATAGTGTTCGTTTTCGAGAGAAAAAAAAAAAAACCCAACAGGAAGAGTTGGTATTTTACAATTCAAAATGAAAAACTGAAATATAATTTATGATTTTAAAAACTGTTCAGTGGACATTATTTTTCAATTTTAAAATATCAAATAATTGCAGAGGGTGTGTGTTTAATTTTAGAACGGTAGAGCAGTCTAGTAAAACAGGATTATGAGCCTGTAAGATTCGAGGAAGAGACCTTTGTTGACAAGCTAAAAGGAAAAGTTGCTATCTTATTGGGCCTACTGCCCGCGAATGGTTGGCCTGTGTTGACAGAGAGATCTCCACAGGCACCTCAGCCTCCAGCCTGCTACAGAAAAAAAGGAAATGGCTTTGATTTCAACCGTGCATATTTTGCTCAACTGCCCACCAACAGCAGCTCCTCCCATTTGGGAAATGGGTAAACTGGGCGGGGGTTTCCTTCTCATGCAGGAAGGTTGCGGCCTTGGCCCTGGTGGGACTAGAGGACCAAGACTCAGATCAAATGTTTGAATGAGGTCAGGCAAGTGGAGCTCAAGAAGGGTTTGTGAAGGGGCAGGGTGTTGACTAAGTCAAGGAAGACCAAAGGCTTTAGTAAAGGCTTTCTCGGTAGATCTTTCGGGAGTCGCAATGAGAACACGGTAATTTACCTCGTGGGCAAAGAATTCTTGCTTTAATAAATCGTTTTGTTTACATTTCTCTAGGATGTCCATTTTCCTTGTCTACTAGGTAGAATGTTGTATGGTTAATTCTTATGAGCGTGAACCCAACTGGACATAATGTGGATATAATCAAGTAAATTTTCAAAAGTGTAAGAACAGGAGATGGACATAGACTCAAATTCAAATGAAATAAATTGTTTTGTTTTTGAGACTCACTATGTAGCCCAGCCTGGCCTCAAACTGGTGGCAATCCTTCTGCCTCATCTTCCTGAGTGCTGGGATTACAAGCATGCAACACCAGGAGCAGCAAGATGGAATACATTGTGTGACTTCTTGCTACTGCACTTAGTAGCTGTTCAGCAGTTGTCCATCCTATGGCTGGGTGGATATTGGTGTATATAAATCTATAAAGTAGGCAAAAGCCCTTGTAGTGGCTGAAGGGATGGCGGCAGGAGGTCACAGCCATCTTAAAGTCAGTTCCATTAAGAAGCGTGCTGTTGGGTGGGAAAATATCATCAGCGTTGTATGTGACACGAATATCCTTGACACCTGAGCAATACTAATTATGTCTGAGTTTTAAATAGTGCAACATAGTCACAGAAACCAGATTCATTCAGATGGAGAAGTATGGCACAGAATTAAAAAATAAAAGTGAATTTTAAACTCCAGCAGTCTGTACTCATGCGTAGCTTTGGTCATGTTAACAAAACAAGATTTTTAGATTGTTTGGTTTTCTAGTTTGGCATACTTAGAAGACATGATGTATACAATGCTTGATTTGTGACAAATAGTAATCAATCCGTTGAAGGCAAAACTTACTTAGTTGACTTTTATGGATGTCTAAGCTTGCTCTTGATAGTTGGTTTATAATCCCTCCCTCTAAACAGATGGGACAGTGAAAGGAAATCAGCTTCGCAGGTCACGTGGCAAATCGGGGCAGGGTTGGGGCTAGGGCTGTCTAGGAGCCCTGCAGGAGCATCTCTCTCTTGCAGCTTGAGACTCTGGCTCTTCCACGGCCTTCTCAGCTCCTACTGCTGGTGAGGGGCGGATGCAGCTGCAGGCACTGCTCACGTTTGCCGCTCTTCATCCGCTCATGACTTCTACCAGGCTGGGTCTGCACCGCTGTCTTCAGAGGGTCGGGGCCTGTGCTGTGCTGTGGCCCATGGCCCCTTTGCGTTCCTGGGTGATGAGGCGTCCAGCCCATTGCCCCTTGGGTTGTTTCCCCACACCTCCACTCTCTGCCCTCCTCCAGTTTCCCACTTGACCCCTGCTTCCAGGCAACATGTACCCATTTCATACTTCAAAGTTCTCTTTGCCACATTTAGGGGCAGGAAAGAAATCTTAAACTGACTTTTAAACTTAACTTGCAACTTAAAGGTGAATGGGTGAAAATTGGTGTTGAGGGCCACTTTCTGGTTTTCAATGCAAAAGGAGTTCTTAGGAGGAATCTTAAAAATCTGTCAAGGATAATTCCAATAACGCCCCGTTTTATTGATTGAGGGTGCTCCTACCGTTGGTCAAAGAAGGCTGCATTTATTTTTGTTGTTGCTGCTCTGATGTATATATTGCTTATCCTGGAGCAAATTAACCTTTCATTTCAACCGTTTTGTTTACCTGTGTAAAATGTAATTTTTAAGAAGGTACTTTCGAGTGATTGCAATGGTAGGTGATATATAAGTGTAAAAAGATTATATTTATTTACTATCTCATTTGCAGGTAGTAGTATGAGTTGTCTTTTCTCCATGTAGCTTTTTTGGAAAGGCATATGAAATTTTATTTAAAAAAATCAGTTTACCTGACATAATATGTCAGGTAAAGATTCACTCTTTAACTGTTAGGCCAGCTAAAGAAGGGGTATATCTTACTGATAGTTCTCAAGAGATGTTCGACTTAATTTATCAACATATGATTTGTCCTAAGTACAATGATCTTGGTGTTTCTGTGCACTGGCGTGCTGTGATATTTGCTTGGGAACCCTATTTGAAAGACAACTGTGCTAAGTTTGTATTTATATTGCTGTGTTCCTCTACCCACCCTGCACCTATCATGACCAGAGGCACAGTGGCTGGCAGGCAACAGTGGTGGGAGCCCAGTGACTTGCGGCTTTAGGTCCACCCCATGCATGTGGGCTTTGGAGACAGCACTTCCGGGCACCTAGGACTTGAGTTTGAGAAGGCATACCCTCTTCCCCAGGACTGGGGGCTTCTCCTTTCTTTAAGAGACGTACCTAGGAGTGTGAGTGGGGGCTGTGCAGTGGGCTACTTTGCCTACCCATCTCCAGAGGCCCTGGGGCAGTATTTGAGAGTGGAATCTCATTTATTCCAAGCTGTCATGACAGCCCTCATGTTCATAAAAGTTTACCTATAGTTGTGAAAAGCTGGAGCCTACCAAGGGGTGTTCTAGGAGGTAATGCTGCTCATCACAGAAAGAACGAACACACAGTGTGTCTCGGAAACAGAAGCCTTGTCCACCGTAACACCCACTGCACAATTCAAATAGGTTCAGTTCTAGAACATCTGGAAAGGCAACTGCATTTGTCTAAACCAATTGAAGGCACACTTAAACCTTGGCATTAAACTTTCAGCAAATCTTCCCACCCACCCCTCCAAAAGTGAACCATAAATAGGGTTTGAGCTGTAGTTCATAATGTTTAGTGGTGTTCAGAGAAGAAGTGTTTTAAGGTATGAATTTTGCTTTGAAACAAAGTGGGGGAAGGGAGGAAGAGGAGGAAGAAGGCAGAAGGGGGAGGGAGAGACAAATGGATGAATGTTTGGATGGATGGAGAAAGGACTGGACAGATATCTATGCCATAGAGCAAACAAAGGAAAATAGTAATTGTAAAACTTGGGTGATAGGTAAGTAGGTATTCACGAATCCTTTAAGCCTTTCTATGTTTGAAATTTCTCTTACTAAAAAGTTGAAGAAAATATGCTAGAACAGGAAATAGAGGAGGCCACGCTGAAGTGAAGTTTGGTTAATCAGCTCAGGCTCCTGATTCAGATGCCTGATAGCTACGTGAGCCGGGGCAAGTCACCCAGTACCTAGGGGCCTCAGTTTCCTAGCCTGTAGGACTGGCAGGAATAACGTCTGCTGCTGCTGAAGTCACCCTGCACACTGTGTAGGCACTTTCTCATCTGACTAGACTGTTGCTTCAACATTGGGGCAGTTTCTGAGGATTTTTCTGCTTCAAAGATCAAATCGATGCTACAAGAAGGGGGAACGGGACAGGAGAGAGGAAGACCCTTCCTATTCAAACTGAGCTACTTTGATTAATGCGAACACAGATTTAAAGTCAGGTTTTCAAAAGTTTACTTTAAAGTCCATGTTTTCTTATTATAGTTATGTAGATTTGAGCCATGTGCTGAGTCAGGATATAAAATTAATATTTCTGTACAGTGCATTGATTTCTTGTGGCTGCTGTAATAAATACCACAAACTTAGTAGCTACAGTAGTGAAATTTATTCCTTCAGGGTATGGGGACCGGAAGTCCTAACCAAGGTGTTAGTAGGGTCCCCTGTCCCATTCTCTCTAGAAGCTCCAGAGAAGAACCTTTTTCTTGCCTCCTCTGGCTTCTGAAGGCTCCACCTCACCTTGTGATTACATCCTCTGATCCTCCTCTGTGGCCACATCTTCTCCCCTCCTGTCTGTGTTAAATCTCCCAATGCTTTCTCTAATCAGAGCCCTGGTCCCTGCATCGAGGGAAACTTGGACAGTTCAGGAGGAGCCCATCTGAAGACTTCATTGGATTACATTTGCAAAGATCTGTTTTCCAGACATGACCACATCCATAGTTCCAGAAATTTGGCATTGTTTGACATGTCTTTCGGGAGGTCAGTTTTTGGCCTACTGCACTCACTCACTCACTCACTCAATCAATCAATCAATATTTTTACATAATAATGGTATTACCTATTTCAAGATCCTATACGCAAGAGATTAAGAAGCATGTGGACAACAATAAATATTCTGCAATTATTATCAGAAAGGCGGAATAGGAAAGAGTGGGACACCATGTCATTCTCAATTAGGGTGCCTCCTGCTTGACATGGATTCTCTAACCCTTGTGGCTACCCTCCACTCCATCTCTTTTTTTTTCACTTGATCTTAAGTAATGAGAAAACTGAGGCCCGTAAGGATATAGTATATGCTCAAAATCACCTAGCTCTTAATAATGGGAGATGACACTTCCATTTTATAGATCTGGAAACTAAGACGGTGAGGGCTGAGGGAAGGGGCCGCTTGCCTGAGGTCCCCTGTCTGTGAGTTGCAGAATCGGGTGATACCTGGGGCAAGGGGAGGTGAGCTCTGGAGCATACAGCACAGCTTGGCAGCCCTGGAGCGTGGATAGAGCTGTGATTGGAACCCCTTCACTCTGGAGTCCAGAGTCCACAGCACAGCTAGGGGCCAAGGCTGTGTGAGGGCAGTAGTGAGAGTGCACATGAGGGTTGCAGGCTGGGGTCTGAGGAAGGCCATCAGGACTTGGGAACAGGCTCGATTGTAGTCTCCTCTGTAGTCTGGGCAGCTTTGGCGAGGCTGTAAAGAGCTGGGGCCTTCAGAGGTGACTTTCTTGCTTTCATGTCTCTTCCTGCCTGGGTGTCCAAAGAACAGAGGCCTCCTGGGAAGAAACTGATGCTTAACAACTTTCAGAGCTGTTGCATGCCGGAATGCCTGCCACTACTTCCTGTTCCCTTCTTGACTTAGTCAAGGATGTGCTTGCCTTGAAATCACCAATGGCCCCCTGTACCTGTCCTCCTGCTTGCCTCTGTATGTCCCCAGTGGCTCAGTTCCATGTTAGGCATCTCCCTGTGCTGACACCTGCTGCACCCCACGCCCTGAGGCTGCGACCGGGTCCTGTGGCCTCTGCACTGATGTTGTGCCGTGGAGTCTGCGTCCTTGTGGATGGCTCTGCTTTCCTCTTCCCCAGAACCTGTGAGCTTCTCAGCCAAGGTGCTGACTTCCATTTTCATGGGCCCTTCCTACGATGGATGTGCAAAGGTAGGGAGAGATTATGGCTTATGTTAGAATGCTAAGTCAATGGCTTCCTGTGAGATGGCACTTGGACGGCCAACTTTCTGGGAGTTGCCTGAGGAGAGCTGCACTGCGCTCTTCCGTCACAGATGTTTATGTATGCTCATCTCCCCGCTTAGACTGTCAGCTACGAGGAAGAAGCCGTCCTTCTCTCTTCCTTCTGCAAATGTCAACAGACACTCATCTTAAGAGAGGCTTCTAAAGGCAGTGGTGCTGCGTACTACAAGAAGCCCGTAAAAATTAAAATTTAGAACAATAATCTATAAGAAGGCAAAAAGAAAAAGAAAGATTGCCACTGATCTGTGATGTGTACTTTTGGTATAGATCCAAAGCCTGTCACTGAGTATGAAATTGTTCGAAAGAAATCGGGAACACAGAAACACACAATTGAATAAAATAACTGAAGATTGGTAATTGTGTGTAAGATTAAAGTGTGCTTTTATGTAATCAATAAGTTATAGTTATGTTTGCTTGTGAATATTTTTAATCTTATTTTGATCTACTATGTTCTAAATAAAAATAAACTAGTAGTAATGCCTTCTAGCATTCTCAGCAATTGCTAAAAATGTTCCAAGGAAATTAAATGTTGTAGGAGGACACAGGAGTAAATGGTTTTCAGGTATTAAGCATCTATAAACAAGTAATTCATTCTTTGAATAAGCAAATGAACCCTATTCATGTTCTCATGATGTTTATATTATATATAGATGTACACCATACTGTGCTGCTTTAGTATTGCCGACTTTAGTTATTGCTTTATATCTTTCTCTTACCTAACAGCCTGTAAGGAGAGTGACTTACCTTTTTTCATAATCAGTGTTTAGTACCAGCTACTCAATAAATACTTCTTCAGTGAATGAGTACATGACTGAATATACGCATGGATCGAGATGGTACTTAGGTCTTGTCTAATTTTATTTAATTGGGATAAAATTAGGTTTTTAATCTGTAATTTTGCTTCACTCTCACACCTTATTTGTGTCTGTATACAAATTTGCATAAAAGGTGTCTTTTTATCCTAAATAAGCCATAGTTTATGCAATTTTACATCATGAATTGTTGTACTTAGTAACTCAGTGAGTGCTGTAGCCCAGTCGATCTCATCCACAGGTAACTGACATGCCAACTCAGACATTTTTAAGAAATGCATTTTATTATGGCAAAGAAATTGAAGGAATAAAATATATCTACTCAATTGTTCAGCAGGGAGGTCCTCTAGAATATAAATAGTCTGTCAGACCCTGCTTCCTTCTGGTCTTAAAATTGGTGACATCCTAAGGCTGATTTTGAATTGACCCATTCTTTATGGATTTCATTTGTTACTGTTTTCTAGGTTTACTCTCTAATTTTCCTGGAGTGCACCCTGCAGTAAATTCCTGGAGAAGGTGTGGGTCACCTTTCTAAATCCTTAATTGTGTACGTTTTCTTTAAGCTTCTCATACACTTGAGTGATAATTTCCTTCAAAGTAAACTTGGTAAAAATTTCCCTTGGAACTCAGAAGATATTGTTCTGTTGTGTTCCAGATTCAGTTTTTGTATCTCACTTTGGTTTTATGGATTTTCCAAGTTTCTTACTCTCCCATTATACCTGGTGATACCTGGGTATCTGTAGTTCACCTGGGCTTTTTCCAGAATGATCTCTTTTTGGTAAGAATTCAATTCAGTGCTCTGTACAGGCTAAACCCTTTAGTGTGTGGGTTACCGATCATGGGCAGCATCTTTTCCCATTGCTACACATTGTCTCAAATACTTTTTTATAGTTTATTTGAGGAGGAGCACTTTGGAGAAGAGTGTTTGGCTGGAATATAAAGGCCCAAATTTAGTAGGGGATGGGTGGGAGGGGAGCAGGGGGAGGATTTGACTGGTGCAGTTTTCTATAGCTCCAAATTTAATTGCTCCCCCATTTTTTGCCCTTCTTGCTGTCGTACGTCAGGCTGGTGCTAATGTAAATGGAGACATCTCTGTGTTCAGCTGAGGGGACCGAGGGTTAACTGTGAGGAAACCCACTTGCAAAGTATTCCAGGCTGCAACCCTCCCTGCCTGCTTACCCTGGGCAGCCCACACCTCTCCACATGAAGCTGGTACATGTTGGTGAATCCATATTTAATACCTGCTATACATTCCTCCTTGTCATTGCATATTTTTTATTTTAATGGGGGTCTAGAGAGAAAAAACAAAATCATAGTCTTAATCTTTCAGATTAAACCAGAGGCATTGAATTTCATTGAAAAATTAGGTTAAGAACTAGCAAAAATGACTTAATTAAATGTCCATGATCTTGCTTTTTCTTTATTGGGCAAATGATAGACATCTATTTTCTTCCCACTTTTGTGGACTGAGTTTTACAGTGCCTAATAACCTTAATATGAGAAAGAAAAGAAAAGGAGTGAGAGATGAGACAGAGAGAACCTAAGAGGAAGAATGAGAAGAAAAAAGAAAGAAGCAGGAGATTTTAAACCATGCTTGGTATTTTAGGAAGAATTCAAAAAGGAGCTCACTTTAACCAGAGGAAATGCATTTAGAATCTCACTAATGTGGGTATCAGCTAAATTTCCGCAATGTTTGTCTTTGAAAATTGATGTCTACTCCTGAGTAAAAGAGATGTTCAAATTAGCTCAATTCAGATATTATCTCCTTTTGGTGCAACTTTCTCATTTCCAGGAAACTTTAGCACATTTATATGAGTCAGAAATCTGTATCATCTATCTAGTAACATATTTGCACCCCTACATATATATGTTTCTCTTATGCAAAACTATCTAAAGTTTTTTTTTTCCTTAAAGTATATTTTTTTTACATGTTGGACATTGACCTATGTCTCTGGGGAACAACACTAAATGTGACCAGCGCTAAATCCCTCTGTACACCTAGCTCAGGTCTCATTGGAGTCAACGAGGAGCAGATAACATCTCAGATGAGAACCAGTACCATGCAAGGGGCGGGGTAAGAAGTAAGGGGCAAGGACCTTGGGAGTGCTACCTTAGATGCAGTAGTAACGCAAGGCCTCTGGGATGAGGTGGCATTCAGTAGAAAGCAGAAGGAGGTACTGTTTGAAAGTGAAGCCCAGTATTATCTGGCAGGAAGTGGGTGCAGGATGTAGTTATCAAGTGATAAAAGTTCCTCTTCTACCCTTAACTTCAAAAATATAAATTCTATATCTATTTAGATATTTTCATGTACAAATTGCATGTTTTTTATTAGCTAACTTTTGTTCCTAGGCAACCTCAAACAAACCTGAAGTCCATCCTGAGGATGTACTCTTAAATTTTTGGAAAATGTAAGTAAGACATATGGGTGCATGTATGCAGACAGTACAGGCGTTTGACTCTGATGTAAGAGAACTGGTCAACCACTGCCTAGGGCAGTTTGAACCAGTTCAAAATTCCTTCTCCTCTTTGTATTTTGATTCTGTAGTAATAAACAACTTTGTTTTACAGTTTTGTTGATCTGACAAAGAGCTTTGGACATTCCAGTTACCAGGAGGCCTCTACTGGAAGAAACACTTCCAGAGTAGCTGAGGCCTCTGTCCTGGACCATCTTCCAAGATTTCTTTCTTGTGCCAAAACTCTCGCATGTGGACCAGATGGGAGCTGGCCTCTGTGTGCATTTGTTGAAGTGTACACTTAGGTCTTTTCTGCTTCCCCAAGCCATCTAGCTCTTTTCTCATTGTCACAAAACACAAACAAGGAAACCCTCAGTGTTCTCAGTCCCACATCTCACAAAAGGTCAGGACATTCCCAAATCCAGAGGCAAAGTTTGGGTTCTAAAGTTCAACCTGGTAAGGAATGGTTTGTCTCCTTCACCTTTCCAGGACTCCTGGAAGTGTCTGAAGGGCTCTGGAGAAGACTGGGTAGTAGGAAAGATTGAGAAATCATTCCGTAGATTAAGACCCTAAGAAGCAGGGTGGGCGATTCCGCCACTGCCTATGTATTGGTAAAGAATTTAGACGTTAATGGTCTGGAACTGGTAGCTTCTCATGACTTATACTCCTGCATGTGTACTTTAAACACATGGCCTTAAATTGTTGCATCATTCAATACCACTCAGGGCCATCAAAGAAGACAAGCCTGGTTTGGGGCTCATCTCAGATTTAGTTTGCTACCTAAGTCTTGAATTTCTGATAAAGAGTTGCTTACTTAGCAGAATAGCTTGAAGATGAAGTGAAACAATGTATGACTTAGCTCATAATAGAATCTTTACTAATACAAATATTGCTTTTTATTAAACACCACAATGACAAATGCAGACTTGCTCTTCAGGAAGGTCCTAGGTCAGTTTTTCTCTCATTGGTGCTAAGGGCAGCAGTCATAGAATCCCCTAAGCAGGGTCACATTTGATTGGGGGACACTGTTTTCATTTCTGCATTTCCACCTCTCCTTGGTTACAGATAGACCAGCTTGTGTATTGCCCTTGAAATATCCTCAAGCTGTAGGAATATCCCAAGGTGTCCTTCTGAACAGCAATGCCTTCTAGGTACCAAGTGTCTGGGACCACAGCAGGATTGTACCCGTCACAGTTTGATCAAGCATTTGTTCCTCCTGTCTGCTTTCAGATACAGATTTTCATCATGGATTTCTCTGTTTGCTTGGACACACACACACACACACTATCATGTATGTACAAAGAAACACACACACAAACAACTGAGAGTCTCCTGGCTATTGTAACCATCTAAGGAATGTTAGAGTTTGCAGCTGGCTTAAGGCAAATTGCAGCCTGAATAAGTATCTTTAGACCTATTTTTCAAATAAAACATTGCATTGTGATTGACAGATTCATAAAAACATGCCACATCTTAGGATGATTAACTTTAGGGACCGAGTTGCTAGCAAATGCTCAGCTGGAATTACCCGTACTCAGATACTGTGCAATGGGAAGAAAATCCTCTTGTTGATACACTATTTATAACACTACTTTAAAAGGTTATCTTGTTCAAACGCGATGTCTCATTAGGAGTTAAATCCTAGAACTGCCTAACCACACACACACAAAAAGAAAAGGTACTACTTTAAAATAACGTGTTGTCATGGCACTGTGAAGATGTTAAGGTGTGACTGTCCCTCTTTGAAATGAACACACTACCACAATGACTTCAGCTTCTGTGGTGAGAAATCACAAGTCACTCTCAGAAATTGAGAAACCCTCACCAGATGGTGGAGCAGATAGCTGTTTTCTTAAAGCTTTAAGGTAAAATATTACATGACAGAGCACAAGAAAACATAGTACCCTAAAAAAACAACTGCATGAAGCCTGTCATTTCAAAAAACTAAATTTGCAAGGACTCTTCATGTCTTAAGGAAAATAATGGAGAGGAAATATCAGGCACTGTGGTTTTCCTGAATAGTTTTCAGCTCATATACATCAGAAGCCATTTTAAAGGAAAGTCAAATTTTCACACATTTATAGAAATAATTTGCTTTGGATTTGCAAGGAAGTCTTGAAGCCACATGTGTTTTTGGAGCTGTCAGTCCAGGATAATGTCTGGAGTATCTTTAAGAAAATGTAATCCTTAAATTAGATCTATTCTGAGTGTGGAAACAGCAGATAACTGGTAATATAAAGTTAGCAGAAGGAAAAAAAAGGAACTTCCTTTAAGCGATGCCCCTCCCCTTCCCCCCCAAAGTGAAATGACTGTATTGTCCTTTTATCAACGGAGCTGTGCGCAGCCAGGAATGCTCCAATCATTTCAGAGATAATGAGACATTATGTTGCTTGGTTCACTATTTAAAAATATAAAAGTGACAATTACAGATGGAAACTATTCATTCTGAGATTTAAGGAGGAAAAAGCATAAAAAAAGAGCCCAGAGCCTTCCAACTTCTGCCCGTACTGTAGATAATTGAGCCTATGCAGTTCTGATTCTGGAGGAAAGAAGTTAGTGTGTTTACAGGGCACAGTGCATGGCAGGGAGAGTGAGCTGTGGGTTTGGGTTTGGTTCTGACCCAGTCCCAGCCTTCCAGAGGCCACCGTGGTCTGTGCATACAAAGAAGCCACAGTTATTAACTCCTGCGGTTTCATGGTCTCACAACAGCGTCCAACAGTAAGAGTTCCCCTTACAAAATAGATGGTCTGTGAGGTGGAAATGTATGCTAATGACGGGCAAGAAATGCCACATATCTAACTGCTGAAATTGGAAAACCTTATTATTTGAATTGGTTCAGGTCAGGGTGGGTGAGTTAGTCAACATTTAACTACTGAATTAAAGAGTCCTTTTCTATTTATTTTGAACACATTTCAATGGTGGAAGCACTGTTCTCAAAAATAGCCTATCATGTGAAAATATATTCTTAGTGTTCAAGAGGCAAACAGCTTTAGTTTTATATATGTAAATTTGTGTAACAGTTCTAAGCCTTTATCCTGAAATATTATATGTATTTTCTTTTCTGGTTATTAGTTTCTTTTTTTTTTTTTTGGTAGCGGGAACTGAACTCAGGACCTTGTGCTTGCTAGGCAGGCGCTTGTACCACTGAGCTATATCCCTGGCCCTGGTTGTTAGTTTGTACTGTGCAAGTATAGAGTCTTGTTACCCAAAGATAAATTTTAGCTTAGCCCTGACATTAGGAAAATCTTTTAAAAAATAGTACATTTAAAAATGTGTCAAAAGTTTATCTAGCAAAGGTAAGCTTTTGATTAATAGTCATAGTAACACTCAGTGTTATGAATTTTTCTCAACTAGATTCAAATACTAGAATCCATGCCCTTTAGTAATATTAAACATATTTTCTTTTATTAAAAAACTACTCATTTTGTTTTCATACTAGGAATTTGCTCTGATTCCTAGAAAACATGAATTAAACTCTTACAGCATTAATGTCCATTTCACACTTTTCCCCAAAGAATATCTATTATTTAGAAAACAAACGTCGTTGCCTAAGATAGGGGTTATTTTTTTCAAATGAGCCAACACAACGGAATAAAATATATGATCTTAGTTGCTGAGGCTGACTCACTTCCTGTTTCAATAACAAGAATGTCATCAGCTAAACTCTAACTAGCACAGTTTGTCACTGTGTGTGTGCCTTTATTTGTACATGTTGCCAGAAGGTTCTTAGGGAAAATATACTCATCATTTTAATACCAAAAAAAAACTTTCAGCGAGCCCTTTTGGCTATTCCTGTGGCCTTGTGTATTATTTAAGCTATAATGGATGCTTGCCTAATGGAGGCAGAATGCTTGTCCAGCTGCATAAAATGGTACCATAATTCTGTCCAGGGAACTCATAATTTACTCATGTCACCAAAAGGCTTGTACCAAGGTGCAGTGGTTTCCAAAGCCTGAGCAATATGCTCGGGTGACATAATATCACATTGGAGCTGAGCATGAAAAAGACCTGAATTATTGCAAGAGTTTACTAAGTGTTTGGTCTTGAAATTCCATTTCACTTCTACAAAATCATACTGAATAGCATGATTTTTTTTTTTTTTTTTGCTTTCTCCCAATGACAAATTTTATAATTCTTTTGCTAAAATCACGAAATTGAGTTGGCATCCTTTCTTGGTCAGTTCCCTGAATTGAGAACATTGTCCCTTGAGATCCACTGAGCTGATTTTAAGTGATTCATCTACATGAGTCATCACAAGCTGCCCTCAGAGAGAGATGGTTATCTGCTGCTTCGGTGCTACCATTTTTGCAAATTGCTGTAATTGAGTCGCTGAAGAGCCTGGACTGTTAGTGTTCCGGGTCACATCAGCTGGAAGACATCATCCAGGACTCTCAAGACACACCTGGAGGATTTGCGAGGAAGATGTAGATCCCGAAGCTGCCTTATAAAATATCATCCAGGCTATCTCTGAGGTTTACGTGGTTTGGGACAGATTCTCAGTAGTTCAAGAGACATTTCAGGAATCTTCCAGTTCTTACCTGAGTGCCGCCAGCCTGATGACTCATCAGGTGTGATATTCCCCTTAGAGTCAGAATGAAACAACATCCTATTAGAGGGAAGAGGGACTTTCCTGCAGCTTAAGGGGAAACTTAGACAAAACTGGAGTCATACATTTGCCCCAGTTTTGAAATCTTGCTGCCTATACGGAAGCATATGGATCTTAACAATTTCTCTTTTTAAATCCTTGTAGAGAATTACATTATGACCATGTTTCTCCCTCCAGAGTAGCTTAAACATTCATAGTCTAACCACAAGGAATCATTCAGTTGTAATAATTAACATCTTATTTGCATTCAGTACAATTCTAAGTTCTACATAACTGTCTAATCTGGAGGTAGGCAATGTGTAATTTCTAAGTAAATATTTGCCCTCGGTTATAAGGAATGAATAAAATGGGCATGGCTGTTTTCCTGACCTTGTGGCCAGGGTTGCACTCTGGGTGAGTAGTGTGTGACTACAGCTGAATCAGTTACACCCATAACTGTGTGCTGCTAGTATCACGTCTGTGCATCTGTGACTGCCCCCCCATCCCATTGTTACTCTGCGTGCACTGTTGAAGCAGGCTGTTGAAGCCTGCTTCTGTATAATTTCTGAAAACACTGGGAATGCCCTGTTTTCTTCTAAGGTCTAAGGTTCCTGCAGGAGGAGTTTGCAAGTATTAGAAAGACAGGAGATGAGCCCACAGTCTACTCATGGCTACAAGCACGATTCTGCCTCAATCAGGCTTTATCTGGGAGTGCTGAAATGATTTGGGCCAATGTGAAGGCTTCTATCACTTCAAGAATGACCTGGTTCTTCCCCAGCAGTCTGAAGCATCTGGATTTGGATCCAGATCCCATGATGAACATGAGAAACACAAAGTCTACTCCTGAGTAGTTTTGGTTTCTCAACAGTCTCTGGGCTGGGTATAACTGGGACTGGCCATTTCCTTCTTTGGCTAAAATCACACCAGCTAATCAAACACGTATAGTCTGCAGCCTGTCCTGCCCTACTGGGCCCTCTCCCTTCCAGTACAGTCTGTGCTTCAGGAGAACAGTCCTACCACGGACTGATAGATGACTGCATGTTACCTTTACATCTCATTCTAAATTTTCAAACATCCCCCAGGCAAAATCCGTCCTCTAGAATCTACTTGAGAAGCTTTGGATTCTCAAGCCCTTTTATAGTCTTGCCTCTGCTCCTCTATTAGAACATGTAATCCTAGCCACAGTTCCTCCTTCCCAGGAATGTGGAATGCCTCTTCTTCCTTTTCCCTTGTTTCTTGTATGGCTTGTGCTCCCCTCTACCTTTGCTGATCTAAGGTCTTCCCTTGCTCCAGAACTCAAGCCCTTCCTCTTTCAGTTCCTTCTTCCTGGCCACCCCCAATGTGATAGAGCTTTCTCTTTTGAATGTCTGCAGCACCTAACTCTGTACTGTTTGTGAGAGAATTACACTGTGATCTATACTGTGAGTTTCAATGAAGACTAAAAGAACTATTTCCCTATTGCCCCGCACATGCCTGTGTCCATGGTGTGGAGGAAGGAGCTGCCTACCTGCATGACCAAGGATCCATCTTCCTCTCTGAGCCTCAGTCTCCTTCTTTGAAGCATGAGAACATGAAAACTACCTTGTAGAATTCTTGTGACTGTTAGAGGAGCTGACACATGTGAAGGGCCTGGTAGGATGCTGACATGCAGCTAATGCTCTGGAACTATCCCTCACCAGCTCCTCCAAATCACAAGAGGAGTTAGCTCATTAGTTCCCTCAGGGAAGACAGCTCTTCCCAGGTACTATTATTAGCATCTCTGATTTGGGGTTCTGAACTTACAAGCCTGACAGGGGCTTCAAGTCCCCTGTGTCACTCACTAGCGACAAACTGAAATAAAAGATCCTGGCAAATGATTAGCAGCCGTTCTTGCTGCTGCGGTCATAAACCCTGTTGCTATTTTAGGGCCAGTATTGTTCAAGCTGGATTTAGTTTTCCTTTGCTGTCTATTTTGGCGTTGACTTGCTCTCAAAGGGCAGGCTTCACACGGTGTGTCAGGCCAGCGGTCTTTGTCCAAGTTTACTCAGTGAGGATGTCACCAATAGAAAAAAAATAAAAGATGAGAGAACTTGAAAAACTCCTCTTCCATTCAGAGTCTTTTAAAAAAAATATTTTTAAACAAAGAGATGTCTTAGAAAGTGTCATGCTTTCATTTGTAAAGCTAAGGGAAATTGGATTTATCTAGTAATGTGAATTATTGAAAAAAGAGGAATTGTGAAGAGCATCCAACAGTGTGTATACCTCTCTCTCTTTCTTTTTCTCTCTCTTTTTCTCTTTCCCTCTCTCCCTCCCTCTCTCCCCCGACTCCATATATATATATATATATATATATATATATATATATATATATACACGCATATACATCATCTCAGCATGTGTCTATGTGTGTATTTGTGTGTATATATGTCTGTTTGTACTTGTATGTTCGTGTCTGTGTATGCCTCTGGGTGAATATATATGTATGTGTGTACTGTACATGTATTTGTGTCTGTCTGTGTCTATACGTCCCTCTGTGAGTGTCTGTGTCTGTGTGTATCTCTGTGTATGTCTGTATATGTATGTGTGCTTGTGCCTGGGTGTGCCTGTCTGTGTGCATATGTGTCTGTGTGTTATTCTTCATCTCCTCACCTAGTTCTGAGTGGGGTAGTTTTTCAAATCCTAGGAAATTGTGTCTTCTTCCATTTACTAACAAAGTTTGTCAATACAGTGTAACAGTGTAAATTTGGAGGATTAACATATTATAAGTGTTCAAGGTTATTTTTGTCAACTCTTATTCACCAGTTGTGAAATTCACTGCCTTGAAGGAGCAGGCACCTACTATCCTGTTACGGGACAGAAAAACATCACCTTTTATTTATGTTTCTTCATTACTAAACTGTGTCAATAGTGTCAGCTTGCCAGGTGACAGCTTTGGCTCCAGAATCCAGTGTTCCTGTGCCTCAGAACCTCAGCACAGGACTATGCAGAGAAGAAGGGGCCACCAGAGGAGCACTGGCTGTGTGACGTACACTCAATCCCATGTATGAAAGTTGAGTCTCACTTCCTGCTCACAAGGGTCAGAATGTTATTTATTGGCCACTTAGGGTTATTCTGAAAGGAAAAGCAGTGTCATTGTCACTGCCAGGAGACAGCTCCCCCAAGTAAAAGCGGTGCCAGGCTTGTAGATATGACTGTTCTTTCACCTGGCATTGCCCATAAACTTGAGAGAGCTGAGGGGTCAGTCTAGCGGGTGTCACGGGTGAGAGCTGAACAGGTTTGTGTCACTATCGGAATCTGTCAGCAGCCCAACCCTGGATGATTGGGTTTACAGGAAATGCAGTCCCAGGTGAAACAACTTTTGGCACCAACTCCAGACTTTCAGTTCAGAGAACGGAGAGTTCCCAGTACCAGGGAGTGGGTGGTGATGTCATTGAGAAGGTATCGCCTTGCTTTGAAATTAACAAGCATGTTCAAAGTTCTTTAGTGCACACACATAGAAGAAAAATGTGTCTCTGAATAGCTATGGGCAGCTTTGTGATAAACAGATGTTCTAAAAAAAGCTCATGTATGTGGTTTCCCTTAGAGAATACTACATAGCTTTTACATGCGCATTACAATCCTATTTTCACTTAAACTTTCCCAGAAGATATTGTTAGGAGTGAAAATCCAAAATTAGCTCTAGGCCAAAAGTGAATAATTTTGACAGCCATTCTAAGATGTTTTATAGTTTTGGAGCCATATATGGGTGAAAGTAATGATTTCAACAGCAGGAGGGAGGGAAAGGAAACTACACATTGAAAAATGTTCAAAAGTCTTAAATTTTCACGTGTGAAAGAGTTCAAATTCCCAAGACTTGCTGAATGAAATTCTAGGTAGCTTTCACATTTGCTTTCAATAAAAATTTAGCTGAAAGGCTTTACCAACTTTCAGGGCTAAATCAGGAAACATTTCTTCTACTAATTAATATTTAACAGTTGGCTAGCATTTCACTTCTGTATGTGTTCTCTTTTCATAACTAAAGACTAGTGAAAATTTAATTGAATTTTGATGATAATCTTTATACATCCTTCTCTACATTTACTCCTTAAAGCCATTTCACATCTGCAAATTGCTTCTGAGTCCTTACAGCTTGTTATATAACTTTATTCCCTCAAAGAGTAAATTAAATTCTTACTAATATAAAGTGGTTTTGTTATTTCATTTTAAACACAAACATGTCCGTAAATGCATAGAAAATTGTCTCATTTCAATAGAGACTCATAAATGCTCATTATTAAATGTCTGTCAGTATTATTTCTAACATAACATAAGTTTGGAGTAGACTTCGGGATGAAGTCCTAGATTAAGCAGGTAAAGCTTTTTACAAAGTTCAGTGCCCATTCATGATGAACACTCTACAGAAAACTGGAACAGATGGTCTTTATTTCAATCTGATGAAAACCATCTATAACAAACCAACAGCCAACATCATACTAAGTGGACAAAAGCTGAAACTTTTTCTCTAAGTCAGGAGCAAGATAAGGATGTCCACTGTCTCCATGCTTATTCAACACAATTCTGGAAACTTTAGCCTGAGCAATTAGACAAGGGAAAGAAATAAAAGGAATAACAACAGGGAAGGAAGAAGTTATCATTATTTGCAGATGACATGATATTCTCCATAGAAGACCCCCAAAATGTCACTAAAAACTGCTAGATTTAATAAGTAAATTCAGTAGCATAGCTGGATGCAATGTTAACACTTAAAAAACAAAAACCTTCTTGTACAAGAATAACAAACTTTTCTATGCTGAAAGAAACTGTCAATGAGTCTTTGGTTGACCAGTATTGCATGTCTATATCTGTTTTCATGAGAAGCCACTTTGAAGATATCAATATGTA
>NW_004955429.1:1812504-1813832 GCF_000276665.1 Chinchilla lanigera | reverse complement strand
GCAGAGAATGCTGTGTTATTTTGCACCTGGCTTCTCTCTTTTTGCCATCGGTTCTGTTGAATGTCAGAAGTCAGCTATTGGAGACACCAGTATAGCAGGGAGGGGTGGACTCAGTAGGTAAGAGAAAACTTCCTAGACCTCATCACCCTCACTTAGAACAACTTCCCCTGTTTTTTAGGGGAACTGAGCCTTACGTACACTGATGGCAACCTCAGCAGGCACAGCAGGAAATGACTTGTCCCAAAGACCCCATGGAAATCCTAGGAATGTCCGTCGTTCCTTCTGCTGTTTTTAAACAATATTTCATTGGTACGTTTTTGACATACATAATGATCACATTCATGATAGGACATTTGTCCATTATATATCATATATTATGTACATATTATGTATGACATATAATATATATTGTAGATGTTGGTACATAATATATCTGAATTCTTTTTTCCTGCTCCTCTCCCTTCCCTTCAATCCCTCTTCCCCTCTCCCTTTACAAAACGTTGTTTCTGTTGTCCTTCCATGTGTTCTTATTTTTTTAAATCACTGTTCCCTCCATTCCCTTCCATTTCTGCTTCCCTTTTTCCCCTTCCCACTTGAATCTTTTCTTCCTGTTTCCCAGCATGAGTCTTTAAGTTACTGCACTCAGTCTTCTTGCCCACACCTCTCTCTCTGCTTCTGGTTAGAAGCGCCTCGCTCCCACTCACCTCTCTTGGTTGCTTACACTGCTCTCCATTTCTCCTTGGCTCATCTTCTCTCTGATGGCTTTGCAGGGTGGTGTGGTGACCACCTGTGGAGACACCACTCCCCCTCCGGTGGATGCCCCTGCCTGGCATGCCAAGCTGCTCCTTAGGCCATTGCCCTTTCCTGTTCTAAATCCCTCTGGCTATGCTGAAGGCGGTTGGAACCTTGTTGAAGTTAAGGCCTCCTTAAGAGCATGTCTTGATTACTTTTCTATTTTTGCTGAGACAAAATACCCAACGCCCAAAATGAAGGAAGGAAAGGTTTTTTTAGCTTATAGTTAGTGGAGGTTTCAGTCCACACTTGGCTGGCTCCGAGGCAGAAGATAGCAAAGCAACAAGAACAAAAGGGGGAATGGCAGCCAAACAGAAATGCAGGCAGAACAAACGCACCAAGGAGCTTCTTTCCCTGCTTTACATTGTAAACAGGCTACCTCCACCTAAAGGGCATGTAGCTCTCACATAATCTCCAAGCCCTCCTCTTCCACAGGTCAGGATGTATACAAAGTAAGCACCCTGGCTTCCTGCTGAGTCACTTAGCCAAACCTCTAGACTCCCCAAGTTGACACAATGTATCAACCATAACACTCC
>NW_004955429.1:1806654-1809004 GCF_000276665.1 Chinchilla lanigera | reverse complement strand
AAAAAAAAAGAATAACAAACTCACTGAGAGAGAAATTATGGAAACAACACCTTTCACAATAACATCCAAAAAAGACCTAAGAATCAATCCAATGAAAGATGTAAAAGACCTCTATGTTGAAAACTACAGTACTCTCAAAAAGGAGATTGAAGCAAATATCAGAAAATGGAATAATATCCTTTGCTGTAGGGTAGGAAGAAACTATATAATGAAAATAGCCATACTTCCAAAACTGTTGTGAAGATTTAATGCAATTCCAATAAAAATTCCAACAGCATACCTCACAGAATTATAGAAAACAATCCTAAAATTCATTTAGAACCAGAAGAGACCTAAAATAGCAAAAGCACCTGGGTGTGGGGGTACACGCCTATAATCCCAGCACTCGAGAGGCTGAGACAGGGGGGTCATTGCAAGTTTGAGGCCAGCCTGGGCTACAAAGAGAGCTGAAGACCAGCCTAAACTGCATAGTGAGACCCTGTTTCAAAAAAAAAAAAAAAGACAAATAAAATAAAATAAAATAAAATAGTAAAGGCAATTCTGGGCAACAAAGGCAAGGTAGGGGTATCATAATCTCTGACTTGTGACTATACTATGAAGCTACTGTGGTAAAAACAGCTGGGTACTAGCAAAACAAAAACAAAAACAAAAAACCCAAACAAACAAAAAAACATGGATCCGATAATCAATGGAACAGATTAAGAGATGCAGAAACAACTCCAGACATACTCAGCCACCTTATTTTAGAGGTGCCAAACTCACTCACTGGAAGAAAGATAGCCTCTTTAACAAATGGTGTTGGAAAAATTGGCTCTGGACATGCCAAAGATTAAAATTGGACTCATGTCTTTCACCATGCACTAAACTAAATTCAAAATGGATCAAAGCTCTAAGTGTTAAAACAGAAACAAAGGATTACTATCAAGAATATATAAAGAACTCAAAAAATCAGACCTCCCAAATTTAAAGACCCAATCCAAAAATGGACATCTGAGATTAATACATACTTAACAGATGAAGAAATACTAACAGCAAATAAATATATGAAAAAATTACTCAACATACTGGTCATTTGAGAAATGCAAATTAAAGCAACACTGAGATTTCGTCTCACCCTGGAAAGAATGGCTGTCATCAAGAAATCAACCAGTAACAAACTCTGAGGCCAGGGATATAGCTCAGTGGCATAGTGCCTGACTGGCAAGTGCAAGGTCATGAGTTTGATTCCTAGCTCACCCACCCACCCCCAAAACCTCAAAAAACAAATGCTGGAGGGGCTATGAGGATAAAGAAACCCTTCTCCACTGTTGGTGGGAGTGCAGACTGGTGCAACCAATGTGGAAATCGTGTGGAGTTTCCTCAAAAAACTAGGATGGGAGGTCCCATTTGATCCAGCAATTTCCCTTCTAGGTATCTTCCCAGAATTAAAAACAATGTACCACAGTGATATATGTGCATCCATGTTTACAGCAGCACAATTTGTAATAGCTAGATCTTGGGAACAACCCAAAGGTCAATCTACTGAGGAATGGATAAAAAAAGTGGCGGTCTTTTTATACAATGGAGTACTACTCAGCCATAAAGCAGGATAAGCTGGAGACTTTTATAGGTAAATGGATGCAACTAGAGACCATACTTATAAGTGAAATAAACCAGATAGACATGTGTAAACATCATATTGTCTCCCTCGTGGGAGAAGCTGAAAGAGTAAAGATCCAAAATGTACAATAGATATTGTAAAATGGGAAGAAACTTCAAACGGAAAGAGAAACTGGAAAAGGGGAACAGAGAGAAGAAAAAAGGGAAAAGCAATATATACATACATATACATAATAGTTAAGATAGTTATACTACTAATTTAGTTAAGATAGTTATACTACTTAAGTTAAGATAGTTATACTACTAATTTCTCTTAGTTAATTGAAAAGAAAGCTTTGTGCTAATGTTGTTTGGATTAGTTGCCAATGTCTTGTATGCCAAGGAACTAATTTAAAGATAACAGTATGCAATGTATTAATCATTGTTACTCTCCTATTATTTTGTTTTGAAATTTTGTTTTATTTTTTTTCTCTTTAAAAAAAAATTCTCTAAAGTGATACTATGTCCAGGATTAGTTTCCAGATAGCTGACCACTTTGCAGGGGCTGGGGCAGGAAGTTGTGGTCATAAAGGACACAGACACAGTGTGAGTTTGATGTTACCCTGAGGACGTGAGGTACCTACATGCCAGGACCTTTCTGTTAGCAGATAGCGGGTGCAGAGAATGCTGTGTTATTTTGCACCTGGCTTCTCTCTTTTTGCCATCGGTTCTGTTGAATGTCAGAAGTCAGCTATTGGAGACACCAGTATAG
>NW_004955429.1:1803318-1805469 GCF_000276665.1 Chinchilla lanigera | reverse complement strand
GTAAGCACCCTGGCTTCCTGCTGAGTCACTTAGCCAAACCTCTAGACTCCCCAAGTTGACACAATGTATCAACCATAACACTCCAGCCCTTGTCAACTTGGCAACCAGACAAATTTCTTTAGACCAGTTTCCAGGTACAAAGACATTATATTCCATTAGAACCATAACATTTCACCCCCTAAAGACTCAAGTACATCCCTTCATGCAGAAGGTATTTAGTCCATCTGCAAGAGTTGCCAAAGTCCTAACGGTTGCAGCATTGCTGAAAAGTCCAAGTCCCAAGTCTCCTCCAAGAAGTAAGACAAACTCTTAGATGTGACCCCTGTACAAATGAAAAGTTAAACACTTCCAACATTCAATGGCACAAAATAAGCAGTACCATTCCAAAAGGTACAAACAGGGGGATACAGAGCATTGGGACCAAAGCAAGTCCAAAATCCAGCAGGGCTAACATTATGCCCTGTAATCCAGCATCTGAAGCAACTTGTGGCACATTGTGAGCTCCAAAGAGTTTGCATGAGTCCACCCCTATGGCACCTCCAGTAGTTACAGCTTCCACGGCTTCTCTCTTAGGCCTGCTTTGCTCTCTCCTTGCAGCTTTCCTTAGACGATCCACGGTCCTGGCTTTTCTAAACTTCTGAGGTCTCCAGAGTCCCTTTTGCTTCACACTCACAGCTTCACACACTACTCCCTCAGGGGCACACTGCCTGGCCTCCAAAGCCTTCTGAAATCTGGGTGGAAGCCTCTTTAACCTCAGAACTCTTGCATTCTCCATGCACTTAAAGCGAGGGCCATGTGGATGATGCCAAGGTCTGCTGCCACCTGGAGCAGTAGCCAAGCTTTCCTTTCTCTTGGCCATAGAGGTCAAGTGCCTGGATCGTTGGGCACTGTGAACCCAATTCTGAGGAGCAGATTCTCTGTGCTGCCACCATTCTGGAACATAGCACTCTGTGGCTTCCTTCTTAAGGCAAGGTCTTTCACCTTTGCAGTTTTGAGGCTGCAAAGGGTGGAGACTTGCTGCTTGTGGTGCCCTCAGGCCATCTTTTCCATTCTTTTGTTCCTTCTCTGCAATAGAGTTCTCCTCAGCTTTGCAGTCCACACCTTTACTGGAGCTTCCTTTCAGGCCAAACTCACATTTTAAATCGTCCTGCTGGGCTCTTTGCTCTTGATTCTCAATATAAATCTGGATAAAAGCCCCCAACAATAGCCATGCCACTGCCCCAACATTTGACTGCCTTGAAATTTCTTTTGCCAGATTAACCACTCCACTGCCACCCTTAATCTCAGTCATAGGCAAAGTCTCTGGACACGAGCAAAATGCAGACAAACTTTTTGCCAAGCCATAACACACACCATCTGGAGTCCAACAACCAGTGAAGTCCTTCTTCCCAGCAGAAACCTCCCGAGCCTGATCTTTACCCACAGGATTTCTATCAGCCTTCTGGTCTTTGGAGCTCTGACCAGAATCTCCCAGACAGAACAGCCGAAGGTGTTCTAGCCCTTCTCTTTCAGGCGACATCTCTAAACCTTTCTGAAACTTCCCACAGGCCATTTCCAAAGGCTCTTGAATCACATAGTCAAGTATAGTCACAGCAACACCCCCGCTCCCAGTACCACATTCTGTCTTGGTTACTTTTCTCTTGTTGCTGAGACAAAATACCCAACGCCCAAAATGAAGGAAGGAAAGGTTTATTTAGCTTAGGGGTCATGGAGGTGTCAGTCCATACTTGACTGGCTCGGAGGCAGAAGATAGCAAAGCAACAAGAGCAAAGGGGGGAATGGCAGCCGAACAGCAAAGCAGCCAGAGCAAACATGCAGAATGGCACAAGCAGCTACTTTCCCCGCCTTACATTATAAACAGGATACCCCCACCTAAGGGGTGTGTTGCTCTCACATAATCTCCATGCCCTCCTCTTCCACAGGTCAGGATGTATGCAAAGTAAGCACCCTGGCTTCCTGCTGAGTCACTTAGCCAAACCTCTAGACTCCCCAAGTTGATACAATGTATCAACCATAACAGAGCACACAACTTATGGATCACAAAGTTCCTTGTACAAAACATGAAATTTCCCTTGTGTTCTTTAAGTTCAACAGAGACAGAAGTTGAAAGAAAATTTCTAGGAATCTGCATTCTCCTTAATGTAGAATTAG